>NC_089505.1:298927580-299237719 GCF_036850995.1 Saccopteryx leptura
TTTATCATTAATTAAATAATCATGCACATATTTATGCATAGTAAACTTCAGATACTATGTAATGGGGGGGTTATAGTTCAATACTTGTGCACATAGAATTTACATTTGGCGTATATATACAATTCATATATGTATACAGATTTCAAGTAGGTATTATTTCCATGGGAAAGTCAAGTTTGGTAAGGGTCGGAATGCTCTAGTAGTGTTGGTGGTGGATGGGAAATTTTTCCTCCAACTTATTTTATATTAAAAAGTCAAAGAGCCTGACCTGTGGTGGCACAGTGGATAAAGCGTCAACCTGGAACGCTGAGTTCGCCAGTTCAAAACCCTGTACTTGTCTGGTCAAGGCACATATGGGAGTTGATGCTTTCTGCTCCTCCTCTCTTCTCTCTCTCTGTCTCTCTCTCTCACTCTCTCTCCTATCTAAAATGAATAAATTAAAAAAAACTTAAAAAGTCAAAGAGGAAAATTCTATGATAATATGAAATTTGAGCAGAAAACAGGGTAAACTCAGGTTTTGACCCCTGAGTTTTTCTTAATCCTGAGGGAAGGGTTACGAAGAAAAATAAATATTATGAACCTTGGGTCAAAATTACTTGGACTTTTTTCAGGAAATAACAAGAGGTTTCATGTTGTTGGTATTCAGGGTATCATGAAGAGGAAACACGAAGGAATGAGGCAGCAACAATACTGCAAGTGGAGGACCCCAATCTCTTTAGGATTGAGGTGCCTTATAGAGACCAGCTATCCAATTTATTGAGCAGAAACATGACATCATGCGTAAGAAACAAACAAACAGAATACAGTGTACAATTTTATTATTTAGTTTTGCGAAACTGATTAGATTTCTCTTGCCCTTTCTGAGACAACACTATTCCATCTGCTGTCTGATTCCTGACCTGCAGAAAGCTCTAGCAGGGCCAAGTATCCACATCCTTGGGCCTTCCCTGGATGCGACTGCCTTCAGTCATATATACTTGGTCTCGACCTTCACTTTCTCAGGATGGGAACAGAAAGTCACCCGGTATTTTGGCTTTCCTCCAACAGTTTAGAAAGCCAAGAGTGAACATGGTAAGAGATAAAGGTATACTGACTGAAAGGATGTAGAACCATGTAGATGCTTTACTAGAAATTGGATTGTGCTTTAAAGCAATTAGGCCAAGATCAAGGAATGAAATTACCTAATTTATGAGTTGAGAGGATGGCTCTGACTGTTGGCTCTAAAATTGACTCCCAAGAAAGAGAAGAAGAAAGTGATTTTAATAAGCTACGTGTTAACTGAGGGTAGTCTGATAGGGTGTCATGCAGACCTGGTAACATTGGCAGATTTAAGGTGTAATAGGACATCAAAACTGACAGAATCTATTGGTGTCTAATGATGAATTAGGGGTAAGTTATAATATAAAGATATCAATGAATGAAAATGACAAAGTTTTTGACCTGATATTTTAGAAATTGAAATTGAGAAATCTATCAGAGAAATAGTGTTGAATTTATAATCAAAAGTTTAGTTTTGGTGATGTTAAGCTTGAAATATTGAATAGGCATATTGGCACTTGTGTATGAAGTTCAGCAGGAAGTTCCAGACTGAACATACACATTCGAGAGTCACTTATGTCCAGATGACATTTAAGAAAATCATGATTCTCTCTCTCTAAGGTTACCTAGTAAGCATGTGAGAAAAAGTAAAGTTGAAGGGCATGAATAAAAGATGAAAGACATAGAAGAGTTATTTCTTTTGGAAAAGGGTATAATTCTAAATATATGTCTCCCACTCAACCCCTTAATTCCATAAAATATATAAAAATTTATAAATGTAGTGATGGGAAAGGTTTTTGTCCAACTATATGTAAGCCATCAATCATGAGAGACATTTCAGGCTCAAAATTTTCATTTGTGTGTGTGTGTGTGTGTGTTTATTTTTAATATAATCAATACATAGTGCTATTTTAAAATCAACATAATTGAGACACAATTTCTACTTTAATATATGTTTCTATAGTTGACCCTTGAATGACACAGCTTTTGGCCTTTCTATGTGGTTTTCCTAGCTTGTGTCCCATAAACCTTCACTTGTGTTTCCAGGCACAACTTCCCAAATTACTTGCCTTGTCTCATGGTCTATTTATTATATAATAATAGAAGTTTCATTTATTCATTCATTTATTCTCTCATTTAACCAACATTTATTATTTATTTAAATTAAAATTTTTGGGGTGACATTGTTTAATTAAATTACATAGGTTTCAAGTATACAATTCAATAATATATCATTTGTATATTGTATCATATGTTCGCCACCTTGAGTCAAATCTTCTTTCATCACCATTTATCCCTCCTTTATCTTCTTCTGCCTCCTCCATCCCTTTCTGTTTTATAATCATCATATGTTGTCTATGTCTCTGTGTTTATGAGGTTTTTATTATTTTTTTCTATGTATTTTTTAACCTCTAAGTTAAGGGATATAACAAGGTACATAAATTCATAAAATATCAGGTATAATATCTCCTTTCATAAGATTGACAGAACTTTGTAAAGTATCACATAATGAATAGACAACAGGAATGTATTGTCTCCCAGTTGTGGAGGCTAGAAGTCCAAGGATAAGATGTTAGCAGGGCCACACCCCTTTCAAAGGCACCAGAGAGCAACCTATTCCATGCTTTCATCCTGGCTTCTGGTAGTGTGTTGGAAATCTTTGAAGTTTCTTGGTTTGATCATGCACCACCCTGAACTCTGCCTTCATGTTCACATGATGCTCTCCTTATGTTTATGTCTATCTCCACATCTACCATTTTAATAAAGACAACAGTCATATTGGATTAGGGACCCACCTTACACCAGTATGACCTCATCTTAACAAATTACATCTGCAATGATCCTATTTCTAAATCAGGTTATATTCTCAGTGACTGGGAGTTAGGACTCTGACATATGAATATTGAGGGCTCACAGTTTAACTCTTAACACACTACTTATCTTTAAGCTGCATGAGAGCGGGTGTCATGTATGGCAAACAAGACTCAGCAATAAAGATGCTATTATTTCAGCTTGGCACTATCACTATTATGACTTGAGGGTATTCCTTTTATATTAATATGTGCAATATCAGCAAACTGTGATCACTTTTATTTGGGCAGATTCATGACTAGCTCTATTGTTCGGTGAACGACAACCCACATATCAAAAGAAACAACATTAAGATTTCTCTAACTAATCCACTACTTAAAAATTCAGAAGTTTGAGTAATAATTTGTGACAAGCAAGTTATCTAATCTTGGTATTTTTTGCTATTACTGTTATAAACCTAAAATACCAAAATATAATATAAATAACATATATTTTTGGTAAGAATTATAAAATATCTTAGTGTATTTAGTATTGCCAATCAAAATTCTTCACAAGCCCTTTTTGCATTAGTTTTCTATTTAAGGCTAATAAAGTAAGTATGGAAATTGAACTATAAATTAACAGATAAGCTAACTATGCTTATTGTAGTATTATTTTTAGAACAATTCTTATTTTACTCATCTAAATCCTACCTTGCAACAGAAATAATATACTTAATTAACAAAGATTTATTTGATGATTGTTCTCTAGATGAATATTGGGTTTCACATTGCCCTTAGAATTCTACAATTTTGTTAAACTATGATTATTAAGATAACTTGTTATGCTCTGACCAGATAGCTTGATTGGTTAGAACATCATCCCCATATGCGAAGGTTGCAGGTTTGATCCCTGGTCAGGACACATACAGAAACAGATTGATGTTTCTGTCTCTCTCTCTTTTCTCTCTCTCTCTCTCTCAAATTAATAAATAAATGTAAAAAATAACTTGTTGTAAGGATGCCCCCCAACAACAATCTATCATAGAACCTTTACTTTAACAATAACAATGTTCCAGAACTTGATTACTTGACCTGGAATCAATTGGAGAATTGATGTTAGAATCATCATAAATAGAAAAACGTGACAGAATCTGGTCTTTCTGAGGTCAAAAAAGTTTTAACGAAGAGCCATGATGCTGTCCAAAGGGCAGCATCCAGACTAAAGGTCTCCCATTTGGGTTCTCTGTTTGATCTTTTGATCTCTACTCAATGATTCAGTGTCATTACTTAAGAGTAAGAAAGAAAGGTCATTTTCCCCCTTAAAATTGAAACCTCTCAAACATCAGGCTGTCTTCATTACTCTCTTTAATTTGAGACATCAATTTATCTTACCTGGTCTATGGTAGTCCAAAATTCTCAAACTGGGAATAGTGCACAGACCATGGTTTTCCCCAGGAGAAAAGTCAACCAGATGTCAGAATGGTTAAAGCATCCATGGGTTTAGCAGCAAGATTAAACTTTCTTCTACTTACAACTCTGTTTTGACTTAACTATGCAACTTGATCGATTACTCAACTTTTCTTCAGTTTTAATAAATATAATATAACATAGCAATACTCTTTATTTTACATTATTTTTCTGTTTACTATTAATTCTCATCTCTAACAGATGTGTGCATTGGGCTAACTAGGGAGAAGCTTATGGTTTTGGCAATGACAAAGTGGAAAACATTTATATTTTCCTACATATTAGCCAACACATAGGTGCTTTTAATAGAAGCCACAGAACTGTAGTCTCAGAGTCTGTTTACAATTAAACATTCATGTATAGACATCCTATATGAATTAAAAGTTTGCAAGTTACTTTGGCAATCTAACCGTACTGTGTGACCTCTGCTGTGTACTCAGAAAGGACTATGGGGCTCATGTGCTGTCAATCTGGAGTCCTGAAGTAGAGTGAGAGGGAGAGCTAAAGTGCAGAAACAGTAGTAGCAAATGGAGGAATAACATGCAAGGGAAATGGTAACACTCTGCTTAAATGGGAGGGCTTGGAGATAGCTCTGAACTGCACCTGTCTCAGGAATAGAAAAGCCAAATGCAGCTAGTCCTTCATGGAAAAGATAACAGAGAGGCAAGAGAAGCAGGAGATAGGAAATGGTGCTGGATAGACATCAAGCACAAGTTTGCAACCAGCAAAAAAGAGAACATAACACCAGTGGTCAGATGACTAAGGCACTGGGGAACAATTGCTGGGGAACAAGTGAGTAAAAGAAATGGGAGCCCACAGTCCTATGGAGGCCATTGCAGATAGAAAGGATGTATGCATGATATTGCTCATTTAGGATGATTTATTTTTCTCACAGATTTTCTAAATTATTTCTCATTTGCTGATGAGAAAAGTAACAGTTTCTGTGTGATTAAATTGTTCATGAGTTTCTAGAGAGGCTCCTACCTGCACTACCTTAATCTTTTTTCTCCCTCTCTCTCTGGGGAGTTTCTTCTTCAAGAGAAACCACCACATTTAACAAAGCACAAACACCAATGCTATTACTATATATGTTCTGGTGCACTGACAACTGCAAAATCATTGTAGATAGATTTATAAGCATTATTACTGTTTTGTACTGCAGGAAAATTGTGGTTGGTCAAGATTCACATTTAATTTTGATCCTTATATTTTGTTCTCATTTGAATTTTTTTCTTGGTGTCTTAAAAAGCTATCTTAATACAAATGAATATTATTAATAATGAATCAGTCTGCCTTTATAGCTTACTATAACTCCAAAATTGGCTTAGACAGGAAAAGAGATAGGTAGCACTATAGATATGTAAAAAAAAATAATATCATTGTGTCCTGTGATTTTTTATTACAGTGAAGACTATATCTTGTAATTTAGGAGAAGGAAGCTTTAAATGATTTTCCAAGGTCATAACCTTACGGTGATTTAAATATATATGCACAGTGTTTTTGCTTGATTTTTGTAATTCAATATTCCCTTGTGTGACCATGAAATATAATATCTCCTATATTTTTAAAAGTCTGCTACAATTATTACATATGTATTTGAGGAACATGCTTGAGTCAATAATGTGTATTGCTTTTCACAACTGGATTTGATGTTCAAACATCTTGACAAATGATTAAACTTTTGAATGTTTATATTTTTCTCTTTCAAGAAGTTTAAAAACACCACAGATATAATGAAATTTTATAAAAATACTATTATTTAGTGACATACAAATCTGTCTCTATTAATAAAAGTATGCATAGCTCATAAAAATTATCTACCATAGTTCCAAAAGGTACCTCAGAGATGCCATGTAAAAAGCACTAAAATACTATAATAATGAGTTTAAATTTAATTTGTTCACTTGAAATTATACATAAATATCCACCTTTTGTATGACAGGCATCAATTCCAAAGGTGACTGCATGGAAGAATTAAAGAATGGTTTCTTGCTATTTGAAAATGTGGTTTTGCAAAGTCAAGACTCCCTTCTCTTCAAAATGAAGATTTAAGATTAGGATCTCACATAACCTGATAAAAATGAGGCAAAGGAACTATGCCTAGGTCATGGTATTTGCTTAAAATTAAACCCATGTGAACACGAATTGATTCTTTTCAAGAACATTCCAAATGGTGTTTAAGAATGAGCTACCCTAGACTGCTTTTTGTCTCAAAGCTAATGATTATTTCTGTGCTAAATGTGTTATTTGATGATCAATTTTTAGGACAAAGTGTATGCAGCAACAGTTGTTTCCTCTCTTCACAATGAAATTAAAATCACAGGGAGTGGGGAGACATGTAGATTTTCTGACATGGCCAAGACAAGTAAAATCCATCCAAATGAGAAGTGGACGTGTACTTCTTATGACGAGAAGCCTTCAGGCTAACAACCCCCAAAAGAAATGGCACTGTCTGTGCTATGGCAGGATAGGTCCACACTGATAGGGACTTCAACCCGGAGCATCTCATTTAATTCAGTCTCAATTACCAGTTAGTCTGGAACTTCTAAGACTCAGCCTCAAAGTAGTGACCAAGGTGTTGCATGAAACAAGTGTAGGAAGTCAATAGAAACCTGTTCGTGTTGTGAGTCTCTCTCAAGGCCGGTAGTATGTGAGGGAGTTGCAGGTTAGTCCCAGAATGGTCCTTTGGACGTTTTCTGATTAACCCAGTTTGCTGGTGAAGGGGGCATGCTTCAGCGTTTTAACTGTGACAGCCTCTGGCAGCGTGCTACAAAGGACCTAGGCAGTAATCACCGGCTCACTCTGTGAGGGCCAAAAAAAAAAACCTCTTTAGATGAAGCCCCAAAGGGCTTTATGTCTCAGAACTGCTGAGATTTTGCACTTGGAATGATTTTAGGGAAATTTACAAGGAAAACTTCATTATAAATCTCTCAGATACAACATCCCCTGAGAAGCTTATCACTGTTTGTCAACTGCTGCAGAAGGCATAATGCTTTTTTATTAATAGGATTCTTTTTTTTTTCCAAAGGGATTGTGGTAAAATACCATGATTAATTGAAGATTTCTTTTTACTTCTGATTTGCCTGATTGACACAAGTAACCCTTATTAATTTCCCCAGATGCCTGAAGCAGCAGAAGGGAAGAAACACAAGATGATGCATTATTTATTCTGATATTCAGTGGCCATTTTTATCCTCATCACAAGTATTAATTTAATGAGGTCACATTACCATGCTGTCCACTGATGCTAACATGAGGAGTGTTGATAAAACTGTTTAAACTCTTTAGATTAAGCAAATGTACTCAAGTTCATGTTCAGATACTTAAAACTCTTGCCATACATCCTATGTGAATAATGTGTCTCCTATTACAAGTTGCATTAAAAATGATAGAACATGATGATTTATGTCAAAAAGTTAGAAACACGAAACATGCCATATCTCTAACTCCTTGCTACTTAAAGCAATTTCACAATGTCAGATTTAAAATTTAATGGACTTGATAAATTTTTGCTTTGCTCATTTGTTTAGAGCACATAATATTTTTATCAATATTTTGTATAGATTTCAGTCTTGTAAGACTTAGATAAAGACCGCTGTGTATCACTCTGTCAGTTATATTTTGTTAAATGTTGTAGATCCTAGTAAAATGTTATTAATCTTTAATATGGTATAATATATATCTCCATTCATAGCATAAATTCTATATCTCTTCTACTTTCTTCATGGACTGTCATTTCAATTATTATAAGTAGATGTACATTAGAAATACAATATTTTTAAAAACAAACCATAAGTATCTCATTTAAAGATGAGCAAGTTATAGTGAATTTTTGAAGACTAAAATTCAAGTGAGTAATATTTTTCTTATCTTCATGTATAAGCCCCAGAACACTTGTTTCATATTTTTTTTAAATTATAAGCAATAAATTAGTATTTTCAGAAAGTCTAGATTGCACTGATTAGTAGAAAAATTTGGACCTTGTGTTTTTAGGAAGCTGGAAATATTTGTATTTGTGTGTATTTTTCATAGAACCCCCAGAATTACTGGCTTAGAACACAGATCTAATCATAATACTTTGCACTTATTGATTTTTTTTGCTCATAAGGCAAAGTAATTCTTTCTAGATATGACTATTTTAATTCCATGACATTGTCTATGCAGTTGTTACTCTCCACGCAGACCCTGTTTTGTGTATTTTTTCTGAATCAGCCTAAAACAGCCAGTTCATATTTAATTTCCTCTGTGACTCCTTAGGGGACCTTTTACAGCCTTGTCTCTGACTTTAGTGCCCAGTAGAACCTTGCATGTTGCACTGGGTCTCATATAACTTTACAGAGTTACGATGTCGGTGAGCTAACACTAAACCTGAGGTTCTCCAGAGCAGGTAGAACCTCCCGTGCACAGTCCAGGACTGTGCTTCTTATAGGTGGCTGTACTGAATAAATAGGTCAGTGAGTCATTTTGGGCCATTGAGCATTACCTAGAAGAGTGTTATTTCTGAAGACAGAATTCAAGAAATTTAGAGAAATTTTTCATCAATATAAAAGTCCGTATCTGGCTGCTTCTTCATCCCATGCGGAAAACTGCAGTCTCCCATCACAGGAAAAATGGCTCCAAGCTTCTCTGTGTAGTCCAGACAAGAGAAAAATCTAGGCTGCTAATCAGTGAGAAAGAAGAAGTGAGGATGGATATAGGTCCAGAGGTCTGGAACTATTATCCTCAGTAGAAACCCCACCCAAGAGCTTAAGGCATAGAAAATTTCTTTTTGCTTCCCATGGTGGGTTTTAGCTGATCTCTTAGGGAGATAAATGAAATCCAACAGTATCCTCAGCTTTAGAAAGTTGCTGAATAAATATATATGTAAAATCACCATATAAATTAAAGTGTAAATGCAAATATGTATATAATCTTCTATCATCTACTGATTTATATATCCATCTGTTTCTATCTATGGCTATAAAATTTCAGAGATGTTTCCTCCTGGTCCTAACCTGTCTGACTTCTTGCTTAATCATTCTACACTTTTGCAAGCATAAAACTCCATAAAAGGTTTCACATGACTCTTAAAATGACAACTCATACTCCTCACAATACCCTCCAAAGCTATGAAGGGTGGGTCTTGCCTTGCCTTTCAGGCCTCTTCTGATTGGATTGATCACCAGACTAAAGACAGGTCTCTTTCTTTTTCCTTAGATACTTAAGGTGTTTTCCATCTGCCATCCCTCGAACACATTCTAACATCTCACGAAAGACTCTTTTTCACTACTGTGTAATACATAGGGCATTTCTCATTCTTTACCTAGAAATTCAAATACAGCGTCCTGAGGAAGGTCCTTTCTGCTCAGTCCGCCACTGGTCACTATCACATTATCTGTACACTTTTTAAAAAGAATGTTTACTGTGTGAAATTATTGTGTTCACTTATTCCCTTGTTGGTTTACATTAGAATTCCTTGTTATGGTTACTTTTTTGTGTCACTTTGACTGGGCCATGAGGTGTTCAGGTATTTAGTTAAACAATATTTCTGAGTGTGTCAGGGAGGGTGTCTCTGGAAGAGGGTGACATTTGGACAGTTAAATAGAGGAAAACAGACTGCCTTCCCCAAGGTGTGCAGGCCCCGTCCAGTTCTCTGAATAGAATGAAAGACTGAATTAAAAAAAAATCTTTCTCTCTGCTTATTCTGGAGTTGGGACACAGTCTTCTGCTTTTGGACTCTGACTCTGACTGTAACTAAAACCATTCTTTCTGTGTGTCTCTGGCTTGTTGGATTCCTTGGGCTCCATATTCATGTAAGCCAATTTCTTATACTGTCTCTATCTCTCTTTGTCTCTATCTATATATGTAATTGGATCTATCCTATTCAAAGATGGTCAATGGATTCCACATTCTTAAGTTTAGCTTCTATTGGCCCATACTAGAAACATCGTGAAATATATTTTAAATCACTATTATTTAGCATACTTTATTGTATTTACATTTGTGTTTGTGTGTGAGTATGTCTGAATCCACAGGGTTTACTTGGTAAGTTTTTTAAGACAATATTTTAAAAGTTTTTTGGAACTGACTTTTTCCTGAACTCTGTATAATTGTTTATGGTGAGAAGTACTCTACACAAATTTTACATGAAATATTTTACTCTTTCTGTCCTTTGGAAATTCTGTAATTTCCCTGAATGATTAAGTCTACCGAACAACATGTTGCATGTGACAGTGTACTACAATCCAAAGCTGGGACAAGAAGACTTGTTCCACTCGTTCCTGCTATAGTAAAAATTTAGCATTAGTAAAACCATTTGACTTTCTGATGTTTATTATACTCTATATGAAAGCCATATACTAATGTAATAAAGGGGCTTCCTGTTCCTTGGGTTTTAATTAAAAGATAATTTCAACTGAAAAAATATCCTATTGGCTTAGTTTCTTTGGAGAATCAAAACTAATACACTCCTTTAAATAGACTCAGAACTTCACAAGCAGAAGACCTTCTATGCCTTATTCGCCACCATCTTTCAATACCTAGCACAATGCCGAGCCCTTAACAGCTGCTCAGTAAATAGTTGCAGACTGAATAAATGGTGCTTTTGATCACTGCTATCTTGGGAAGTACCATGGCTTCAAGGGAAGAGAAGGTTCTTCTCTGTAACTTACAACTCATAATGACTTATTTATAACGGTCACATACTCTTTTAAATCCTCAGTTTCTTTATTTGTAAAAAAGAGACAGTAACTCCATGCTATTTATATGCATTTTATTTCATTCAATAAAGATTGAGGTGGCTTTAAAATTCACTGTATTATTTATTATGTTAGAAATGTAAAAACAAAGATAAAGCATAAAATCCAAAACGGGGTATAAAGAAGATAAAAATTGGTAGATCAGAAGTAAAATAGCTACTTAGAAAACAATTTTGCATGACCGTATTTTCATTTTGACCTTTAAAATAACCCTTGACTGTGATGAGCTATATGATAATATCTGTCCCACAATACTCAGAGTTTTTTGGGAGAAGTGGGTGAGCAAGAGTGAATAAAATAATTTGTGAGAAATGACTTTGCAAAGAGTAAACAGATATTTACCATTATTAGTAGTACATATTTTTAATAACCTTCTAAGTCATATTTCCTTACTGTATATTATGTATAGTTCTGTATAATTTTATTTTACTCAAATATTCTTGTTTACATACAACTTTACTCCCTCCTTAAGATTATAAGACTGTTGAATGACAGGAGTTTCCTATATTTTTAAATCAGTGAATATCTTTCCTATAATTTTTTTTTTCTGAAAGTGTTCATGCTAATCACGTGGTGGATAGAACCTGAGAGCTTACTATCAATGCATTTAGAATTCAAGATGTCTAAAAATTACAGAAAGGACTTTGTAATTTTCAAATTATCATAGGCAGAATATATGGCTTTGAGAGAATCCTCCCTTTTCAGAAATGACTTTTTTTTTTTTTTGGTTTGATAAAATGTCTTTAAACGATCTCAACTTTTCTGAGTTATTTAGACATCATTGATAATGAACCCAAGATCTCATCCATAGTACCACCCACCTGCCACAAAGAGATATTTTCTCATATTCTGCCCCTCACAGTGGGCTACTCACAGAAAGCTCTCATCAACAGAATGAGAATAAAAATGGAAACATATGCATAATGTGTTTTTCATATAATTCTCTACATAGTCTATGTAACTAATTTAAAGGAAAGAAAGGAAACAGCATGAAGTTCTCTAACACAACAAATGACTTGATCATGTCTACAAAGCATGTAGGTTAGAGTAATGGCCATAAAATTAGCTTTGAAATACACTTTTTGATTTAATAAGTAAATAAGTCTCAAGTCTATCCTGGTAGGAGAAATAAAGCTCATTCCCATACTAAAAGAACAATTTTATTAAAAAAAGTAAAAGAAGCACTTCTGATATGTTCAGTGCGACGAGAAAGTGATATTTAGGATGAAAAATCATGGTTTTTATTTTGTTTTGTTTTCTAATGTCACTGTCAACCCATCTTCGGTATACAAATTGAGATATCTCCCTAAAAATTCCTACAGTATTCTCAGAGGAGACATTTTTCTTTATGGATCTATTATAGAGCAGTTAGTGAAATATCTACTACTAATTGCTTCTCAACCTTTTAGTTAAGATCAAGTGTAGAAATATATACTAAAATTCTTAACAAAATATGTCTAGCGAATAGAAACAAGACATTTTCTTTTACATTTTAAAATGAACAATGTAGCATATTATAATAATATAAATAGAAACTTAAAAACACCAGAATGAGTTATTTTTGTATAAATATTAAAAATAGGAAAAGACCTGAGCCCATTTGGAATAATTATGGAAAACGGTGATTATGGAAGGGTAAAGGGCTACAGGGAAGTAGAACCAAGTAAAGGGGGTAGATGATGATGGAAGGAGACTTCAGGTGGTGAATACATGGTGCAAAGTACATAAGATGTATTATATATACAATGCTACACCTGAAACCCATGTAATGTTATTAACCAATGCCACTCCAATAAATTTAATGTATAAAAAAATAAAAAGAATTTTTAAAGGAAATACATGTTAAAGACTAAAAATATTTAAATCAATTAGTAACCTGTAAAACGTTTATAGCTGCATTTGACAGAATATAGTTTTTAATTTTCTACAAACTTGTTATTGAATTACATACTTTTTGATGAACTTGTCAGAAAAAAAAACAGGTCCAAATTAAACTTTGGATTAAAGACAAATATACCGACTATTTTCAATTGTTTTTTTATTATGAGTAAAATGGTGTTTTGGAATACTTTGAAAAGACACTGTAAAGGTTGTTGTTAAGAATAAGTGACCACAATGAACAAGACAACTTACTCTTTGTAAAATGACACCAAATTCTTTCTTTGAGCAAGAATTGCATTGTGGTTGTGTGAAGCTATAATTCTTCCTTGAAGAATCAGAGTAAACACCTGATAGCAAAATGGATAAAGTAATTGTTGGTGCATGTACCATGGTTTCACACTCTGTCACACTCTGTTTATGGAGTTCTATGAGGGTTTATTTATTTTTTATTCATTTTAGAGAGGAGAGGGAGAGACAGAGGGAGAGATAGAGAGGAGAGACAGAGAGAGAGAAGGGGAGGAGGAGCTGGAAGCATTAACTCCCATATGTGCCTTGACCAGGTAAGCCCAGGGTTTTGAACTGGCGACCTCAGCATTTCCAGGTCAATGCTTTATCCACTGCACCACCACAGGTCAGGCCTCTGTGAGGGATTTAGTTACTGCTCTGTCTGTGAAGTTTTGCTTTGTTAACGTAGAGTAGCTTTGAGGAATAACGGAATAAATATTAAGTGTCAGGTGACTACTGCACAGTAAACTTTTATATGTAACTACAATAGGACAAGAGATCAAATATATATATCTACAGAAGGACTTTCTTCCTATGAGATAGCAAAATTTGACAATTGATCATGCAATTTCATGTCCAAACTATAACACTTTGAAAGTGAAAGTACTTAAGACAAGAGGCAGTTATCAGTATCATCTAGAACAACATGTTCACCTTACTCAGTGGACACTTTGGACCATTTTGTTTCTCTCTCTCTTCCTCTCTCTCTCTTTCTCTAGCATTTTTTCTACATGCTACAATGTTATGCTATGTTTTTATAGCTTATCTTCATATCCAATTGTCAGTATCACACTATTCGCATTATACCTACAGAATTCAAAACTAAAAATGTCAATAAATTTATTTATCAGGTTTGTTCAGATAAAGTTTAGTTATCTTCAGTAATTACACCAAATGTAGAGCACTGTGATCTTGCTCAAAGTAATTATCACCCTTAGATTACCGCTCACACAAAAGAGCTCACACTAATCTTTATGGCAGTAACATATAATATCTGAACCTTCTGATCCTTTTCCTTTAAAGCACATAATATAATTTTTTACATTAGGTACTGCAATTACAGTCTATTAAAATTAAGTATGTAACAGTCATGTGCAGCCATTTGTAAACCATATAAATACCTACATGCATTTCAAGATTATCTGATATATGAATTATGTCTGTTTTCTACATGCAGAAAGTGGACATATTTAGTATTAGCACAGTAACCAAAGCCATTGAAAAAGATATCTCTTAAGTGTTGAATTAGATAGAGACCAAGACTAAGATCATCTACACTCTCATATTCACAATTACTATGTAGGAATATGAAAGTTAGACAGTAAAAATGGCTAATAGGAAAAAAATTGATTCATCTGAAATAGTGTGTTGGGTGAGAGCTCTATGGATTCCCAGAACTACCAGCAAGATGAATATGTGGGTTCTGGAGAAAATTAAGCCTGAAACATCACTGGAGACAACAATGATGAAACTGAAGCTGTCCTACTTTGGGCACATCATGAGAAGGCAGGATTCTTTGAAAAAGACAATACTACCGAGAAAAATAGAAGGCTGTGGAAAATGAGGAAGACTGAGACCAAATATGAGATGAATTGATTTCATAAAAAGACCATAAGCAGAGTCTATAGGAGATGGGCAGGGCTTCTGAGGACAGGACATGCTTAGAGTCAGCAGGGGTCTGAGCTGACTCAATAACACACAACAACAAAGTTTGAGGTGTGCAATGTGATGAAGTGATGCTCATATACAGTGAAATGATTAACAGAATAGAGTTAATCCCTCTCTTATCTCACACAATTACCTTTGTGATCTGTGTGTGTGTGTGTATGTGCTGACAATGTTGAATATCTATTCTATTAGCAACTTTAAAGTACTGTATGTAATACAATATAATTAATTATAGTCACCGTCATGTACATTGATCCCTAGAATTCATTCATCTTACTACTGGAACTTTGTGCCCTGTGATTAACATCACCCATTTCCTCTAATTAGAGAGAAATTGTGCAATGCTAATAATAATGAAATATTATTTAATTTTATGTGTAACAGATCTACTTGGCATATAACCCACATATATGTATACAGACACATAAATATACACATACTTTTTGTGTCAGGTTTACAGAAAAATTTAGCAGAAAATACAGTACTAATATTTTGCTTCTACCCAATTGATCCTATTATTAACATTTTACATTAGTGGAGTAAATTTCTAAGAATCGATGAGCCAATACTGATTTAATATTAATAACTGAAGTCCACAGGTTACATTAGGGTTCAGTCTTTATACAGAACTTCCTATGAGTTTGACAAATGTATAATGACATATAACCACTCTTACAGTGTTATACAGAATGCCTCACTGAATTTTATCCATTTTCCCAAAATGCTGATAGTAAGATCACCAATAACATTCATGTGACTCAATTCAATGATGCTTCCCCCGATCTCTCAGCAGCATGGCCATAGACCTGGGACACACTTTCTTTCCCGCTAAGACCACATAGTCTCTTGTTCTTCCTTCCCTCTTACTATTTCTTAGTTTTGCTGGTTACTCCACTTCTCCATAACTCCAACAGTGGATTGTTCTAAGGCTCCTTCTCTTTTCTTATTTACTTCTTACACTCTTCACCTGGCAATCTCACCCGGTCTCATGATTTTTAATGGCACATATATGTTAGTGATTGACTCATTTATGGCTCTAGTCCAGACTCCTCTTTCATCTAGACTCATATACTCAGCTACACTTTTGATGGTTCAACTTAAATATCTAATAGACATTTTATGTTAAAATAATAAATGATATTCATCCTTTAACCTGTTTTGTTCAGAGTTCTACTAATCCATTTTGATGGCAGATCCCAGTCCAAAAAGCTCAGAGCCACCCTTCAACCTAACCATTTTCATCATATCCTACATCCAGTTCATCAGGAAGTCTTACCAGTTCTAACTTTAAATCCAGCCAGAATCCATCCAATTTCTACTTCTTTCATTCCACTCACCTTGGTCTAAGTCACCAGGGTATATAGACTAAGTTATTGCAATGACCTGTTAGTTTCCCACTCCCCAAGTTTACATAGTTCTTGCCCAGCTGTCTATTATTCTATAAGTACCTTGAATGATTCTTTTTAAAGGATGAGTCAGATAATGTCGCTCTTCATTCAAAACTTTGCTTTACCTCCCCATTTTACTCCAAAGTCAGAGTACTACAGTGGCTGTTAATTCACCATTATTGCCCACAACCATCACTTCTTATTCTCGTAAATCCCTCTGCCTTGCTTCACTCAATCCATACCCCCTTTTTGCATTGCCACAGAAACCAAATAAAGGAAATATGTGTGAAGGAAAAGTTAACCAAGAGTGGTAATTGAATATTGTGGGTGATTTTAGTGTTGGAATTTATTAAGAGTAGGTGAATGACATACTTTATTTGGAGAAAATTAAGATGTTATATATGAACTGCAGTCTCTGCTCATCCATAGATAAGTATTTGGTCAAATGGTTGACCCAAGTTTGATTTATTTAAAAAAATATTGGAACTCTTTTAAATTACTCTTTCCAACTACTTGGTTTTTTCATTATTGCATTGTGATTCTTGATCTACTAAATGTTAATATCTTTTGTATTCATTAGTATATATATATATATATATATATATATATATTTTTTTTTTTTTTTTTTTTTTTTTCTCTGAAACTATAGTGTCATTAAATTTGTAAACCCTGTCTCATTTATTCCAGGAGAAAAGAATCTGAACTATAAATCAGTTTAATGAAACATTCTCTGTAGGTGTTCAATTCCGTGTATATATTATTCAGATTTAAATTATAAATAACCTTTTGAAAATGAGGTATTGTTAATTCTGCATAGCATTCTAACACCATTTGGTTACTGATTTTTAAACTGATAAAAAGTATCAACCAGTTATGTATATTACAAAGTCTTCAAACAGTCTAGCTGGGTATTTTAAGTACTTTGACTTTAATTAGATACTATGTGTCTTTAGTTTATTGAAAAGAAGGAAAAGTGTTGGAACCATGCTGCTCTACTAAACAGCAGATGTCAGCCCTGCTTCTGAAAATACGTAATGTGTTCAGTTAATCTAATTCTTGAGAGAATGTTACAGTCCCACTCATTTCTTACACAGTCCTTGTAGGAGATATTCTCTTATTTACTATGCTCCTTTACATTCCATGATAAAAGTATGTCTGAGATCTTTGGTTTCCCAGTGAACTCAATATTAACCTTCACCAGTCTTTCAAGAACAGTAAACTAAGTGTCTCACTTGTTCCATTTACTCACCTGCAGGAATCACAGCTTCCTTCTAAGCATCCTGCAACTATCTTGACAATTTTTGGAAAGTCTACTTATCTCAAATTAACCTACAATATGTCAAATATTTTAAAATTCTACAGATGGGTATGCATAAAAAATAAGAGCATCACTTTTTTTCTCATGCATTTATGAAATGGTTTAAATCAAATTGAAGAAAGTGTTAAAAGCTAAAAATTTGGCCTGTGGCAGTATACACTTTAGCAGTAGAGCAAGTGACTGGCTTTCGTATGTTTGCAAGTCCAATTAGATCTGTGGTAACTTATATAAGGAGTATTATCTTATGCCACACTTTTGGATTTTTCTACAAGAAATTATGCTGTTCAACTGTCATTGGGTATAAATCAATCCTTTTCTAGAAGGTACCCAGACTTTGAAGACAAAAGTTGAAATAGCAACATCTGCTTCCATGTGTGGTGCTTGATGCTAGTGCTCGACTTGCAGATCTTTGATTTAAAAGCAGTGCCTTCACTTGGAAATAAATTAATGAAAACATTAATCTTAGAGTTAACTGAAAGATGTTGAGGCAATGAATGTGCTATGATAACTTTAGAAATTTTAGATCGACACCTAAGTATCCCAAATATAAAGTATTATTTTATTTCAATAATTCCCTTTATGTCTATTTACCTTATAAGTAAAGCACATTTCTTGTCATAATAGAATATATTTAAAAATAATTAGCTGAAGACAAATAGTGGTGATTATTTGTGCATTGAAAGAAGTTTATATTGTGAATATGTAGCTAGGAAGATTCTTGGTAAATTAAGTAAACTCCTGAAAAACTAGAACCATTGTTTCATAAAAGCCATGAGCCTCACCTGTGGAGTTCAGAACTCCTGTTTATCCCATTCTCTCTGCCTAGAGGGGTGGATATACTATCACTAAGGAAAGGAAGTATAATGTTAAAATTTTAGTAATAAGTCTGAGGAAAGCATGTCCTTCCCTTGCCCCACCCCACCCCCAACTAGTTTAGAATAATCATCCTGAATGGTGAGGCTTCAGGCCAGGAAGACATGTTACTTTCCCTAAATGCCCCTATTGTCTACCACCTGTGCTTAAAATGTTATCACTGTTCATGCATTCGTAGGGGTCTTGGAGGCTTTTAAAATTCATCTTCAATGTAGAGACTTTTTCCATGGGACCCTAAAGCAGTTAGAGGCTACTTTCTCAGGCACCCTTAGGTGAAGAGTTATAGGTAGAAGAAAATACATAGTTTCTTTCTATAATGATCTGAAAGGCAAAATTTATATTCAATGTCAACATGATTAGTGTCAACTTAACATATCAGTTTGAATAAGTTGTCTCCAAGGTGATTATAGTGTTCTGTACAATAGACCTAGACAAAAGCCAATTTTCTGGATAACCAGGACCCCAGCAATTCTTACCAGTTCATATCGAAGCAAGAGTATGAGGTGTAGGTAAAGCGCAGAGCATTTACCTAGCGGCTGTGGCTGACGCAATGCTGTGAGAATACTCCAGCTCCCAGAAACCTCCTGGGCACACCCAGGAAGGGAGCTCGCCCACTACGCAGAAATGACTCAGTGCCAGCTGGGCATCCCTCTGACCTTTTTTTGGCCACTTGCCCTACTATAACATACTATTGGCTGAACCCATGTATATAAGCTAGTTTACTTCCTGAATAACGTGGATCTGCGTCACCGAACCTGGTCTCTGGAGTCAGGTCTCTGCATCTCCATCGTCCTCACTCCCAGTGGGCCTTGTCCATATACTTGCACCTCAAACACAGACCTAACCTGCATCCAAGGGATGGATGAGTGACCCTCTGCAATGGGAATCCTTTTCCCTTACTCCCGAGCCCAGCAAGTTTGAGCCCTCTATGCCCTATTGCAGAGTAGGCAAGTTAAAGTTAGTGAAAAGGATCTTTGTACCTACTGGGAAATCTTCTCAGGTTTCAACCCTTGGCTCCGGGACGCGCCTCTTTGGGACCCGATACTTGGGCCTGAGCTTTCCAGTGCGTCCATTCGGCTGAAGTACATGGGGAACAAACCTTCCCTCTCGGCCTCATTCCTGCCCTGCTAGTGATACATGCCTGCCTGACCAGTGCTCCTCCTGAGGACCTTCTGCCGGTGCCAAAAATATTACAAGCTACCCCTCTCTCTGCGGAGCCTCTACCTTCCTACCGCCCCCCTTCACTGAGGAGAAAAGTAGTTTAGCCTCCGAGTTTGACAAAATCATGGCTGAGCATGCAGAAACGAAACTAGATACATTAGAAACCACGCCACCCAAAGAAGTGGAAGCCCCGCATTCCCTGCTGGGGCTCAATGCCCCACCCCAGCCTCTCAGATGCCATTTTCTACCCCAGCTTTAACTCCAACACATGTTCTCGCTGTAGACCCATGGGCCAGCCTATATGCCCTCCTCATGTGTCTTTTTTCTCTTCTCCCCTCATTTGTCTGTCTGTCTGTCTTGTTTATTTTTCTGTATCTCTAGCTCTTTCTCTCCCCTTCCCCTCTCTCTGAAATGACACTGGAAGGACCCAGCCACAGCACAGTGGTGGGGATCACACCTTCTTCTAACACAAGGGAGAGGTTATGCTTGTGCTTTTCAGCCAATTTGGATCCCAGGAACCCCCCAACCTGCTTGACAGGGTTTCTTGGGCACCCACTAAGTGGTTCAGTCTTCACCCATCCAAAGCCACAGCCCTGGCCTCCTCCACACCCACTACGCCTGAGGGGAGGAGGTCCTCAGCACTCCAGAAGAAGACCTTGCGGCCAGCATGCTTTCCCCATCAACTGGGGGATGTGGAGTCTTTGGCGGGGTGGGCCCAGAGAATGGCCCCTGATGGACCCCAGGTCCATGCACTCTGTTCCTCCTCATGTGTGCCATTATCACAGCGAACTGTCAGGCATGAGGAGATCCTCACATCTGGGTGGCTGTTCCCCACACTGGCATAATTATGCCTGTTGAAAATAATAGCCCACAGTTTCCAGCAGTATATTCCAGTAACTGCTCCCTTAGTCTCTCTTGTGACAATAGTGGCCGGGAATCCCAACAGTGGAATGGCACTATATGGGATAACCTCAGTGACCCAATGCTACTTAAGGTTACTCTGAATAATAACACAATCCCCTCGGAGGGATGGGTCCTCCTTCAAAATCATACTACAGGGGACTTTGCTGAAAATGGTACTACCAACCAAGGCTCAGTGCTTGGCCTACAAGCCCTCCTCCCCCTAGCTACCAACAGCTGGGCCCGCCCCACTAACCTTGCCTTCCCTGGTTGCCTCTTTGCCTGTTCCTGTATGATGAACATCTAAGAACACTCCTGAGAGAAGGAATTCCCTGGAGAGACTGCTACATTGCCTCTGGCCCAGATGCACAGACCATCAACCTTGGAGTTTGGCATCGGAAGCTGAGAGATGGAATGCAACCAACCATATGCAGTACACAGCCCGCGGCAAGCCATCCATTCTGTGTTTGGATGCTGGGACCTTTGTGGGAAGGAGGTGTGCATGGACCTATGTCCATTTTTTACAATCAAAATGGAACTGTGTTTAATAGCACCTGGAAGTTCTCTGTAACACAATAGGAGGGAAATGGCATCCGCATCCCTAGGAGGAATCCCCTGTTTAAGACCTAACTAGTCAAACATTACAGAAGCTTGCCTCAATGTTTAATTCAGCTAATCTATTAGCATATAGTACAATAGGTTTTATAGTTGTTTTAGTTCTACTAGGGTTCCGTTGCATAATGTGTAGCATTCAGAAGCTACAACAGCAACAAGCAGTCATTAAGCAAGTTCAGCTGGCCTTAATTAAAAGAGAAAGGGGAGATGTAGGTAGAGCGCAGAGCACTTACCTAGAGCAGCAGTTCTCAACCTATGGGTTGTGACCCCAGCGGGGGTCGAAGGACCAAAACACAGGGGTCGCCTAAAGCCATCAGAAATACATATTTTATTTAAAAATGTATTGTATAATAAATATGTATTTTCCAATGGCTTTAGGCGATCCCTGTGTTTTGGTCGTTCGACCCCCACCGGGGTCGCGACCCACAGGTTGAGAACCGCTGACCTAGAGGCTGTGGCTGACACAATGCTGTGAGAACACTCCAGCACCTGAAACCCTCCTGGGCACACCCAGGAAGGAAGCTTGCCCACTGCGTGAAAATGACTCAGCGCCAGCTGGGCAGCCCTCTGACCTTTTTTGGCCATTTGCCCTACCATAGCATCCTATTGGCTGAACGCATGTATAGAAGCTAGTTTACTTCCTAAATAAAGTGGATCTGCATCACTGAACCTGATCCCCACAGTTGGGTCTCTGCATCTCCATTGTCCTCATCCCCGGAGGGCCTTGTCCACAGTGAGGGAGGTAGAATTTCTAGTTAGCTTTGTTATCACTGCTTGTGGATCAATTTATCACATGTCAATTACTTTAGAATCATTTTCCCATGTGGCCACTCTTCCAACTTCTGTTACCCAACTCCTTTCTCTTTTAAGGCAAGACCCTGGTTTCAGAGTGCATCTCCTCAAAGGTTTATTTCTTATAAGAAACATCTATTTAAGATGTGGGACATATTTACAGGAGGTCCTCGGGTTACAACAGTCTCAACATATGATCTTTTGAGTTTACAATGCTCACTCCCATAAAAACTTTAAAAAACTGAGATGTGAGTGTTTTGGTTTACACAGTTAGCATCATACTTACGGACTATGTGGGTGAACTAGTTTGCTTGCGCGTGGTGGAAGAATACACAGTACAGTGTACAGTACAGTATGTTTATGTACATTTTTTTTCCTGTGGCCTAGTTGTGTTTTTGTGTTCTTCTAGATTATGATTTTATAACTGTGTTAGGGCAGGTAAGTGACTTAAGCTAGGGTGTGTTTCTGCTTACACCAAAATTTGTGTTATGTCACTGTTGTAGGAACGAAACTGTTGTAACTTGAGGGCCCCCTGAATGTTAGTCAAGAAAAAACTGAGTCCCATCTATGTAAGCCCAAAGTAAATGCAGTTTGTTGGTGCAAAAACTGCCAAACATTCCATAGATGGTAATTCCAAAATAAAGTCAATTTTGCTTCTCATTATTTTTTCGCCGAACTTAAAAATACTCATAATACAAATTTTAAATGACTCTTTCCATTTGAATTGACCAATGTTTTCTTTCTTTTGCCAGGTTTAAAAAATCAATTCAGTCAAAATTCTGTTTGATTTAGATAGATGTGAGTATAATATCCTTGATGTATTCAAATATATATGAGGAGCAGTTGGCTCTCATATTTTAATGCTAAAACTGGTGAGTTTAAAGAAATATTGTAAATGCTAGCTATTATTTTATTTCAGGAGATTAAAGAAAATATTTGCAAGTTTTTCTTAATCCACTCACTTACTTTCACAATAGTACATACCTTAATTGTACATGATGATATAAAATTGTTAAATTTTAGTGGAGACATTTTTGATGTTATAATTTTTACTTTGATATACCATATTTTTCACTCCATAAGACGTACATTTTCCCCCCAGTAGTGTAGGGGAAAATGCCCGTACGTCTTATGGAACAAATGTTCATTTTTTTTAACTGCTGCAGCGTGCTGCGCTGGTAAACACATGTAGAATGAGCGCCAGTGGCAGTGTAATCATACTCACCATGGCAGTGTGTGGCACCCCGGCATCTGCTGAGTGATCTTCTGGTTCTGGTTTCCACAGTTGCGTGCAGTGCAGGAGGGAAGGTGAGCGATGTTGTGTGGGTGCCTTCATTTGGCATCATTGAAGGCAGATGTGGGAAGCGCCCTGCAGTGATGGAGGGCTGAGCTGCAGCTTCTGGAGCTCTGTGTGAAGTGCTGATGCCAATTGTTACAGCCTAATAACATTTCAGTGGCTGGCTGGCTGGCAGATAGGAGAGGGGCTGAGGGTATGAAGCATGTGCAGTGAGCTGGGAAGCCAGCGAGAGCACAGGCAAAGCAGCGGCAGACGGAGCAGGCTATGCTGCTCATCTCCATCAGTTTATTCCAGCTGTAATCTAGGTAGTTTACCTATATAATGACATTAGAGTAAAAAATAACTGGACTTGCCCTAGCGCAGGAGCAGGAGGGTATCCTGAATTAAAGAAGAACAACAACCTGAATGGCCGGTCCTGGACTCTAAAAGACCCTAGGGCCAGCAGATTTACTATCCCCTACATCGCCCATAAACCCTCACCTTTTCTGGGGGTTTCACACTGCATCTTTGCAGCTAAATCGCACTCCCAAACCCAGCCATTCAGATAGGCTGGATACCTGAGCATGCCGCAGAACACAGTGGTACCAGGGATGCGGCTATTCCCTCCAAATGCTGGAGTTCTCCCTGATACAGGGCCTTATGCAATGCATGGCATAAAGGGCTAATTGGACCAGAGCCCACGCATGTGCCACGGGAACTTGGGAAGGTTCATTTTACAAGCAATCCAGGGGGTTTTATATGGTGGGGTATCCCAAATCCGGATGCCCCAAAGAAATGGACCAAAACCCTGTATTTTGGTCCTCTGTACTACCAGGAATTGCTGATACTTACTGTCCCTCTTCTAGAAGCGTTGTATAGCAGCCACAGAGCAGCCTATCAGGTTTGCAGGGTGCACAGTAATGTGCACAGCTGTACAGAGAGCATGATAAACTGCTTGCAGCATACAGGGCACAGATAGCAAAGTGGCAAGTATCAGCGGCCCCATTTCCAGTGGTACGGAGGGCCAATGTACACGGGGGTATCGCTGATGCCCCCTGCTGTGGACCAATGGGAAAGTTCAGTCATTTTTGACTGGATACCATCTCTAAAGAAAACCAACACCAATTTGTAAGAAAATGGGTCTTAGTACCCATGCACTAGGCTCAAGGGGGCATCCCGATTGCAAGGAACCACCCTCCTCAAAGGCTAGTTTCCCTTACCTGCACCATGCTCCCCCGTGGAAACTGCACCTGCACACCTGCAGTTAGCCTGACTGCCATCGCCCAATTACAGATGACAGTATTTCAGGGAGCAAAGTGCAAGTAAGCCTAGTACGCAAGTACCAACACCCATTTTCCTAGAAAGCATAATTCTGGGACACACAGAGGCCTCACGCAAGTACCACAAATATAAAAAAACAATGCTCGTAGATGTAAATATACGGGGGGACTATAGACTGCGCTTCCCAAGCCCACCACTGCGTTTCAAGTTCTCTCTGCTGCCACTGATCCGAATTTTGCCGGACTGGCGCTGCAACTTGCCACACCTCTCCAGACATTGATGCAAACTCCTCACCACCTCCCCCAGCTTCTGACATTAACCCCTTCACCTAACCCTCAGCCACTGAACAGAACCCCTTATATATCACCCCTTCCCGAGTCAGTATATGGCATTCTGTATCACTGGGGAAAAATTTTTTGTTGCATCCACAAAAACACTTGTTCTTACCTAATTTGAGTGTGCTGATCTCAAATCTGACATTAGTTTTTCTCTATAAGTACAGGTTTTTTTTGCAATTCAAGATTTTAGATTTTCATCTTATTGTAAAATTTTCAACATTTAGTTTAATATAATTATATAGAATGTCTTCTTTGGCATCATCTTTGTGAAAATATAATAACTTATATAATGAAGTAAATACACTAATACACTAAAAGATATGATTGCATCAGAATTTGTCTACAATTTCAAAATATAACATATTAAAACACTTATTTTAATCATAAAATTTGCACAAAACTTATTTAAATTCTATTCAGGCAAAAATTTGCATTTGTAGCTCTTGCGTTTGTGTACTTGTTGAAGACAATCTCATTTGATGCTCCAGCAGTGGTCTGCTCATCACTAACAGCTCCAAGATTTCTGGGAAACTTATCAAGGTGACTGTTCAGGAAGTGAATCTTAACGCTCATGTTACATCCAATGTCAGGCAAAGCCAACAGCATCCTTTGAACCAGAAGTTAATAGTTTTCTGCTTTTTAAAAAAATTTTAATCTTATTTTTATTAATTTTAATGCAGTGACATTGATAAATCAGGGTACATATGTTCAGAGAAAACATCTCCAGATCATTCTGACATTTGATTATGTTGCATACCCCTCACCCAAAGTCAAATTGTTTTCCATCACCTTCTATCTGGTTTTCTTTGTGCCTCTCCCCTCTCCCCAACCCCCTCTCTCTCCTTCCTCATCTCTGCCAACCCCCCCCTCTGTTATCATCACATTCTTGTCCATGTCTCTGAGTCTCATTTTTATGTCCCATCTATGTATGGATTCATATAGTTCTTAGTGTTTTCTGATTTACTTATTTCACTCTGTATAATGTTATCAAGGTCCATCCATGTTATTGTAAATGAACCATTGTCATCATTTCTTATGGCTGAGTAGTATTTCATAGTATATATGTACCAAAGCTTTTTAATCCACTCATCCACTGACAGACACTTGAGCTGTTTCCAGATCTTCACTATTGTGAACAATGCTGCCATAAACATGGGGGTGCATTTCTCCTTTTGGAACAGTTCTATGGTGTTCTTAGGGTATATTCCTAAAAGTGGGATAGCTGGGTCAAAAGGCAGTTTGATTTTTAATTTTTTGAGGAATATCCATACTGTTTTCCACAGAGGCTGCACCAGTTTGCATTACCACCAGCAGTGCAGGAGGATTCATTTCTCTCCACACCCTTGCCAGCACTTATTATGTGTTGTTTTGTTGATGAGTGCCATTCTGACTGGTGTGAGGTGATATCTCATTGTGGTATTAATTTGCATTTCTCTAATGATTAGTAATGTTGAGCATTTTTCATATGCCTATTGGCCATCTGTATGTCTTTTTTGAAGAAGTATCTATTCACTTCTTTTGTCCATTTTTTGATTGGATTGTTTGTCTTCCTGGTGTTGAGATTTACAAGTTCTTTATAAATTTTGGTTATTAACCCCTTATCAGACGTGTTGTCAAATATGTTCTCCCATTGTGTTGTAAGTCTTTTTATTCTGTTCTTGTTGTCTTTGGCTGTGCAAAAGCTTTTTAGTTTGATATAGTCCCATTTGTTTATCCTGTCTTTTATTTCACTTACCCGTGGAGATAAATCAGCAAATATATCGCTGTGAGAGATGTCAGAGAGCTTACTGCCTATGTTTTCTTCTAAGATGCTTATGGTTTCACGGCTTACATTTAAGTCTTTTATGCATTGTGCGTTTATTTTTGTGAATCATGTAAGTTGGTGCTCTAGTTTCATTTTTTTGCAGGTTGCTATCCAATTTTCCCAACACTATTTATTAAAGAGGCTGTCTTTACTCCATTGTATGCCCTTACCTTCTTTGTCAAATATCAGTTGTCCATAGAGCTGTGGGTTTATTTCTGGGTTCTCTGTACTGTTCCATTAATCTAGATGCCTGTTCTTATGCCAGTACCAGGCTGCTTTGAGTACAATGGCCTTGTAGAATAACTTGATATCAGAAAGTGTGATACCTCCCACTTTATCCTTCTTTTTTAAGATTGCTGAGGCTATTTATGGTCTTTTTTGGTACCATATAAATTTTTGGAATATGTGATCTATATCTTTAAAGTATGTCATTGGTATTTTAATTGGTATTGCATTGAATTTATAAATTGTTTTGGGTAATATAGACATTTTAATGATGTTTATTCTTCCTAAGCATGAGCATGGTATATGCTTCCACTTTTTTGTATCTTCCTTGATTTCTTTTATCAATGTTTTATAATTTTTTGAGTACAAGTCTTTAGTCTTCTTGGTTAAATTTACTCCTAGGTACTTTATTTTTTTGTTTGTAATAGTGAAGGGGATTGTTTCCTTAATTTCTCTTTCTGACTGTTCATTGTTGGTGTATAAAAATGCCTTTGATTTCTGAGTATTAATTTCACATCCTGCCACATTGCTGAATTCATTTATCAGGTCCAGTAGTTTTTTGAATGAGACTTTAGGGCTATCTACATACAATATCATATCATCTGCAAATAATGATAGTTTTACTTCTTCTTTTTCAACTTGAATGCCTTTTATTTCTTTTTCTTGTCTGATTGCTGTGGCTAGGACTTCCAGGACTATGTTGAATAAGAGTGGTGAAAGGGTGGAACCCTGACTTTTTCCTGATCTTAAGGGGATTGCTTTTTTTAAAATTTTTATTTATTTATTCATTTTAGAGAGGAGAGGGAGAGACAGAGAGAGAGAGAGAGGAGAGACAGCGAGAGAGAAGGGGGGAGGAGCTGGAAGCATCAACTTCCATATGTGCCTTGACTGGGCAAGCCCAGGGTTTTGAACCGGCAACCTCAGCATTTCCAGGTCAACGCTTTATCCACTGCAACACCACAGGTCAGGCTTAAGGGGATTGATTTTAATTTTTGCCCATTGAATATGATGTTGGCTGTGGGTTTGTCATAGATGGCTTTTATCATGTTGAGGTATGTTCTCTGTATTCCCACTGTGTTGAGAGTTTTGGTCATGAATGGGTGCTGGATTTTATCAAATGCTTTTTCTGCATCTATTGAAATTATCATGTGGTTTTTCTTCTTCCTTTTGTTTATGTGATGAATCACATTGATTGATTTGTGGATATTGTACTAGCTTTGCCTCCCCAGAATAAATCCCACTTGATCATGGTGTATGATTTTTCCATATATTGTTGGATCCGGTTTGCTAATATTTTGTTGAGGATTTTAGCATCTATATTCATCAGGGATATTGGCCTATAATTTTCTTTCTTTGTGTTGTCTTTGCCTGGTTTTGGAATCAGAATTATGCTTGCCTCATAAAAGGAGCTTGAAAGTCTTCCTTCCTCTTGAATTTTTTGAAATAGCTTGAGAAGGATAGGAGTTAATTCTTCATTGAATATTTTGTAGAATTCATTTGTGAAGCCATCATGCCCAGGACTTTCCTTTGTTGGGAGTTTTTTAATAACTTTTTCAACATCATTTGGTGTAATCAGTCTGTTTAGGTTTTCTGATTCTTCTAGAATGATTTTTGGAAGATTGTATGTTTCAAGAAATTTATCCATTTCATCTAGGTTGTCTAGTTTTTTGGCGTACAGTTCTTCATAGTATTTCCTACAATATTTTGTATTTCTGTTGTGTCAGTTGTTATTTCTCCACTCTCATTTCTAACTTTATTTATTTGAGTCCTCTCTCTCTTTTTTTTGGTGAGTCTAGTTCAAGGTTCATCAATCTTGTTTACCTTTCAAAGAACCAGCTTCTCGTTTCATTGATCCTCTGTATTGTTTCTTTAGTCTCTATGTCATTTATTTCTGCTCTGATCTTTATTGTTTCCTTCCTTCTACTAGCTCTGGGCTTTACTTGCTGTTCTTTTTCTAGTTCTCTTAGATGCAGGGTGAAGTTGTTTATTTGAGCTTTTTCTAGCTTCTTAAAGTGTGCCTGTAGTGCTATAAACTTCCCTCTCAGGACTGCTTTTGCTGTGCCCCATAAATTTTGAGTTGTTGTATGGTCATTATCATTCATTTCTAGAATTTTTTTTATTTTTTCTTTGATCTCATTCTTAATCCATTCATTATTTAACAACCTGCTATTTAGTTTCCATGTGTTTGAGAATTTTTGAGTTTTTCTGTTGTGGTTGATTTATAGGTTCATGCCATTGTGACCAGAGAAAGTGCTTGATATGATTTTAATCTTCTCAAATTTGTTGAGACCACTTTTGTGCCCTAACATGTAGTCTATCCTAGAGAATGTACCATGAGCACTTAAAAAGAATGTATATTCTGCTGCTTTAGGGTGAAAGGTTCTGAAAATATCTATTAAATCGAGTTGATCTAGTGTGTCCTTTAAGTCTGCTGTTTCTTTGTTAATTTTCTTTTTTGAGGATCTATCTAGTGATGTTAGTGGGGTATTGAAATCCCCTACTATTATAGTATTGCTGTAGATCTCACCCTTTATATCCATCAAAGTCTGCTTTATATATTTAGGTGCTCCTATATTAGGTGTGTAGATATTTATAATAGTTATATCTTCCTGTTGGATTACTCCCTTTATCATTATGTAGTGGCCTTCTTTATCTCTTACTATATCCTTTGTTTTAAAGTTTATTTTGTCTAATATAAGTATTGCTACCCCAGCTGTTTTTTCATTTTTATTTACATGAAATGTTTCTTTCCCATCCTTTTACCTTCAGTCTATGTGCATCTTTTGTTTTAAGATGTGTCTCTTGTAGAGAGCATATGTATGGGTCCTGTTTTCTTATGCAATCAGCTACCCTATGTCTTTTGATTGGATCATTTAATCCATTTACATTTAAGGTTATTATTGACATGTAGTTGTTGATTGTCATTTTATTCTTTAAAGCTGTATTCCTCTTTTGCTATATTCTTTTCTCACTTTGATCTGTTTACAACAGGCCCCTTAACATTTCCAGCAGCATTTGTTTGGTTGTAATGAATTCCTTGATTTTATTTTTTTTCTCTGGAAAACTTTTTATTTCTCCTTCAATTTTAAATGATAACCTTGCTGGATAAAGTAGTCTTGGTTGTAGGTTCTTGTTCTGCATTACTTTGAATATTTCTTGCCATTCCCTTCTGGCCTCAAGTGTTTCTGTTGAGAAGTCTGATGTCATCCTTATGGGGGCTCATTTGTAGGTGATATCCTTTTTTTTTCTAGCAGCTTTTAATATTTTCTCTTTATCACTTAGCTTTGGTATTTTAATTATGATGTGTCTTGGTGTAGGTTTCTTTGGGTTTCTCTTTAATAGAGTTCTCTGTGCTTCTTGAATTTGTGAGAATTTTTCTGCATTAATTTAGGGAAGTTTTCAGCTATGATATGATTGAACGAAGCCTCTATCCCTTGTCCTTTTCTTCATCTTCAGGAACCCCTATGATGAAGATGTTATTTCTCTTCATGTTGTCATAGAGCTCTCTAAGAGTTTCCTCAGACTTTTTGAGTCTCTTTTTTTCTTCTTCTCTGTTTTCTTGCCTTCATTTAACTTGTCCTCCAACTTGCTGATTCAATTCTCAGCTCCATCTATCCTGTTTTTAATTCCTTCCATTGTGGTATTCATTTCTGATATTGTATTTGTCATCTCCAACTGATTCTTTTTTAATATTTCAATATCCTTTTTTATACTTGCTATTTCTTTTTTAGGTGTTAGTAATGACCATCTATTGTTGTTCTAAGATCCCTAAGCATCCTTACAATCATTATTTTGAACTCTGCATCTGGAAGTTTTGTTATTTCCATATCACTCAGTTCATTTCCTGGATGTTTCTCTTGTGGTTTCATTTGGATTGCATTTCTCTGTCTTCTCATTATGTCTGTGTGTTTGGGTGTTTTGTTTGTAGAGCTGGTTGAGTCTATGCTTGGTGTTGTCTGCCTCCAGTTTTCAATTGTGTTATTTTTGGGTCTTCTTGGGTTGGCATGAGCTATTATTTGTAATCCTCTTTTGGATTTGGGCCACTTTGAAGTCTTGATTTGTTTGTTTTTTTAACAGGTGATAGTCTTGTTTACTGAGCTCAGGAGGGGGCTTATTTGAAACTGTGTCTAGGAATGTGGTGGCTGTAACCTGAGACTCTGAAGGCCTCTTCTGCTAGTTACTCTCTCTGGGGGCAGGGTGTTTTCTCAGTTTCAGTAGGGGGAGGCATATTTCAGATCTCCATGGAGTCCTGAGTTACTGCCCCTCCTCCTCACTTCTTGTTTTCAGCTGTGTCTTGTTGCACTGATTGGAGCTGGAGAGATGTCTGGAGATCTGTGACCCAGAAGCACTTCAGACTTTTGTTTTATGGGAGGATCAGCCCGCCCCCAGCTATGGTCACCTCTAGCACTGGATGAGTCAGCTTCTCAGGTTGTCCCTGCATTCCTCGTTTTCTGCTTTTTTATTGCCAAGGAAGTTCTTTGTAACTGCCAAAAAAGACTGCCATGCTACTTTCTCCTCCTTATTCATCTTCCTGGCAAATTCTTCATCACATATGAGCGTTTGAATTTGAGGTCCATTAAATACACCTGCTTTTATCTTCTCAAAAGACAAGGCAGGAAAGGCAGAAATAATATGTGAAAAGCATTCACTTTCTCTATTCTAAGCCTGAACAAACTGCTTCATTAAGCCAAGTTTGATGTGAAGTGGGGAAAAATGATCCTGTCTTGATTAACTACAGATCCATTCGCAATATTTTGCATCCCTACTTCTAGAGCTTCACGTTTCAGCCACTCCTTCTGTGTCCAGTGTTTCTCCCAAGCTCATCTGTCCCACAAACACAGAAAGCAAGGATACTTTGTGAAACCTCTCTGTTGTCCTTGCAGGAAATTTACCATTTTAAGATCCACACAAATGGGATACTTTAGCTGACTGGTGAAGTATATTCTTTTCTTGAAGACTGGAGACTAATAACTCAGCTGCTTTCTTTGATAGGTCCAAATCTCTTACTTAGTTCATTCAATTCGGGTTGGCTAAACTGCTGAGGGGTTAATGACTGCTTGGCATCAAAAGAAGACCCTTCAGTTTCTACAACCATTTCCTCATGTATCTTAGCAAAATATACTTGATCACCATGTTCACTTTCTTCATCCTTTGAAGAAAGAAAACCTTTGAAACTGGAACTGGAGTGTCTCAGAGTGTGGGATAGGTTGTATTGCTGAAGGAATATTAGGATATGCAATCATATGTCATTTTTTCTTTTGCCAATGCCCTTTGTATGGATCAGATAGAAAAAACAGTCACTGCTGTGGTCCTTAGGTTCATGCCAAACCATGGGAATACCAAAAGGCATTTCTTTGCATTTTCCTTTTGTCCAGTCACAAAGCATTTTCTCACAATTATGACACACAATATGAGGAGCCCAATTCTTGTCTTGATTGCCCAGGGGAACTTGAAAATAGGCAATATATGCACGTGTCACAAATGATAAAATATCGCACCTTTGACATTGAAGTGTGTAACAGCCACATATATAACAGAAAGTGTCAGGACTATTGTTACATTTACACCTACTCAAAGAAGCCATGATTCAATCTTAAAACAAAATAAGAGGGTGTTTTTATCAAATAATAATTTTTTTACATTTAAAAACAACTATAATTATGTAAAAGTGATGTTTGTAAAACATTAATTGCCTTGTGGTTATGTTCAATCCAAGAGTCATTGCTCTTTAACTCCAATTTAAAAACCAATGCATGCCATTTACTGTAACAAAAAGAAATTAAATTTGCATAAAAACTGTGCCTGACCAGGCGGTTGCACAGTGGATAGAGCATCAGACTGGGATGTGGAGGATCCTGGTTCAAGACCCTGAGGTAACCAGCTTGAGTACAGGCTCATCTGGCTTGAGCAAAAAGCTCACTAGCTTGGACCCAAGGTTGCTACTTCAAGCTAGGGGTTACTCGGTCTGCTGAAGGCCCATGGTCAAAGCACATATGAGAAAGCAATCAATGAACAACTAAGGTGTTACAACATAACACTGATGATTGATGCTTCTCATCTCTCTCCATTCCTGTCTGTCTGTTTCTATCTATCCCTCTCTCTGACTCTCTCTCTGTCCCTGTAAAAAAAATTGCATAAAAACTAGAGCATGCACCAAAAAACATTTCAGATTTGGAATCAACTATGCAGAAATATATAGAAACAGTTCTAAAACCTCATGCAACAGAAAATGAAAAAAAAAAATGTTCCCCAGTGATATTAATGTTTGGGTCAGGTGATAAGATTCAGTGGTGCTTTGTATATTTAGTTTGGGTCTGGGAACAGGATCTGCTGATGCCCTCTGAAGGGTCCATTCATACCACCATATCCTTGCGAATCCAAAATAAACCACTGATGACTTCCTTGTTGCGTCCATCTTTTTTCAAGACCCATTGACTATGGAAACAAAATGCGGTCATGTGAATGGGGTCTAAGAAAGTGTCCTTCAATAATGTATCCCCTATAAGAGTATAACCCTAGTAGTGTCCCCCATAACAGTGCATCAGCAACTAGTCCATCTGCATAACAGTGCATCAGTAGTAGTTCCACTCCATAAGAGTGTGTTATAACTATTTTTTACAGAAAAATACCACAGTCTTTTGCTACCTACCGTAAAGCCAGTAGCCACGGCCACCATCACAGCCACCTGGCCCATGCAGTTTTGCATTAGATTCGACAGATGGTAATGAAACAATGGAGCCAAGAACTGGTGGGCCATCATTTTTAATCCTAGCTTGCACCCAGCAGGCATGTAAAAACACATACTGGGCTCCAAAACCCACTCATTCAGTGCTCACAAAGCTACTGACTTATCCGAGTTTCCTAGAATCAAAGGTTTCTAGCTCACAAGACTTATTCACTTCTGTTCCCCATCTCCTTCCTTCTTCCTGCACAAACTCTGCACAAATTGGCTTCTCACTCAGCACTCCACCATTTTGGCTGCTTCTCCTGGCCTTCTCCCATGGCCTTTCTCTGCTCTCTTCTCTAATGTTAATCTCAGGAACCCAGAGAGCAAGTTCCCAGTCTGCCCCACTTTATAGTGTAGAAATCAAAACCTTTTAATCCAATATACAAACAAGGAAGTCTTTGATACAAAGTCACTTATCTGAGGCATAATGGGATTCCTCATGAGAGTGCACCACCCCACATTATGCAATCAGCCAAGGGTGTGGGGAAAAGCTTAGTCTTTAAACTAAGCCTTAGGCTATAACCACCCTGCCTGCTTACAGCCTGTCCCCCATACCCAATGCAAACTCTAAGCAAGCAAACATATATATTTACAAACTTATTTGACCAACACTACCCAAATGTCAAAGCAGAAAATGCTAGCATATAAAATTTCTTTTAAACTGGAGATAGTAAAATATGCTAAGAAACATGAAAACAGAGCAGCAGAGAGACACTTTGAGCCACTTCCTACTGAAAAAAATTATAAGGGAGTGGAAAAACAAGAGAATCAGATGCAGAAAGCAGATAAAAGTATGCATACTCTTCATGGGCATGCTGCAAAGTGGCCAGAGTTAGACGTGGACATGAAAGAATGGATCACATATCATAGGAATAATGGTTTCTCAGTATCTACAAAAATGATAATATATGAAGCCAAATGCATAGCTGTAGTGAACGGCATTCGGGATTGTACTAGATCACCATCATGGTGCTACAGATTTATGAAGCGATGTAGCCTTGCCTTGTGTACCAAAACTAGAATTGCACAAAAAATGCCAAAAGAATATGAGTCAAAGATTCTGTCTTTTCACAAATTTGTAATTGATGCTAGGGAAAAAAAAAAGATTTTGAAATTGGCCAGATTGGGAATATGGATGAAATCCCGCTAACCTTTGGTGTGCCATCTAACAGGACTGTTTATCTGTAAGGTGCCAAACCCATAACTATGAAAATGTCAGGACATGAGAAAACCCATTACAAGGTTGTGTTGTCCTGCTGTGCAGATGGCACGAAACTGCCACTGATGTTAATATTCAAAAGGATAAACATGCCAAGAGAAGTGATCCCACGAGAAGTCATGCACCTTCACAAGAAAGGATGGATGGACAAAAATGGAATGAGAGTGTGGATTTAAAAAGTTTCATCCAAACGTCCTAGAGGCCTTCTGAAAAAAATCTGTCCTCTTACTGGTAGTGCTTGACCAGATTGGAGCACATATTAGTGAAACCACACACACAAACACACACACAAATTTTAAAAAAGTGAAGAATCATCTAGCTGTAATTCCTGGAGGTCTTACCAGCCATTTGCAACCTCTCAATGTTTCAATCAACAAACCGTTTAAAGTGTTTATGCAAAAAGAGTGGAACAAATGGATGGCTGCTGGTAATCATGATCTGACACCAATTGGACGAATAAAGAGATCCACTATCACTCAAGTTTATGAATGGGTGAGAACATCATGGCAGTCAGCGAAGACTGAAACTGTGGTACGGTCATTCAAAACATGCCTTAGATGGCACTGAAAATGGTATCATATATGAAAATAGCAAAGAAAGTGATATCAGTGATTGTGAGCAACTGAACTTCTTAAATTCTGTCACTAGTGATGATGAGTTCCTGGGGTTCCCATACAACTTGAAGAGTATTTGAATATTAAAGTCTTTTCTCATTAGTTAATAACAGTGCTGATGGTTGTTAATACTGCTGTTGAGTTTACATTGTTGAAATATTATTGTGATATATTTTATTAAATACTTTTTTTCTTTTTTTTTTTTTTCATTTTTCCGAAGCTGGAAACGGGGAGGCAGTCAGACAGACTCCTGCATGCGCCCGACCAGGATCCACCTGGCATGCCCACCAGGGGGCGATGCTTTGCCCCTCTGGGGTGTCGCTCTGCTGCATCCAGAGCCATTCTAGCACCTGAGGCAGAGGCCACAGAGCCATCCCCAGCATCTGGGCCATCTTTGCTCCAATGGAGCCTTGCTGCAGGAGAGGAAGAGAGAGACAGAGAGGAAGGAGAGAGGGAGGGGTGGAGAAGCAAATGGGCGCCTCTCCTGTGTGCCCTGGCCGGGAATCAAACCCGGGACTCCTGCACGCCAGGCCAATGCTCTACCACTGAGCCAACCGGCCAGGGCCTATTTTATTAAATATTTTAATACATCATTTGGTTCAGAATATTTTTTTTCTTATTTTCCTCCTTAAAACCCTAGGTGCATCTTATGGAGTGTCTTATGGTCAGGTGCGTCTTATGGAGTGAAAAATGTGGTAACTTTTTTATTTTATTCTGCATAGATTTTATATTTAAAGATAGTAATCAGTGAACATTTATCACATAAACTTAATAGTGAGAGGATATGAAGCAATAATTTGAATATTCTCATATACATATTTTGTATCTCTTGCTTTATAGCCTTCTTATTTTCAACATACTAGATTATATCTCTTAAATGAACTACATAAATGCAAGCCTCTCTCCTTTTCTGTTTTTTTTTTTTCTGCACTTCTTTGACACCTTCTTCTGTTTCTCAGGAATATTTATTGTTTGACTGGAATTTATAGAATAAAAATCTGTACTCCTTAATTTGTCAATATAATTTTCATAAATTTTACCTCAATTTATTTTTAAGGTTTCAGTATTATATTTTTTACATCTTTTTAAATCAAGTGTGTGTCTTTGTAAATTTGTGTGCTTTTGTGTGCATGTGTGTGTGTTTGTTTTAATGATCCATGTACAACTTAATTGCATTTCCCAACTACAACATTGTTGATATGATTCCAAAGTCCTAGAAGGTTTTCCCCTTTTTCTTTACTGAATTAAATCCTGCTCATCCCTGTGTCAGTCAGAGGACTCCTACTTGTTGCTGCAGCAGATAAACTCAGAGTCTTATCAGCTTATGATAGCTAAGATTTCTCTCTCTCTCAAGTCAAGTCCAGTGGCTCAGGTGGCTCTGGTAACTCTCCTCCATTCTGTCGCGATGCTACCTAGAAGAACATAGGACTTCCTGGGGTACAAGGCAGAAGAAGATGATGATGGATGAGGCCCACTTACACTAGACAAGACACAGGTCACCTCCTCTCATAGTCTTTTGGATTGTTTCCTTGTTCCAACCCAACCAAAAAGGAGGTAGAAAAGGTAGGGAAACACACAGAATATTTGGACACCATGTCTTAGTCAAAATTTTTTAGGGCCGACACAATCCACTCCTTTTATTCAAGCTTAACTCACCACCCAACTTAAAAGCAAAATTTTCTCCTCTGAAATTCTCCACCAATTCCCTGTAAAATCCCCTGATCATAATGCACATCCCTGAAGCATCAATATTACAATCTTTCTAATTAAGAACATGTTTTCCAGAATGTGTTTTCTTCCTGAATTAAATCCTAAGTTCTTTGAGGATGGGATCTATGTCTATCGTAAACATCTTCTGAGGTTGCTTAGCAAGATTCCGTCCGTATAGTGGAAGACCATTCATTGTTTGTTGCTAATTTCACATACAGTTTCAGTTAAGGAAGAAACATCTGATCACACATGACTTCCAGTGCACAGAAGCTTCTCATGTATGACAGACATTATTAGGACTGATGGACATTCAGCTGGTGATGTTTCTTCAAAAAAACCTTGGTTGAGGTGCAGACTCATCTGAAAGAATTTAGAAAAGAGTAATTCATACAATATATAGCATTGCTTTCCTGAATCCTTCTGTTTTCCCAAGATAGCTTTGTATCCTCTCAAGGTTGCTAATACCAGCTGTGACAGAATGATAACACCAATTTTCAGTGGTAATAAATGCTTTTCAAAAAGTTAAATAATTTAATTACTTTGATTCTCAAAAGAAACCTAAATAAAGGAAAGATGTTATCACAAAGCACCTTCTTCAAATGAGGAAACTCAGGTCCAAGTTATTATGGGACTTATACAAACTTAGCATCGGCAAAGACATTAACGGTGTTTCAATTAAGCAGTTTTATGTATGTCTGAAAATAATCACAGCCCGAATAGGTTAAGTGACTTGTGCAAGGTCCCGTAGAGAGTGAGTGGATACCACAAAATCAGAGCACCTCGAGTCCAATGATATTTCAGGTGCATCATTCTGTCATTTATTTAATTAAACCCCAAAAATGAATTGTTTTAAAAAGCTATTTAAATCAGTACCTGAAAGTGTGTAAATGTCAGAGGACTTTATAAGTAAAAGGTTTTTAATATTTTTTAATTCTTTCTCATTAAAAGAGAGAGAAATCTTTGGAGAAAGAAAGAGAGTGAGATCACACTTAGGTAAGGATGTTTGGTGTAAATCTTGAATCTTAATTATATTTTATTTTAAATTGGGTAGGCAAAAAGAGTGTGAGTTTAACTGTGGGCTTAAATTTTACTCAACCTGTTGACAAACTTAGGAAATAACAGTAAATAAAAAGAGAACATAAAATATTTAACTCTTCTTAATATAGAATTGATTCATCCACATTTGGTTTCCAAAATATTTTGCAGCATTCATATTAATCTAGTAACTGTGATTCGACTGTGAATTATTTCCACCCTGATATTAAAGGTCGAATACAGTGGATAGAATTTAATATGAGCAGTCTCTATGTCCTCAATTCTGTAAGAAACAAATAAAATGTGCACTTGTTTCCAGGACAGTTTCATTTGCATTTCATTACACTTTTAACCCTCAATTTTTATTCTTTTAGAAGCTATTATAGGGACTAGTTATCATACTTTACATATTATAAACAATACTTGGGTCATCAGAAAGAGCATGTGGTCCATTCCTTTGCTTTTGAGCCAGATAACCTTACATCATTCAAAACTACTCTTCTCTAATTTTTTAAGACACCAGGTGTGTAGATCAAATCAACCAATTTTTTTAGAAAGTATATTTCCTTTGAGGAATAGCTTATGAAAAATAAAATAATTAGTGTTAGGTCTCTAGCTCACAATGAAAAGGATAAATTAAAATCACAAGATGCAAAATAACTTTTTAATAAAGCAATAACGAAGTCATCAAGTGATATTTGATTTATTCTCAAATGATTGATTCAGGCAATGCATGATGTTAGAGTTCAGAGAAGGAGAAATATACCCTGACAGGCAGTAGAAATCATCTCCTGCTGTTACTACAGGCAATTTTATTTGACTCAAGTTTTTTGTAATCACTAGAATGGGCAACTTGCAAGAATCCTTTTTCTTTTCTTTTTTATTCTTCCTGTGTTAGGCATTCCCCTTGACTTCTGAGCCTTCTTTTAAACTTTTCTTCTGCATTTTACTTGTATCTCTGTTAAATAATCTATAGTTGTTGATAATTGCGCTTTAAGTAAATCTTCATGATACATCAAACTTTAAGGTAACAGAGAGCTTATTTTGTACCTCCTGTGCAGAGACAGCAGTGCTAAATCCTTGCTGTCACCTCTTTTATAAATTCCCAGTCAGTTTTAGCCTTATTTGAGTCTAGGTAGGTCCTTTCTCATCTCAAATGTACGCAGTACTTTCTTGAAATAATACGTGCTCTGACCCCATAACTATATCTTTTTCTGAAAGCAACTTGATTCAGTTCTACTCAAATATATTAATATTGCCATTGCAAATAACTCACTTGGCAGGGACAAAAAAAACGTTACTGTGTCAATGTGATTAGAAAAGGGGTGAGGCCTGGGATATGGGAGGGAGGCATTTTAGAATTAATCAAGATAAGAGTGCAAGCACCTCATATTTTACCCAAACAAAGACCGGGGGAGAGGCAATGTGTACCTTGCCTTGGCCTTATCATTTCACTTTGCCCTGTAATTGATAAATCATTCCTTTAATTAATCAGTTCTATTACTAAGCTACAAATATAATACTAAGGTAGATGTTCTTGTAGACTCATTTCTCTTGCAGCCTAAATTTTTCACTATACATGTCATGAAGCAGGATTAGAAAGAGTATATTTTGGGTAGGTGGCAGATATTAAAGACTGTAGTGTAAAGGGGGAAAAAACTATTTTAGTTATAAACTCTTTTCAATACAGCACACTCCAATCTGAAAGAACCTCCCCCTGTGGTGGTTTGAGGGTTATCTTTCTGCAGTGACAAATACCTCTCGATCCAGTAGTGTATGCCAAGCTGGTGACTGGCAGATGAGAAATACCTATTCATATTCTACTTCTGCAAGTCACTGTTGCAACATACGTTATCGGTACATAATGACACAGCCAGCTTTTCCCTAGCTCTGCTTCTTAGCTGAATATATTTTTGGAGTGTTTTTTTGTTGTTGTTTTTTTTTTTTTTGGTCAGGGCATGAATACATGAGAGTGAAAGGGAAAAATGCCCATTTCTTCCCCAACTCTCCTTCACGTTTACAGTCCCTCACAGAGCGGGAGGAGATCTGGGGTGAAACAGAGGACCAGTCATGCAGAGGTCCATGTAGAGCTGTGAGTCTTATGAGCTCCATCCTCATGATATACTCTTCTCTATCCCCAGATGACATAGTACCTCAGTGGACACTGCAACCCAGTTCCTGACATGGCGACACCATCAGTGAGCAAATATGACATCAAACTACAGATAAGGTTATATTCCTACTAAATTATCTTGAAGGGTTTTAATTACTCTTGAAATGGACATGAAGGCAAAGAAACTGAGAGAAAGTTCAACCATAGACTACACTTGAAAATATTTACTAGTAAATATTTGGGTGCAAGCACTCAAAGTAATGACTGTATACCAATTACTATATATTTTTCCCAATTTGTGTCACTTAATTAAATAGGTTTCCCGGAAGTCAAGCTAGGTTTAACAAATTCTCTCACAGGAGCTTAATCTATAGCTGTTGCTGGGAGAGAAGAGAACGGTTGTTGAAGTGAACAGCTGACCCTCTCCCGCCCTCCCTCACCTACATTGATGTTGAACTATATTCATATCTTCTGTGTCTGTCCATTTTGTAATAGAGCCACCTGTAATAACAAGTCATCCTAACATTCATCTGGGAGCTAAATAGCATTCTTCTCATGCCAATCATTATGCTAAAAGATAAGCTTTCAAAGAAAAGGAGAATCCACTGCAAATTCCAATTGCAAATTTTGTACTCGCATGAAAACAAACAGATTCAGACACACTTGGTCAATAACTAAGTTATGATAGGTGGTCATCCTGGGAAGAAATTGCAGTAAAGATAGGAAGAAATGCATTATGTATCACAAAAACATGTGGTTGTTTAAGTAAATACTATCTTGGAGATGTAAAAACAGTGTTGCACATTACTATTAAATAATTACCATGATGATTCATTGAAGTCAGGAAGGGAAAAGAGGAACACAGAAAACCTCATCACTTCCTGTAGCTTAACCATTAATAAAGGTAATGGGACCAAATCTTTTGATTACTTATATAAAATTCACATCACCTCTCATAAGCATATTGAGCACTGGGCATAAAAGCTGTGTGTGTGTGTGTGTGTGTGTGTGTGTGTGTGTGTGTGTGTGTGATATAAACCAAACTATAGAAATGCACTTTATATGTATTTTTAATTTTAGAAAAAGGGTTTTTCTAAACCTAATATATAATAATTATATATTATATATATATAATTTTAAAGAGAAAATGGAAATGAAGACAAAGAAAATGAAATGCTAAATATATGCATTCCAAACTGTAAAACTTTTAGAAAGAACTTGGGTATCAGGAAATTCCCCAGTGAGAGACTATCTCTCCAAAGTGTAGTGTCTGATCCAGAGCCTCACGGCCATCGCTCTTAGAACAGCGAGCTGATGAGTCATTTCTTGGGTTTCATTTTATGACGGTTTCAGTTCTTTATCAGAAAAAATGTATGAGTCAGGAGAGAAAAGTCTTCTGTCACCAGGACCACATTTGTTCAAGAAAAACTAAAGAGAGATGAGCAAATCTTCGTCATCTAGAAATAAACCTCAGTGCACCTTTCACTGTTCTAGACCCAAAGACAGCGTTTTTACTTGCTTAATTCTCACCGATTCCAAGAAAGTATTGAACAAAGAAAATAAGAAGCTAACTTGTTAATCACATTTTGGATATTAACTTTGATTCACTGGGGATTCTTTTGCTGATTTTGTGAGACCTATTTTTTTTGTAATGTTACTCTTATAGCGAGTGGCATAATTTGACGTAGACAAAAGTCATCTCATTTCTCACTGGATTTTTTAAGAGAGAAATGTTTAGAATCAGTGATTTAGGCTTAGTTAATAGTTATAATACGCACTCTCTCACACCAACACACACACACACACACACACACACACACACACACACACAAACACACTAACCTAGTTTTCCATATGCTTCTTTGACTGATTGTTCCCAACCACATTCACTGAATGACTGTGCTGATTAAATTCTGTGATCTTTTCTCCAGATTTAATTCATCTTGTCAGGTATGGAAGACCAATGGCTTCATTTCAAAAGGGGGGAAAAAAGAGCACAGGGCTTTGTTCCTTGACCTTTAGTTTTGACCGAACACTAAAACACTGAAATACACCCATCGGAGTGGCATTTATAATTAACTTTTATTTCATGAAGGAGAGTAGGGATGTTTTAAGCTTCAAAATGCGGCTGGGTTTGGGAATCAATGTTGGTTTTTTTCTCCCCTGCCTTGGACAGCTGCTGGGAAAAGGGCCCTGCCTGTCTCTGTCGGATTCCCACACACAGCCTGTTAAGAGGCCCCGAGTTTCCAGGCTGGTTGTTGCACAAATCTGGGCAAACCTCCGGTGAATAATTTACACCAGGCATGGGGTGACAAGTTAAACACGCCCCATTTTGTCTAAAATGCTAGGAAGGCATCAAGATGGAGGGCAGGCTGCAGGGCGAGCGAGCTGGGCTGACGGGGACCGGAGCCCATCCAGGGGAGAGGGCGCCGCTGTAAAGAAAATGAAATGTAATGAGACTCTCTTTCATGCATAATTCATAGGTGCAAACATGACTGCATAAAGAGCCATGATTTTAACAAGGCAACTTCCCCAAGGAACTTTATAGAATATTGGTCAAAAAGGAAAGGATTCTAAATACTGGTAAAAAAAATAATAAAGCTGACAGGTTTTCAAATGTGGCAAAATTGACTTTAATGTACAATGTCTATTACAAAAACCCACAATTTTTAGCTATACCTGAAATTACTGTTTAGCCAAAAATTTACTTTAAAACATTTGCTGTATCTTCTTCAAGTGGAGGGGGAAAAACAGACAGAAAGAAGAATAGTAATATGTATTGATAAGCAAAGCTGTATTTACTGACTGTTGTGGGGTTAGAATTAAATTGGACTTGGCAGGCGTTTCCAGTCTTCCAGGACAAAAGTTTAGATAGAAATGGAGGCAATGATGAGGCTTTAAAAATGATAACATGTTAGCTATTCTCAACATAAAATTTAATTTGGCTGTGTTGTAAGAGCAAATATTGTGAGTCAGCTTTCAAGACAGGTTTAGGGGCTAACATATGACTGATTCAAAACAGTGTTTAACACATGGGGCTTTTAGTTTAGGGATTTGAAAAAGAATGTTCATTAAAGCTTGGGTAGTCTTCAGTTTATCAGCACCCAAACCTATAGATGCCTTAGCTTAAAAGAATTGGCTGGAAGGAGGTTGTGTGTGGTGACAGTCATTTGTCCACACTTAGGAAGTACACAGGAGTATAGGCAGGGCACAAGAGGGGGTCAGAAGCACCTACAAAATATACAAGCTGGGCAGCTATGCAGGTGTTGCTTGGCTTACGCTGTATAATAGCAATGTTTGAAAAGAAAGGCAAGGTAGGTACATTACATCCAGTTACCTAGCTTCATGGCTCCAATATTTGGCTAAAGAAAGCAGTTAAGTGTTGAAAAAGCTGACATATAGGTATCAAAGTGATTGTCAACCACGGGATCTTTTTTTAAGGTTCATAGTTTAAGGAACAGAGAGATGCTATAAAGAACAGAGTTTGAAGCAGTTTAGATGCCAAATAATCTACTCCACTTAAAATTGTTTGATCAGACTCTGTGTCATGTAGCTCAGCTATGCTGTAGGTTTTGACAGCCTCTGAAAGAATGTGGGCTTTGGGAGTTAGGTTATGATTTAATTTTTCAACATGGAAATTTAGCTTTTTGTGACTCAGTGGCAGAACAAAGCTTAGCCACACCTAGAACTGGTAAAAAAAAAAAAAAAAAAAGGTTCTTTCAAAATTCTAGGACATAGGTTCTTCTATGTGGTTGCTAATGATAAATTTGGAAACTGAGTTTGGCCATTTCATTATGTTTAACTCTTCCCTTTAATACTACTCTGACATAGTCCTGACATTTTTGCTTTTGAGATCTGTTTCCAACTCACTCCCCCTGTATAGTTGATGTGAGGTTATTTCTCCAGGGCATCCAGAACTAACTAGTTAGTTATACTTGTTTAACCTTAACAATGAAGTTTAATATTCCACTGCTTCTTTTTGTCCCCTTCCATCTTTCCTTCCTCCCTCTCTCCTTCCCTCCCTCCCTCCCTCCCTTCCTTCCTTCCTTCCTTCCTTCCTTCCTTCCTTCCTTCCTTCCTTCCTTCCTTCCTTCCTTCCTTCCTTCCTTCCTTTAAAAACAAAACAAAAATCCACAAGATGACTATCTCTCGTTTTAATAAGTGCAAGTGTGCAGTGCAACTGGAAAAAGACAGTTCTGGGTGACAGTATCTATTTCTGACTCTGCTGGAAGGTGAAGAGAGGTGATCACCATCTGTTCTGTCTACCTGACAGATGTGCGCTCTTCCGACCCTTCCTGGCATCCAGCGCACTGCTGGGAGCTCGCTGTATTGAAGGATCAATTTTCAAGCACAGAAAGAATTTGTTTGCTTGTACACCTGTGCTCTAAAGGAAATTTTCCTATTGCTTATGCCAGTTGGATGACTTGCTGGATTCTTTAGCATACATAAAAATGCAAAGTGCCTGAAATGGGAACCAAACGATAACATTATTAAAATTCTCTCTTGGGGTCAGATGAGACAGACAGCTGCATTAGGAGGATGTGTCTGAGTACAGTTTCTCTAGTTTGAATTTGTTTCCTATTTGTTTCCCTTTTGTGAAAGCAATGCACATATTAAATATCATATAGGACAAAAGGCACAGAGCACGCAGAATGAAACATGAATTTTAACATTTCCATGGCCTGAGCTTCAGGCACAGGGATTGGTGGCAGCTGTCGTGGGTCTGCTGACGCCACATTTCTCCTGCAGTCTCTGCCAGGCAGGCCATCTCACAAAACAAGTCATATGAATAGAAAGATGTCATTCCCAAATCAAATGAATTTGCTTTTCTGAAATTCTCAGAATTATCAAATAAAGTCAAACTATATCATCACTTGCTTAAATTTTTTAAAAGTCCACTGTGACACTAAAAACATAGGTCTCTTGGGTATCTATCTGTCTTCTGCCTATCCCTCCAATCTGACTTCTCACCCCTCTCCTCTCTCACTCTGTTTTAGCCATTTTGGCTTCCTTGATTGGAAAAATGACGTGATCTACAGGCAAGAGTGGAGGAGCTGGCTTTTAATAAGGTAAGAACTGTATCCTTTTTCTTGTAATGAGCCAAAGAGGTACAGACACAGGAGTGAAGAAACTAGGGAATTATTTAATGATGTATTTTTTGTTGTTGTACTTTTCTGAAGTTGGAAACGGGGAGACAGACAGACTCCCGCATGTGCCCGACTGGGATCCACCCGGCAGGCCCACCAGGGGGCAATGCTCTGCCCATCCGGGTCGTCGCTTTGTTGCAACCAGAGCCATTCTAGCGCCTGAGGCAGAGGCCACAGAGCCATCCCCAGCGCCCGGCCAACTTTGCTCCAATGTAGCCTTGGCTGCGGGAGGGGAAGAGAGAGACAGAGAGGAAGGAGAGGGGGAGGGGTGGAGAGGCAGATGGGCGCTTCTCCTGTGTGCCCTGGCCGGGAATCGAATCTGGGACTCCTGCATGCCAGGCCTACGCTCTACCACTGAGCCAACCGGCCAGGGCCTAATAATGTATTTTTTATTAGTAACACATGATATACAGAAAAGTTTTAGGAAGAATCTCAACTTTAAGGGTTTCTCATAAAACGACCCTGAGAAATTAATCATTTTATGTATCTAGAAAAAATAATGGATGATAACTAGAAACCAGCATGGGGTCACTAAGAATAACAATGTTAGTTTTCAAATTTGATTTTTTTCTAGCGACTGATATTAAATGAAGATCAAGGCATAGGGATAGAGTTTGGCAAGGTCTCTTGTGATGAGAACCCTTGATTCCATGTTAATAAATGTAGTAGATTAGAAGCAATGAAAGGGACTTTGCCCAAAGCTTCCGACAATTATCAACCTAGAAAAGGAAGACAATTGTAAGTCACAGACTCGATGTTCTCCCTCTGGTTCACAATGGAGGAAAATTTTGGATAAAAAAACATGCAGCCTGACCAGGCAGTGGCACAGGAGATAGAGTGTCGGACTGGGACACCGAGGACCCACATTTGAAACCCTGAGGTTGCCAGCTTGAGCGTGGGCTTACCAGCTTGGGTAAGGGGTCGCTGACTTGAGCATGGGATTGTAGACATAACCCCATGGTTGCTGGTTTGAGCCCAAAGGTCGCTGGCTTGGGCCCAAAGTCACTGGCTTGAGCAAGGGGTTAGTCGCTCTGCTGTAGCCCCCCAGTCAAGGCACATATGAGAAGCAATCAATGAACAACTAAGGAGCTGCAATGAAGAATTGATGCTTCTCATCTCTCTCCCTTCTTGTCTGTCTGTCCCTATCTGTCCCTCCATCTGACTCTGTCTCTGCAAAAAATAAAATAAAATAAAATAAAGAGAGGAAGAAAGAAAGAAAGAAAGAAAGAAAGAAAGAAAGAAAGAAAGAAAGAAAGAAAGAAAGAAAGAAAGAAAGAAAGAAAGAAAGAGGCCCTGGCCGGTTGGCTCAGCGGTAGAGCGTCGGCCTAGCGTGCGGAGGACCCGGGTTCGATTCCCGGCCAGGGCACACAGGAGAAGCGCCCATTTGCTTCTCCACCCCTCCCCCTCTCCTTCCTCTCTGTCTCTCTCTTCCCCTCCCGCAGCCAAGGCTCCATTGGAGCAAAAGATGGCCCGGGCGCTGGGGATGGCTCTGTGGCCTCTGCCTCAGGCGCTAGAGTGGCTCTGGTCGCAACATGGCGACGCCCAGGATGGGCAGAGCATCGCCCCCTGGTGGGCAGAGCGTCGCCCCTGGTGAGCTTGCCGGGTGGATCCTGGTCGGGCGCATGCGGGAGTCTGTCTGACTGTCTCTCCCTGTTTCCAGCTTCAGAAAAATGAAAAAAAAAAAAAGAAAGAAAGAAAGAAAGAGAAAGAAAGAAAGAGAAAGAAAGAAAGGAAAGAAAGAAAGAAAGAAAGAAAGAAAGAAAGAAAGAAAGAAAGAAAGAAAGAAAGAAAGAAAGAAAGAAAGAAAGAGAAGAAAGAAAGACATGTAAGGTACTTTCATCAAATATATGGGTGACCTGAAGCTGGGAAGCAGAGTAAGTTGTTGCACAGAGAATGATGCTTAGAAAAATCATGACAAACAGAACCATGGCTTTGATCCTTAAAACCCTTACTCTTCTTTTGTTTCCTTTCTTTGAAGAGCTTTAAGAATTAAAATCTTTCTCATAATTTTCCTATAACCAGGTTTGGAATGTGGTGAGATAAAGGAGGTCTAACTAGTCTGAAAAGTGTATGACAGTTTAGAGAGGTGATCCACATTTGTTCCCTGAACCTGGTTTATTGTCCCTGACCCTCTCTTTCCTGATTCTTTTGGGTATTTTATTTCCAACTACTTCCTGATTCTCAGTTTTGATTTAGTTCTATCCTTGAAGCCAGGAACATCCAACATGTGAACCACATTGTGTCCACTTTTTAGATTAATTTGTTCTCCTAGTAGAATCTAGCTACTTCTCAGGAAGGACTGTGACATGTTTGTTCTCAAAGTGAGAAAGCTGGGCCCATATGCTGCAGATAGATTTCTGTAATGAATTGATATAACACTTTATTCCATTCAAAAGGCAACTTTCTGTCAGTGGACCTTGTGCTGAGATATTTGCAAGTCAAGGTCATGGCAAGAGATGATAGAAAAACTTTTAAGACTTCTGATTTTTTTTGTAATTGTACCTTCAACCATTGCCAATTTATGGGAACCTTGAATTAAGATAAACCAGAGGATGGGCATTTGGTTTGTTTTAATATGGCAGATGACTAGTTCTTGGAAACCAACTGATATTTACTTAGCTGCTTCCTCAGATCAAGGGCTTTATACTTTCTTACTCATGTAACAGAATGCTTAAACATGCTGAATTGTAATCTGTGAGGGAAAAACAAGGGCATTGTAGATTGTTCAAGGAAGAGAAAGAATTCTGTTTTAAAATGCACTGAGTTCACGGGGATGAAACCGTACTCACTTCCCATTGCTGAATGGCACTGAGATAAATGAAAACCCTCATTTAAAAAAACATGAAATTCATCACTGTAAATAAAGTGAAAATTTGAGAACAGATTTTAGAGAATTTGATGATTGTAAAGTCATTTTTTCTCTTTCTCTTCTAACTTATGTTAGTGTAATACAATAAAAAATAACCTTAGAATAATTTCCATAATGCACTTGATCAGAATTTCTGTGGAATTAACATATTTCCAATTATGTATGGGTTTGAGCAACTTTTTATACAGTATGCCACATTTTAAGAAAGCTATAAAGTTTATGTATTCCCAAACCCAACATGTCCATAGTAGGTGACTGGGTGAACAAGTTATGGTACATCTAGAATCAGAGGATACTGCTGGTCAGTGACAAGGAACAAACTATTGGTAACTGCAACAGCATGGGTGAATCTCAGCAGGAATATGTCAAATGGAAAAGACCAGACATGGGGGAACATATGTTGTATAATTGCATTTATATGAGTCTCTAGGTCATGTCCTAACTGATCCACAGGTCCAGAGAGCGGATCTGTGTTGGCCTGAACCAGGCTCAGGGATGCACAATGATGTGGGAACATTAATCTGGGTGACATAAATATTCTGATCTTAACTATGTTGGCAGTGTCAGAATCACATAAAACTGTGTATACAAATAGATATATTTTATTTTATTTCAGTTAGTTCATACCTCAGTAAAGTTGATTCCAAAAAACAAAACAAGCAAAACATGTGGATTTCTGATCACATGGCCCACCATGAAAATATTTGGACACCTCTTGTTTTATTTATTTATTTATTTTTATTTATTCATTTTAGAGAGGAGAGAGAGAGAGAGAGAGAGAGAGAGAGAGAGAGAGAGAGAGACGGGGGGAGGAGCTGAAAGCATCAACTCCCATATGTGCCTTGACCAGGCAAGCCCAGGGTTTCGAACTGGCGACCTCAGCATTTCCAGGTCGACGCTTTATCCACTGCGCCACCACAGGTCAGTGGACACCTCTTGTTTTAAACAAAATGAATCCTGTGAATTTGTTGATAGTCTCTTCTTCCTGACTACGGAAGTACAATACTTGCAGTCTGTGGGTCAACCGAAGCTTAGAAGAAGAATTGCCTTGGGGAAAAATAAAGTGACATCGATAGAGCATCTTCTCAGTGCTGCATAGGATGCTTTCAGTGCACATGATATGGAGTATTATATCGGAGAATTTCTCTTAGGGAAGAGATCTTCTGTTGTGGTAGGAGTATCCTATATGCTAGCTGCCTGAATGTGGCAGAAATGTTCTGCAGGAGACAAGTCAGGAGCTTCTGAATTGCCATGGGAAGCCATTTGGAAGCCTGCATACAGTGGGCCCATGATTGGCATCAGTTAGGTGGGAGAAGTTTGTGGGCTTCCTGATGGGAACCTGCTCAATGGCCTTCTAAGTCTACAGCAGTCTGTAAATGTTTATAACAGAGTCAGTGGCTTGGCCCAGCATGACCAGAGTAGAAAAACAAGAACTAGCCAAGAGCAGGAGTCATACACCAGGGCCTGCTCGCTGGAAGTTAGTAGAGAGCTTTCAAGGCTCAGGGTATGCCTGCGAAAAATGCAAGGAAGGGGTGCATCTTTCCTACACAAACCTGCAGAACTCATTCCACATTCTGGGTTACACTTTTATGCAATATTACTCTTATAACATATAACTTTTAAAAATTATCTCAGCATAACAAATGAGAAGCCTAAAGCTCTAAAAGATCAGAGGGCAGAGTCTGGCTTTCGGTCTATTGAAACCCACATATAAATTTACTGTTGTATTGTGGATGGTGAGTCAATTCCAAAGCATCAAGTATTTGTGTAAATATGTATTCTGAAGCCAAAGTTTGTTTGAGTGAGACTTTGTTTTGGAATAAGCTTTTATATGACACTCTGCTCAGGGTGGTAAAAAATTTAGGGATAAATTTAAGTAAACATTCCATGTATTGCTGTTAAAAATACACTTTCCAAATATTAAATTCACTTGTTAAAATTTTTAAAACTGACACCATTTTGCTTTTACCTTTAGTTTTTTTACTTTTAAATTCTTTTTTTTTTTTTTTTGTATTTTTCTGAAGTGAAAAGCATAGAGGCAGAGAGACAGATTCCCATATGTGGTTGATGGGGACCCACCAAGCAAGCCCATTAGAGGATGATGCTCTGCCCATCTGGGGCATTGCTCTGTTGCAACCAGAGCCATTATAGTGCCTGAGGTGGAGGCTACAGAGCCATTCTCAGTGCCCAGGCCAACTTTGCTCCAATGGAGCCTTGGCTATGGGAGGGGAAGAGAGAGATAGAGAGAAAGGAGAGGGGTAAGGGTAGAGAAACAGATGGGTGCTTCTTCTGTGTGCCCTGATTGGAAATCAAACCTGGGACTTCCGCACAGCAGGCCAATGCTCTACCACTGAGCCAACCAGCCAGGCCCTACTGTTAAATTCTTAAGTGCTTCCTTTCTGTATGCCAGAGGATAACTGAGACCAATATCTGAGGCCAGGAGAAAGAAAATCAGTCTTCCTTAAATGTAAGACATTATTTTTATTACCCTATTAAATATAAACATTGCCTCCCGAGCAAACACAAAATAAACCATGGTGTCAGGAAAAGAAAAGTTTAATTCTAGCTTTCTCTTTTCTTTTCTCAATTTAGTGTTTGTCAAAACATTGAGGAACTATATTAAATTTTTCCTGAATAAATAAATAACTTTAATTAGCCTATAGTGTTGGCTTGCTGGGTATTTTGTTAATGCATTGATTAGATTGTGCATATTGCTAAGTGATTTTTAGTACAATGATTTTCAATCCTTAAGATGAGACCTATTGGTAATACATCCCCTTAGTAGGTTGTGATCAGCATTTAAAAAAATAAAGTGATAGAGGATATTAGAATTTTTCATACTTAGTAACTATAAATATTGCTTTGTGAAATAGTGTTCAGCTAATTGTACACATGCCTCTGCATGTGTGCATGCGTGTGTGTATGCATGTGTGCATGCATGTGTGTGTGCATGTGTATAAGAAACGGAGAAAGAAAAAGAGAGAAAACTGAGATGAATGATTAAAAATTATTTCTAACTGTAGGTTGAGAAAAGCAAAAAATCTTATAGTTTTTTAAAGTATTTTGGAGGATTACCTAGGAGTTTGTGATGGCTGAGATATCTGAACATTCTTCCTATGAGTGAATAGGTAGTAAACGATTGTTTAGCTGAATACTTTGATGCACAAATTATACTACAATGTGATCAACTGAGAATATTAGTTACACAGATGACTCTCCTGTTATTTTCTGAAGCTATTAAACACTTTTAAAAAAATTCTTTGCTTAACCAACATACCTTAAAACACTACATCAATATATTTTCAGGAATTTCAAAAATTCAAGGTATCATTGAACCTCTACAGTTCATATTTTGATGAAATATAAATATTCCCATCAGATGTTTCTTATTTTTTATTCCTTTTGCCTGGAATGCTCTGCTTCCAGCTGGTCACATGAACAAGCACTTTGTAAAATTTAGGTATTGTCTCTAACATCTCCTCTAGAGATGGTTTTAGATCCACAACACATCCCCTCATATGCCACTGTATATATTTTCCTTTTTAATAGCACTTATTGTCACTTGAACTTATCTTGTTTAATAAAGATATTTGTTACATTCATTATTTTCCACATCACTTGATCTAAAGTCCACCCATCCGTCTGTCCAGAATGCAAACCCCATGAGAGCAGGGTCCTCGCTCGTCTTGTCCACTGCATGCCTGTGGGTCTTGTCTGACACACAACTATTTGTGGTCAGATGACTGGTGGAATTTCACAAATGATGACAAAACTGCCTATCGCTTTAGAAAACCATTCTAAAAGTGGAAACCAGGGTGGCTACAGCAATATAACATTGATAAGGATTAATTTTTGGCTTGGCTTCATTCTGATTTAGGCCTTATGTATTTATTTTGTAGTTAGTCTGAGTAGCAGTGTTGAGATTGCAAACCTTAAATGGTTTAGCAAATAATCATTAAAAAAAGAGGTGACTGCCAATGCTGGCCAGCAATGACTTTTAAATCTGGAATCAACAAAAACTATCATGTAGATAATTAAAACATCCGGAATTTTAAATGTGGATGCTCTAGTCCTTTACTGTGTGTCTGTCCATCTGCTGCTTCAGGAGTCATAAAAAAAAATCCTCAGGACATTATAATCTATTATATATACTACTGAGTTATGTTTTCTTCAGCACACAAATTATGGGGAGTGGATGATTGCTCTCTCTATTTTAAACTGGGAAACTAATACACCTGCCTATGTGAACTTATTTAAACAGACAAAGGTATGTATAAATCATGCCAAAGAAAAACAAGACAAAGCCTTTTGGCTAAGAAGAAGTAGATCCTATGTTAAGGGTTAAATACTTTAAAAATAATATTATTTGGGGGAAATTTTGCCTCCATGCATAATTAAATTTAGCTTTTAAAAATTCAGGAGGATAAAATATTTAATATGCTAAATGAGATTTTAGTAAAATAGGAATATTGAGACTACATTGGTTATACACCTTCCTACCTAAGATATTATTGAATTGCGGAGCCGTTATTTAAAATACTTGGATATCTGGCAAAAAGATACTATAATAAATATGTGCCATCCATTTAAATACCAAGGTACAATTAATAACTTTCAAGTTGAAATTTGGTTTATTTATATATTTCCTCCTCCAGATTCTCATCAAGTGCCCCCGTTATTTATGTTATAACAGATGCCTGAAACACAGAGAGGAAATCTGTCAAATCAAACTGTTTATTATTTGATCCTGAAGATGATCCAGGGAAGCAAATGTCCAATGTTTATATCTGGGGCCTAAAATAAATATTGCGGAGAGCCTCTCATCTTTTGTTGATTGCTAAAATATGCCACAGAACCTCACTTCCTCACTACTTAATGCATAGATCGGAAATAATTTCTTGAAAAGAATTGCTTTGTTGGACGAAAGGAGGGTGTACTGAGGTAGGCATGAAAAAATAGATTGTGCCTGCTTCCGCAGCACGCACGCTAAAACTGGAACTATATGGAGACGATGAGCATGGCCCCTGCGCAAGGACACGCAGATTTGTGAAGCGTTCCATATTTTGAGTGCACGTGAAAGTTGTCAAGAGAGTAGATCCTAAGGGTTCTCATCTCAAGGTAAAGAAATATATATTTTTTTTTGTATTGATATGAGATGATGGGTGTTAACTCGTGGTAAATATTTCATGATATATGTAAGTTGAACATTATGCCGTACACTTTAAATATACACAGTGCTGTATATCAATTGCAGTTGAATAGAAATGGAAAATACAGGTTGATCATATCACCACAACATCAAATTGAATAGTAATAATTATAATGTTAGCAACAAAATACTGTTAGTTTAAATGATTAAATCCTGAGTTCATGCCAGATTCTGACTCAGGTATTTTCTAGAACAAACAGAACAAACAAACAAAAACTCTAGCAAGTACTTAAACCATGTACACGTCTTTCCAGCTTACACAGAAACTGTCTTTCTTAATTACCCACATACACACATACTAAAACTGCACGATTGTCAGTGAGACAACTTTATTCACAAAATGGTCTGATGAATAGATTCTGTTTTGGGGAATAATATGCCCTTTCTATTACTAATGCAAAAGTATGACTTTGATTCAAGATTGATTAATGGATAGATTGATTGATTGACTAGCTAGGATGACCCGATTTGCCCTTGCTTTCCAATCTATTTTCAAGAATGACCCATCTTCTAAAAGTTTCAAAATGTTGCTAAGAAAGAATAGTCCTAATAAATACAGTGTCTTACTCTGTTAATACATGACAAAACTTTAAAAGTGACTATTGTTAAAACACAATTTAAAAATTTTAAAGGGCATGGTCTTTGCATTTTTAACTTCATTATGTCCATTTTAATTTCATACAAAAAGCAAAGAACGAGGTCTTCAAAGGGATCTTTAAGGATATCTATGATAAAATGCCATTTCTAGAAGGCACTCAATGTCTGATGTGTGCAACTCATGTTCACAAGAATCACACACTACAAATCTAAAGCCACTTGACCACTGTCATTTTACCCTTGACATATATTCCATTCTCATAATAAGCATAATAATGAATGTGGGAATGAGTAGATTTTCATTTCATAACTGAATATGAGGAGTTACAGATAAACTTGGTGAGATAGTAGAGCCAAGACCCCATAGTTGTCACACTAATAGTATGCCAAGATGTATTTCTCTCAATAAAAGTAACAACGCATATGCATATATTATTAAAAATTTTTAAAGATTTTATTTATTGATTTTAGAGAGATGAAAGAGAGAAAGAGAAAGGTGGGGGAAGGAGCGGGAACCACCAACCTGCAGTTGCTCCATGTAGGTGTCCTGACTGGGCAAGCCCAGGCTTCCAACAGGTGACCTCAGCATTCTGGGTCGTTGCTCTATCCATTGTGCCCCCACAGGTCAGGCAATCATTACATTTTTTGACAGTAGAAATCTATGATTTGGCTCATTGTAATCCTTATGCATTTACTAGATTGTGGTACTCCTTGGTGGCAGTGATTGGTTCAGGATGGTTTAATCAGAGTGAAGCTTGGACATGTGGGAGACAGCCTCTGGCGGTACTGGAAAGGGAAGCTATGTGATACAGGTGGCAGCAAGCATTCATGCCCACCGGAGGGCACTCTGCAACACAGCGGAGGGTGGGACAATTGCTGAAGAATTCGTGAGGATCCCTGGTTAAGCCATGTCTGGAGACAGACTAGTTTTAGACTTTTGAGTTCTATTCAACTAATCTATTTAACCTGCTGGATTTTTTATTGCTTGGCACTGGAAATGCTTTGGCTAACAGTTACCATGTCTGTAAAAAGGACATTTATGGAATTCTTCTTAACTTTGTTATGAGGATTACTACTATGTAGAATTCATTTCTGGCCCTTAACATATTATATCTATAAATATTTATTGTTGATCATTGATGCAAGGGAGACCAGGGCTTACCTCAAGAATTGGTTTCACTTATTTTTATCTTTAGGAAGCTTGTATCTGTCATAATTGAGGCAAGGGAGGCATGTATAGCATATAGATATGGGGTGATCGGTCCCACATCCAAAAATAGTATAACTGAAAATAACATTTTTAAGCTAGCTCACAAAAGTACCCTCAAGCCCCAAAATACTCAAGCTGTCTTTCTATGCTCTAGCTATTTAAATTGGAATTAAATAACAGGTTGAACAACCTTTGAAAGTAGCTTAAATACTGATTGAATAATCTGTTACTTGAAAATTAGTCTCTGTGTTTTAAGAAATTACTAAAAATATAGGTAAATAAATCTGAAAATATTTTGTACTCAAAACAAAAATTGATTAAATAATTTTTTAATTGGGAAAAGGACCAATAAACACAGTGTTCATTTAATTCAACTTTTATAAATGGGTGTTTAGGTTGTCAGAAGATATAACACAAAGCAATTTACATATATACATGTATGTATGCTTACACACATATGTATACCCACATCTCTGGAGGGAAAGTCCTTAGTATTAGCTAGCTTTAAAAGGATCCAGTATCGCCTGACCTGTGGTGGCGCAGTGGATCAGGCGTCGACCTGGAATGCTGAGGTCGTCGATTCAAAACCCTGGGCTTGCCTGGTCAAGGCACATAAGGGAGTTGATGCTTCCTACTCCCCCCCCCCCACTTCTCTCTCTATCTTTCTCTCTATGTTTCTCTTCTCTAAAATGAATAAATAAATAAAAATAAAAGGATCTATTATCTAAGAAACATTAATGATTAATAATATAGAATTCAACTTTCATAGTTTTGTTTTTCTTTCTAAGTACCACAGTCTATTATGTCAATCTGTAAATAGTAGTTAACAATTCAGTAGCTCACAAAAATCAAACTTTTTGTATAGATAAGAGGTTAAAAGAGAAGATTCTGGAGTCTGTCTGCCAAGGTTGAATCTCAGGTCTGCCACATATCGACCATGTGGCCACAGACACTTTAATAAGCTCTCATTTTCATAACCTCACTTGTTGATAAAAGGGGGGAATTTATAATGCTCACCTCTTAGGTTTATTGTGAGAAATAATGAGAAATCTCACATAATACTTTTGGAATATTGCTTAGCATAGAGGAAATGATCATAAATGTGGTATTATTATAATGGCTGTCTTCCCTAGAGAGGTACAGATTTGCCCAATATATGTGTGTATTGGGTATTTAGGTATTTTACAATCTACCTAGATTATCAATCTGTTCAAGATACCAAAGAATATATGGAATTTTGTGTCTTTTATGTAATTCTTAAATGCTAAAAATAGTATAGATTTTAAAAATTTATGTATTTACACAGATATGCAGTTAAAATGAAAAACACAGCCTTTCCTCTATTTCTAGGGAATAAAAAAAAAAACAACACCTCAATTCCGGTTTCTGCCTATGTTTGTTACTCATACAAAATACTTCACTTTGGACATTTCTGGTCACTAAGCACATAGGGATTTTTTCCACACCTAGCCATTATCTGTGACATTATCTGGGCATCTTATAATTCAACTCAATTTTTCAACTTTATACCTGCAGACAGTGTCAGATCCCACAGGTTAAGGGCTCATTCCCATAATTCTGCTCTCCCTCTTCACTTCAAATCACCAAGAAAGAAGTGTCCAGGTTACGTACAATTGTGTTCAACTTGGCTACAAATCAAAGGTGCTGTGACCCCCTTATCAGGTTTGATAGAAATGGGTAAATACTTCATCTCTTGTAAGATCCATATTTGCATACTATATACTTTAACATTTAATAATTTAAGTAGAGATATCAACTTTATATATGAAATAATAATATAAAGCAATAAATGATGAATTGACTAATTAGTTTGGAATTGGAGTGGAAAGAGTTTCATAAAATAATAGTTTGATAAAATCTGTTACAGAAAATCCTTAGTGCATTTAAGATGATAACAGCAGGTGCAATACTTGCTTTAATAGTAAGTAGGGCCTGACCAGGGAGTGGCACAGTGGACAGAGCATTGGTCTGGGATGCTGAGGACCCAGGTTCAAAGTCTCAAGGTTGCGGGCTTGAGCACTGGCTCAGCAGCTTGAGTTCAGGATCATTGGATTGAGCATGGGATAACAGACATAACCTCATGGTCACTGGCTTAAGCCCAAAGGTCGCTGGCTTCAGCAAGGGGTCATTGGTTTGGCTATAACTCCTCAGTCAAGGCACATATGAGAAAGCAATCAATGACGAACTAAGATGCCACAACAAAGAATTATGCTGCTCATCTCTCTCCCTTCTTGTCTGTCTGTCCCTGTCTGTCCCTTTCTCTCTCTCTCTCTCTATCTCATTAATAAAAAACAAACAAACAAACAAAGTAGTAAGTAGGGAATTGGGGAACTGAGTATGACAATATTTCCAAATACAGTAGGCTTCTGTCAGGTCAAGTGTAACACCTCTTCTAAAAAATGTAAGCATGAATTATCTAACCTAAGTATTTCCTTAATTTTCAGAATCAGCAATCATAAAACTACATTGTGTTTTTCATGATATAACATTTTTTAAACAAGAGAGTACAATGAACTAAAAATACACAGTTATGGACAGTAAAATAAGTATTGATAGTTGACAACAATATGATACAGAGAATTCTCATTAACATTATTTTAGCTGCTTCTAAGAACTCTGATGTAATTAAAGATTCTCAGAATGTAAGCATATTAGAATTTTTAGGATGGAAATGTGTGGCCTGAAATTCTTTTAGTTATGCATTCTGTGCAGATATATTTGTGTCAATGAAATGGTACTTTTATACCTTTCTCTACAGTGCTCTCAATTTCTCTAGATGGAAAGAACCATATCTAAACTATAAGACATTATACCCAATACAACCTAAAGAATGCTATTGTCATAAAATATAATCTGGCATCCCTCCCTTAGACAGTTTCACTCCTTAGGGAAAAACAAATGTCATAAAAATCTTGTGCGTCTCACACTAGTGACAATCCAATATGGCTACCTGACTCTTAGCTTCAAATTATATTTTCTCTTCTGCTATCATAAAATCATCCAAAGTCCATATTTAATAATGTACCTATTAGACATTCAATTTTTTTAAAAAAAACTAACTTTAAAGCAAATATTAAAAATGAGAACAGATGAAAGATGCTTCTGGGAATGTTTCTAGGTTGCTAGCCGCTGACATGTACGAAGGCTAACTCTAGCCTGAGCATTATTGCTGTTATGTTTTAGTGTCACTTTTAATTACCTGACATGATGTGTGCCAATGTACTCTTAATGCCTCTGTTTTCTTGTTTTGCATTGTCATCTATTCCATTAATATGTTAACTAAATGGTAACCATGGAAAGCTTCTAACTCCTATTTCTCTGAATATAAATCTTAATGAAAATGGGTTCAGCGATTGTGATTCTCTTTTCTGTTGTTTGGAACTGACTGAAATCTATGAATATTTAGTACAACTGACCCTTTCAAAAGGAACCCAACAGAGACTGAATTAGAGATAATCTTCTACTCCTTATCCTATAGGTGACAGTTATCACAGCTTTGATTGCTGGTTGATTTTGATGAGCTGATGCCTTACTGACAATGGAAGCCTCACTCCCAAGAATTAACATTAATTTCTTATGAAACAGAAATACAGTTGAACCTTGAGCAACACGAATTTGAGTATTGGAGTGCACAGATCTGAATTGCACAGGCTCACGAGTATACAGATTTATTTCAAAAAGCTCAGTCAGCCTTCCTTATTTATAGATTCAACCAACTTTGAATCCAAAACAATATTTTTGCATTCCCAACTGCAGTTTTTTAACTGTGGATTCCCAACAGCACTGTGAAAATACTGTTGTTAATCCAAGGTTGTTTGAGTCCGGGATGTCTCAAACATCCCGGGTGGAGGGTGGAGGGGGGAGTTAAAAGCTAAATGTGGATTTTTGACCTCACATTGTTTGGCACCCATTAAACACCCTCTTCTTGGTCATAGGTCTATGGTAACTGCTCTCTCAAGGACTTGGATTCTAAGAAGATGACAACAGAGAAAGCTGAGAAAGCAAACTAAACATACTTTCTAATTGAAAAGGAAAATAGTGTTCCTTGTTGCTAGCTTTGACTTAAGAATCTTTTGTGGGGGAGAGGGAAAGACAAAGAAAGAAATAGTTCAATCATGGAGAAAATCAGTATGAAATACATGAATCTCTAAAAACATGAAATTATGAGGGACTCCACTCCTACCCCTCCCCCAAGTCAAATCTGTCAGTGTGGCCCAAGTAAAGCTCATAATGTGCTACATAAACCATAAAAATACATTTTTTCTTGACTATCCCTGAAATCCTCCAATTTCACTACAGCTTGACACAATTTCAAGATTCAGCCATACAATAGAATATATCAGTACTTCATTTTTTTTATTGTCAAATAATATAGTATCGTATGAATATACCTTATTTTGTTTATCCATTCATTAATTGTTGGACATATAATGGTTTCCCTTTTGGACTATTATCAATAATGCCACTATGCATATTCTTATACAGGTTTTTGGATGGATGTATATTTTTATTTTTCTTGGGTATATACTTATAAGTAGAATTTCTGGACCACATGGTAATTTTCTTTAACATTTTGAGAAAAAGATAAACTGTTCCAAATGGCTGTCTCATTTCACAGTCCCACCAATAATATATTATGGTGCCAATTTCTCCACATCCTTGCCAACTCATGTTATTGTCACAGTTCCCATAGTTTGAGTGATTTTGTCATAAAATGTTTTGGATTTTGTCAAGTGCTTTTCCTTCACCTTACTGAGATAATCATGACATTTTGTCTTTTATTCTATTAATATGGTATATTTTATTAATTGAATTTTTAGATGTTAAACCTACCTTAAAATTCCATCAAAAATTTCCCACTTTGTCAAAATATATAATCATTTTTTACATATTGCTTGATTTGAATATTTGGTATTCTGTTGTGAATCTTTGTTTCTATATTTATGAAGAGTATTGGTCTGCAATTTTTTTTTTCTTGTAATGTCATTGCCCAGTTTTGGTGTCAGAGTAGTGCTGGCCTCATAGAATGAGATAGGAAGTATTCATTCCTCTTCTGTCTTTTGGAAGATTTGAAAAAGAATTAGAACTTACCAATGAAGCAATAAGTGTAATTTGGTGGTGGGAAGTATTTTAATACTAATACAATTATTCTTTCTCCTTCTATAAATCTATCCAGATTTTTTTCTTTTTGAGTCAATATCAGAAGTTTGTGTTTTTTAAGTAATTTGTCTAGTTTACATTGTTATCAGTGTAATTGGAAAAATAAACAAGAAAAATAGATCCAATTTAGCTTTATTTTATTTGCCATCTTTGTGTTACTTTGGTCATATATAGTATAGTACTTCTTTATTTAAAATAAACCTATCCACAGAGATTTATAATTACTCTTTTATATAGTTGCCCTTTAAATTATATGAAAGAAGAAAAGTATTGCAAACAAACATACATTTATACTATGTTTTATGTTTATATAGTGATTTTAACAGTGCTTTTTGTATATTTGTATGGGTTTATTTATTATTTATTATTTAATGTCCTTTAATTCTGTTGGAAGGTTTCCATTTAACATATTTTGTTGAACATGACTGCTTGCAACAAATTGTCTGCAATTTCTTAATTTATGTTTATTTTTGAAGAATAGTTTTGATGAATATAAGATTCTTGATTCAGCCTGACCAGGCAGTGGCGCAGTGGATAGAGCATCGGACTGGGATGCTGAAGGACCCAGGTTTGAGATCCTGAGGTTGCCAGCTTGAGCGCGGGCTCATCTGATTTGAGCAAAAGCTCATTAGCTTGGACCCAAGGTCGCTGGCTTGAGCAAGGGGTTACTCAGTCTGCTGAAGGCCTGCGGTCAAGGCACATATGAGAAAGCAATCAATAAACAACTAAGGTGTTGCAACAAAAACTGATGATTGATGCTTCTCATCTCTCTCCGTTCCTGTCTGTCCCTATCTATCCCTCTCTCTGACTCTCTGTCTCTCTAGAAAAAAATATTAATAAAAGATTTTTGATTCACATTATCTCTTTATTTTTTTAATTTTTAAAAATTTATGATCTTAATTTATTGTTTTTACATAGATTCAAGTGTCCCTTCGAATGTCTCCCCCCACCCCCATGTTCCCCTTGCCCTCCCCCTTTGCCACCTCCTTCCAATGCCATACCCCCTTCCCTCCAGGATTTGCTGCTGTCCTGTTCTCTATAATGCTGTGTTATGTATATATAATTTCACTAATGTCTTTCCCTTCTCTGATCCCATCTTCTCTTCTACTTTCCCTCTGGTCCCTTTGATCCCGCCTCTGCCTCTGTTCCATTCCTCAGTTCACATTGTTCATTAGATTCCTCAAATGAGTGAGGTCATATGATATTTTTCTTTCTCTGCCTGGATTATTTCACTTAGCATGATAGTTTCCAGGTCCATCCATGTTGTCACAAAAGGTAAAATTTCCTTCTTTGTCATGGCCGTGTAGTATTCCATTGTGTATATGTACCACTGCTCTTTAATCCACTCGTCCACTGAAGGACACTTGGGCTGTTTCCAGATCTTGGCTATTGTAAACAATGCTGCAATAAACATAGGGGTCCATTTCTTCTTTTGAATCAGTGATTTGGTATTCATAGGCTATATTCCTAAAAGCGGGATTGCTGGGTCAAAGGGTAGTTTCATTTTTAATTTTTTGAGTAATCTCCATACTCATATTATTTTTATTTAGCTCATTTCACTTCTTTCTGGCCTCTATTATGAAAAATCAAGTGTTAATATTATTAAAAATTCTTGCATGTGATAAATAAGTTTATGTTGCCTTGAAGATTCTTATTTCTTTCAATTCTTTGAATGTCATTTGTCTAGGAGGATCTCTTTCAGTTTGTCCAAGATGGTGTTCACAGAACTTCTTGGAAGTATTTAACATATTTGGGAAGTTTTGAGTTATTAGTTCTTTAAATATCCTTTCTGCTTCTTAATTTTCTTCTCTCCAAGGAATTCTATTATGCATACATTGATATGCTAGATAGTTCACCATATCTTTAAGGTTCTGTTCATTTTTTTCTGTACCTCAAACTTCATAATTTCAATTGTATTACATTGAAGTTTTCTGGTTCTTTCTTCTTCCAGGTCAAATATATTATTGGAGTTTCACTAGCATATTATTCATGTTAGTTTATATGTTTTCAATTTAAGAAATCTTTTTTATAATTTCCATTTTTTATTGATAATATTTATTTGGTGAGACATTGTCCTTGTAATATCCTTTAATATTTTTATGTGGTTTTCTTTGTTTCTCTGAACATATTTATAATAGTCAATGTAAAGTTTTGTGTCATAAGTTCATTATTTAGCCTTCCTCAAGGACAATTTATTGATTCCCAACCTTATCCCCAGGCATGGACAATATTTTTTTATTCATTTATATGTCTCAATTTTGTTGTTGATGAAACAGAAAATTTTAAGTAATATAAAGTGACAACTGTGGAGATTAGAAATCATCCCCTCATTGAGGGTTTTTTGTCACTCTTTATTCTTGATGTTTTTGTCCTCATTTGAATGTTTGGTGACTTTTCTGCACTGATTATAAGTTTGTCATGTGTAGCCATTGATGTCTATGCTTGGTTAGGTTATGGTGAGCTGATGTTTGGACTTAATTTCCTTAATACCATGAGACTTTAAGACCCTCAAACTTTTACCAAGGACTTGTGTGTGAGTGTGTGTGTGTGTGTGTGTGTGTGTGTGTATTGAGGCATACCTCCAACATTCTCGCTGTTTACAGCTCTGCTATAGCCTCATTTCTTGCTTGGACAGGGGCTTGAAGGTTGCCCAGGAATGAGTGGTTAGGGTCTTTTCAGCTCTTTTTCAGGCATGCATATAGCCTCACACATAGCATGGAATTCTATATCTACAAATTCTGCCAGAGTTTTCCTAAGACATTTGTGGACATCTCTTCCCCAGCTTTTCCTTTTAACTGATTTGGCCAGCCTGACATTTCCCTTACCTCATGTTGCCACCTCAGGGATCAGGGATGTTAAACAGTTGCCCTTTTTTTGTTTGTTTGTCTGTTTTGATCAACACTGGAGGAAAGGCTTTTCCCACTGAGCAAGTTCTGTCTCAGATCAGGTAAAGTTAAGTCTATGAATAGTTCTTCCCTGGAAGCTAGAGAAATGTCAGATATAGATATTGACATTTCTCTGAGGTAGGGACTTTTGGGGAGGCCTCTAACTCCACTTCCCTCTGCAGTGACTGCTTTCAGAGCCACCTTGGTTGCAAGCTTGATGGTTGTCTAGGCTCTTGTGGGGCTGAGGAGAAAAAGGTGAAATGGGACAAGTTCAAATGCTACAATGCTCATTCTTTTATGGAGATACAGCTGTTTTTCTTGTATGAGCATTCTTTAAGTTGCTGTAAGCCTTTGCTTAATTTCCAGAGTTCAGAAAAAGTTAATTGTAATAATTTTTGTCACTGTTCTTGTTGCTTTCATGAAGGAGTGAATTTCTTTTTGAAAATTCTTACTCTGTCATTCCAGAAGTTCTTTCCAGGCCTCTCATCATGAAGTGTTGACTTCTCTAATTATTTTATCTTAATTTTTTAATGTGTTCTGAACAAAATACATCCATGGGCAACGTAGAGCCATAGACATAAAATCTTGTGATTTCTTACATAGGCTCATGTAGTTCAGGTTTGCAACATTCACAAAAGCCATTTGATTAAAAACTGATTTGCTCTTCTTTTAATATTATCACTTTTCTATGGTGATAATAATAAAATAATGTATTTTATAACCATTAAAAAGTTAAATTTTTGCCTGACCTGTGGTGGCGCAGTGGATAAAGCGTCAACCTGGAATGCTGAGGTCGCTGGTTCAAAACCCTGGGCTTGCCAGGTCAAGGCACATATGAGAGTTGAAGCTTCCTGCTCCTCCCCCCTTCTCTCTCTCTCTCTCCTCTAAAATGAATAAATAAATAAAAATAATTTAAAAAAAAGTTAAATTTTGTTTATTATATTCCATTTAAGACATCAGGAGAATAGTCTGTTTTAGTCTATTAAAAATATTATCAAAACAGAAAGTAACAGTTTTAAACACATAGATTGTGGAGTCATAGCTCAATCTGCAGATAATTTGGTACTAAATAGTTAGCCTTACATATCTGTAAAATTCATTTTTTTATTTTAATTTATGGTGTTTACATAGATTCTAGTGTGCCCCCAAATGCATCCTCTCTACCCCGTGTTTTCCACAACATCCCCCTTTTGCCCCTCCCCACAATGCCCTCTCCCTTTCCCTCCAGGATTAGCTTTTCTGTTCTCTATAACATTGTGTTATGTGTATATTATTTCACCAATCTCTTTCCCTTTTCTGATCTCTTCTTATCATCCCTTTTCCTTCTGTCTGCTTTCCGTCTGGAACCATTGGTCCCACCTCTGTCTCTATTCCGTTCCTCAGGCCATATTGCTCATTGGATTCCTCAAATGAGTGAGGTCATATGATATTTTTCTTTCTCTGCTTGGCTTATTTCACTTAACATAATAGTTTCCAGGTCCATCCATGTTGTCACAAAGGGTAAGATTTCCTTCTTTTTCACGGCCCCATAGTATTCCATTGTGTATATGTACCACTGCTTTTTAATCCACTCGTCCACTGACGGGCATTTGAGCTGTTTCCATATCTTAGCTATTGTAAACAATGCTGCCATAAACATGGGGGTGCATTTCTTCTTTTGATGTAGTGTTCTCGGGATATATTCCTAAAAGTGGAATAGCTGGGTCAAAAGGCAGTTCCATTTTTAATCTTTTGAGGAATCTCCATACTGTTTTCCACACTGACTGCATTAGTCTGCATTCTCACCATCAATGCAGGAGAGTTCCCTTTTCTCCACATCCTTGCCACTATTTACTATGTTTTGTTTTGTTAATGAGCACCATTCTGACTGGTGTGAGGTGATATCTCATTGTGGTTTTAATTTAGGTTTCTCTAATGATTAGTGATGTTGAGCATTTTTTCATATGCCTATTGGCCATCTGTATGTCCTCTTTGGAGAAGTGTCTATTCATTTCTTTTGCCCATTTTTGATTGGATTATCTTCCTGGTGTTGAGTTTTACAAGTTCTTTATAAATTTTGGTTATTACCCCTTATCAGACATATTGTCAAATATGTTCTCCTATTGTGTGGTTTGTCTTTTTATTTTGTTCATATTGTCTTTAGCTGTGCAAAAGCTTTTTAGTTTGATATAGTCTCATTTGTTTATCCTGTATATTATTTCACTTGCCCGTGTAGATAAATCAGCAAATATATTGCTGCAAGTGATGTCAGAGACCTTACCGCTTCTGTTTTTCTTCTAAGATACTTATGGTTTCATGACTTACATTTAAGTCTTTCATCCATTTTGAGTTTATTTTTGTGAATGGTGTAAGTTGGTGTCCAATTTTTTTGCAGGTAGCTGTCCAATTTTCCCAACACCCTTTGTTCAAGAGACTGTCTTCACTCCATTGTATGTTAAAACAATTCACTTTACTATTGCAACAAAAAAAATAAAGGACCTAGGAGTAAATTTAACAAAGGAGTTTAAAGACTTGTACTCAGAAAATTATAAAACATTCATAAAAGAAATCAAGGAAGATACAAACAAGTGGAAGCATATACTGAGTTCATGGTTAGGAAGAATAAACATCATTAAAATATCTATATTACCCAAAGCAATTTATAAACTCAATGCAATTCTTATTAAAATACCAATGACATACTTCAAAGATATAGAACAAATATTTCAAAATTTCATATGGAACAAAAAAAGAACATGAATAGGCTCAGCAATCTTGAAAAAGAAAATAAAATGGGTGGTATCATACTTCCTGATATCAAGTTATACTGTAAAATTCATTTTTATAACTCACTGTCTTCTTTGCTGAAGATGGGCTTATATTCTTGAATCACAAGGCACCTATGACTCCTTATTAGCTCCCATAAGAATATACTGCCTCCCTCTTTTGTCAAATAAGGGCTAGAATTTGTTCCCGTACATTCCTACATGAATGGGGACTTGTTCAGCAGTGAGGTAAGGAGTTGATGCTCTCCCATGCAGACACTGAGAAAGAGAAGGAGAATCATAAACGTGAGTGGAGAAGCTTCTGTTGCATGCTGAGTGTCTGGGTGGAGGGGTGAATACAGCACAGAGATGGGCAGGGAGAAGGAGATGCTGATGGGGATGGTCAGGAGGGATCAGAAATCAAGAACAGTATTTGCCCCCCTCTTTCCAGAGTACAGGACTGCCTTGTTTGTCCCAGGGTTGGAGGCCGTAAGAGCACTGGAATATAACATGTAAGTTTTACATATTGATGATCCCACAAAGGTGGTGGCAGCATCTGGGGCTCTCCAAGTGGATTTGCTCAGGGAGCATGCAGACGGGGTGGGGAGGAGGAGACAGAGCAGGCAGGGATGAACACAGTGACAGGCACATGTTGATTGCCAGGAGAATTGGCAAGCTGCCACAACAACTCAGCAAATACTTGTGAGTAGAGACCTTGGCCCCATTTTAAATAGGTAGATTTTTTTTTTGAGACCATAGACCTCTGGATTACATTTAAATTTTATTTTTCTTTTATTCTAATATATTTTTTTTAGGTGACCCATGCCTCAGTTCAACCTTCTGGCATCCTCAGAACATAATTGGTGAACTGCTTTTATGAGAGTATAAACTCCTCCGTTATCACAAGTACAATGAGTACACTTCCGGGACACATCAGAGCATGCTATGTAAATAAACAATGGTTCTAAATTTTAATACCCAGCTTGACACTGTCTAAGTACTTGTGAAACTCAAGTTGGTTGTTAGATTGATATATTATTTATATTTCCCAATGTGTACAAGTTTCTGAAAGGCCTGTATACTGTTCACTCGGTGAAACATATTTGTAAATGAGTGAACTACAGATCTAAGCCACAGAGCCACTCAATTCTCTCAGACATTCTGGTCATGAACTGAGGGAAAATATGGCCAGTATCAGCTGACTGAGTCACACATCGCATTCCTGTACTCACAGACACACCACTCTATTTAGTTTCTTGCCTTGAAAAATTCCTGCACAGAGTTAAGACAACTTGAAGCTTCTCCCTGTGATGAGTTGCCTGGTTCATTTGGATAACCTTGGGCCTCAGACATTGATGGCTTTCTGCATTCCTTGTGAAATCTAAACTTTAATTTTGAGTTTGTTTCTTTTCTGACTTGATTTACCAATTATTTGCATTAGTTCTAATGTTCTATTTCAAAGCCTTCGTCATAAAGTTGATAAGCAGTGCTTTAAGTGCCAAGTGCTAAAACATTTTTCTTAACTCCCAATTTCAGAGTATGTATATATTCTTTTGTATGACCTGTGATGACACATTTGAGGAAGATGGAGACCATTAACTACTGGGGCCCTAGGAGAGGCAGTATAAACTGGATCTATGGCTTCCTCACCTGGAAGAAAGGCAACGAACATATTATGTAGATTTATGAAACCTCAAGAGCCATCTATGTTCATCGTTGTATATGTACTTATATCTAAAATTATAAATATGAACCCCCAATTCTCTTGTACTTTGTAGAATTACTCAAAAACATGCCTCTCATAAGACAATAATCATAAGTAATACTACACATTTGGGCTCATGGTCTTCTTTGGTAGTTCATATCAGCTACTTTTGTCTTCTGGAAACTTCTGCTCTACTTCTTTTCTTCTTTGACTTAATGAGATTTTTGTTTTTTATTGATCACGATCCAGATAAGTTTAGTTGAAGAAAGAATGTGAGGAGCAGTACACAGAGAAATCTCTTGTGCCCATGGCTGCAACAGTTTTCACTTTTTGTTAAATGGGAAGGACCTGGAGGTTAAGATTGTATATTATTAAATAATGTTTACAACATCATTATATTGAACTACACCAAGAAGAAAGTTATATATGATGCTACTTAGATAAAACATTTTCAATTAACTTTGTTTTATTTTTTAAAAAATATTTGGATTTAAATAACCCCTTCCCTTCAGATGTTGCTAAAGAGAAGTATTTAAATCAGCTGGATCTCAACAGTGACAATGTAAAGTTCAATGCTAATACATTATGGCAGTGGTCCCCAACCTTTTTTGGGTCATGGACCGGTTTAATGTCAAAAAATATTTTCACAGACCGGCCATTAGGGTGGGATGGATAAATGTATCACGTGACCGAGACAAGCATCAAGAGTGAGTCTTAGACAGATGTAACAGAGGGAATCTGGTCATTTTTTAAAAAATAAAATATCGTTAAGACTTAAACATAAATAAAACAGAAATAATGTAAGTTATTTATTCTTTCTCTGCAGACTGGTACCAAATGGCCCACGGACCAGTACCAAATGGGCTGTGGCCCAGGGGTTGGGGACCACTGCCCTATGGGGAAGAACAGAGTTTGCCACAAGATAGAAATACACCAAATTACTTTTTCCTTCCTATAATAGTCTTTAAATGTATTATTTCCCATTGTTCTTTGCAAAATTTTTTCTACTGAGAATTTGGAATATTCTACTTAAATAAATACTATTTTGTTTAACATAATTTTCTGTGGACTAACATCTCATTGATACTAGCAACAAGACCAAACTGTTCTAGAATTCAGGTACACACAATGACAGGTGATTCATTGGGTATCTAAGTAATAGGGTGGACAAAAATTTAATATTTGGACTTGAGTTTACATAAATTCTTTGACATTTAATACAGTCATCTGCAAAATAATCGTAGTGATATAGACTGTGTCTAGAGAACAAAAAGAAATAATCTGTAAAAATAAATCATATACTGTAGAGTGCTCATTTTGCTACTGTCACAGATAGTTTTGCAAATTTGTGTGAAATGTTCTTGTCTCGTTTATAGCAGAGAGAATACTGTGGAGAGAAAGCAAGCTTCAGTATTCTCTGGACTCTGAAAGCTGCCCACTAGCATGGCCACATGTGGATCTAACACATGTCTTATTCTCGTAAGTGAAGTTAGTTCATTAGAACTGGATGTTTATTTCCTCTTCACAGAAAGAATTGAGAAGTTTCCTAGGAAGTTTCATTTTTCTCTCTCTCTTTCCCTCTCTCCATCTGAGAGCAAAACAATGATAATTTTTTTTTATTAAAATTTCAAATAATGAGAAAGCTTCTTCATTAGCTTTTGTCATTGCTTCAAGAGACAGAACTCTCTATAAGCAAGCATTTTTATAGCAAATTCAACTAACAGTGTTATATTGGGTTGGGGAATAAGTTCATAGCGTTTTTACCGAAGACTTTTATTTAAACAAAAAACAATAATTATATCAATAAGTTAATCAATTATATATTCGCCGTTGCTGTTTACAACCTCTTCCCACCTCTCGACCAATTTGTTGATGCCGTTCCACCAAAAATCGCCTGGTCTGTTGTCAAAGAAGTTGTTGAGCCAGTTTTTAAGGACCTCTTTGTTATCGAAGGTAACGCCCTTCATATGGTTTGACAGGGAGCGGAAAAGATGGTAATCAGTCGGTGCAAGGTCTGGAGAATACTGCGGATGCTGAAGGACCTCCCATTGGAGCTCTTGGAGTGCGGCTTTGATGACTTGTGCAACATGAGGCCTGGCGTTGTCGTGAAGGAGTATGGTTTGACCATGTCGATCAGGTCTTTTCAGTCAAATAGCCTCATTCACGCGGTGTAGCTGGGCAATGTAGAGCTCTTTGTTGACCGTGGCATTCTTTTCGAGCATTTCCCAGTTCTTCATCGAATTCAGAAGGCCTTCCGCTGCAGCACGTGTCATTGACGTCAAAGTCGCCATATTTGAACTTTGCAAACCATTTCCATGCTGTAGACTCGCCTATGACACCTTCTCCATACATGTCGCAAATGTCCCGGGCTGCTTCGGCAGCTTTTTGACCTCGATGAAAAGCAAAAGAAGAACAGGTGTCGAAAATGTTGATTTTTGCCTCCTGGGTATTCCATTTCTAAGCCTCAAAACTAATAAAAAATTAAATAACTCAAAAACACAATTAACATAGTTTTGTAGAGCAGAAAGAGTTTTATCGAATGAATACTTAACCTTTGCCAAACAGCAAACAAATCGTTGTAAAAGAAAATATAAAAACGCTACGAACTTATTCCCCAACCCAATAAATTAAGTAGATATTCAAATTAGCAATTGGCACACCCACAGGATAACTTAAAATAACAAGAGCCCTGAAGTCTGGCTGAGGAAAGGCTGTTGGAGAACTTGTCACCATAATATGATTTTGTCCAAACTTTCAACTTTTGAGTTCCTTTAACTAAAGGTTTTGGGGGAAAGAGCACATTAAAATCCTCAAATTAGGTCACAGAATCTGACAGACTCTGTCTCACACTGTATCAATGATTCTAATAAGTAATACATACTTGGTCTTTGACCTTCTTTATTCTAACATTTTTATGTAATTTCCTTTTTTTTCTTTTCCTCTTAATTGCTTCACTTAATTCACACTCAAACTCATTTGTACAAAAAATAGAGAATAAAAGAATGTTATAGACATTGAATAAATGGTTTGTAAACATATTTAAATAAGTTTTTCCATGGCTGCTTTTTTACAATTACTTATTAGAGAAGAAATGAATTTTCTAAGATTAAGTTTTACAAATTGGAATCTAGATTGCTTGATCATAGGAAATAAAATATACTGACTAAGATCAGAAATCTAGCAGGTTGACTGAAAACAAGATGTGTGTCCACATTTACCAGTTTTAATGATGTTATCTATGCAAGTGATTTAATTTATATATGTGGTCATATTATTACTATCACAGTTTCCAAAAAATAAATTTTCTATTTCATAATTAGTTCTTATGTTTGTAAACCAGTATAAAAAAATACTTGACATAATGACATTTTACTTTGGAATAAAATCAGTATTGTAACACTGACCACACGATTGGTTGGAAAACATGGCTGACTTCTCAGCTCTTTCTTGGGGCACATTTCTGGTTCCTGAGTGGGGTCGTAAATCCAGCCTCAATGCAGTGGGTGAACTAGAAGGCTTTCTGAGCTCTTCTCTTGATTAAAAATCTGTGAGTCTGGTAATCACCCTGAAAAAGGGAGTCCCAAATAAAATGTAAATGTAGTGCATGGACAGGATGGGTTTGCTGCATGGATAGTATGAGGCTGAGGGAAGATAATATTAGTGTTGGGGACTGTGACGTGCCTGCACCGAGAGGGAAATTGGTCCATAGTCAACTCCTTTCTTCGCCACACCTTCCACCTGGCTTCTTGCCCGTTTCCAAATCACTGTCACCTTTTCCGTAACTGTCACACAGGTAGATAATTTGTGCTCTCTGAATGGTGAGTGACCCTGACTCACACATGGTTGCTGCTATTTGTTAGCACTTTTTTTTTTTTCAAAGATGATAAATATGCTTGGCTATCCTCAGGTGATAAGAACTTAATAAACTCACATTACTTAATGAATTTTAAATGTAAATTAGTCATTTGACTAAAAATTCAATTAAAGTGTCCTATGTTTACACAGTTTTATAAGCACCTGATATTTTAAAGTATAGACCTGAGACTTTTTTTTTTAATAAATTTTCTTTCCGAAACCACATACTCAAATAGTATTTTAGCAAATATGTTTCAGCATTTATACAGCAGGTACACTTCATAGGAAGAGCCCTCATATTAAGTCAGTAGTAATTAGTAAGGGAACTACATATAAGTCTAGCGCTATGTGTAATCTCCAGTCTCTAGTTACACAGATTGAATCTACCCCTGTATTCCTTGGAAAAAAATGTTTAGTTTTTTAACTTTGATTTGAAATGGACAGTAACTATCCTCCCTAGGGAAATATTCTCAGCAGAAAATCCGAGAGGTCTATGGTCAATAATAAAAGGAAAAAAAAAGAAATGGGGAAAAGATCTTCTGAATACACACATAGGTCAAGAAAAGAATGATATACCTACAAACATTTTTACAGTATTCGTACATCCTCTTTTTAGGACTGGATTTATCAAATAAATGCCCGGTGACGTGTGAGTTGGTATGATGCTATGGCATTCAAAATGTTGCAATTTTTAAGCAAGGTTGTAAATGATATAAAATTCTCCTTTAAAATTGCAGCTAATATAATTACATTCACTCAATAGTTACAGTACACGTTAAAGTAACTATAAACAATAATGTTTCAACTAATAATATCTGGAATAGTTATTTTTTTATCTTGTAATAGGTAAGTTCAGATCACCCCATAACTAGAGTGTAATGAAATTGTCAGCATTTTCTTCATTTCTTCTATTCACTGACAAATGGTGTGAACATATCACCTTTTTCTCTTAATGGAAAACCTAACTGAAATACATCAAAATGCTATTAGGCTTTTCATTTTCTTATACAATGCAACACTGGGACATGCGTGCAGCCCTCATCTGGGCACCACTGTGGAATATCCTTGTCCCTGATAAAATGACTGAAGAGGAAAATCAAGCAGAATTATTCTCTGGCTGGTCTTGCTGCTCCTTTGTTGTGGGCTCTCCCAGAGTGTGTGCAGGGGGGATTATCCATGCTGCAGTCATGCACATGGGTTATGTCACCAAAATGTATTTAAAATTTTACCCAATTGTAACATGCAAATGCATTTAATGAAACAGTCTTCATGGCCAAAACGACTCATGCAGATGCTCTGTTTTGAAATTAAAGATGAGCATCAGCATAGACTGCCTGCCTTAAGTTTCAAGAGATGTTTAGTGCAATATGATGTAGAAAGAGGGTAACATAAAATCAAGTGTCCTTACCCCAGGGGAAATATCTGTAGCCTACTCATTGTTTAATTTATTTTGTCTGGAACTAAACCAATAATGTGATATAACATAAATCCAAGTGAGGTGCACAAGGCATAGAAGTCAGTATAGGGAAAGGACCTGCTTTTCATCTATAAAATTTTACTTATGGATTTCAGTGATATGAATAGCAAGTAACATTTTGTCCTAATGACAATTTAACAAGAAGAAAATGCCAGGTAATATTTTTATTGACTTCATAAGCAATCAGAGTACTTGTGATAAAAGAATACTTATAAAATGGAATATATATACATGTATGTATGTATGTATAAGTGCATATATATATTCAAGTATTTATATGGTGTTAAAACATATTTTTGAGTAATCAACACAAATTCCAATCGCATTTTCAGAGAGGTGGTCCAGTATGACATAAGTAATCTCATAATTTACAGAAAAAATAAATTAAAGCTATTTTAATCCCCTTAGGATTCAGCACAGTAAAAATTGCTTCATGCTGATGTGTATCAGTCAGTTCTAAATACTCGAAGTTGTTGATAAATGGAGAGACCACTGAATCTCTTGTCCAGGCATATTATTCCAACGCTGTCTTAGAGATTCTTCTAGTAACATGTGAACAGTAGGGCTTGATTCGCTCTGAATGCCGGGGGCAGGGAGCCAGCCTTTCTCCTAATGCTTGGGAAGAACAACACATATTTTCTTGGAGCTCTTGTGATGATTTGTTTTCTAAAATCCTAACTAGAGTGACATGAAGATTTCATAGTGAAACATTTCCATTTTTATTCCCACATTTGCAAAGTGCTATGACTGTGTAGAGAAACTCACTTCGAGCACAAAGATGATACCACCGTTTTTACTAACTGAACTTTCTAGAACAAATGCTCATTAAGAGTATACAGTGTCGTCCTTTCAAACTCCAAATAATGTACCTCCAAATGTGGGCAAGATACTCTAAGGCCAGAGTAAACAGATCTCTGTGCACACCCCTTTCTCTTATCTGTGTCTGCATAATCAAAAAGCCAAAACAAAATATATAATATATGCATCACATTTTCCTTCAGGGGATAATTGTACAAGGAAACGTATTGTTAAACTGAAAATGGGAATTTAATATTGTGCTGATTTTATCTATAGGTAAAACCATTAGAGTGATTTAGAGGCTACTCAGCCACCGTCTTCAAATTTAGTTGATTTAAGGGACAATAGTCACGATAGCAAAATCTGCCCTCTTCACTCAGGCTCATCAATGTGGTAAAGCTACTGCTATCTCAGACAGATATGTTTCCAAATCAGGGGGAAAAAATAAAATAAAATGCATCTAAAAATCAAATGTCAAGGTCATTAGCTACCACCACTTTGTCTTGCTATAATAACAGCCCGATTGCCTGAGTGGCAATTTACATAGTGTTAGCCATTATGCTATGTTCTGCAATTTGACTTTCGGAGGTCACTGTACCTTGATTTACTTTGTTCAAAGAGAGCATTTTCTAAGCATCAAAGCCACTCTGTTTGGGGGCCCACTCTATCTCTAATGGTGGCCTCTGTGGGAATGAGGTGCTGTGATAAATTGAACTGGGAATCCTGAAATTTTAACCATTAAAAATAAAAAGAAAAGAAAAAACCTTTAGGAAAAATCTCACTATCTGATTAAAAAAAAATCGAAGGGAGAAGAAAGCTAAATTAAAAACTGGCATCTACAAGTTTTTCCGTTTGCTGCCTTAATCAGCAATGGCCTAAATTTTCAGGCTTCCAGTACTGGTGTGGCATTTATTTGTTTTATTTTTAATTATAGGTGTGAAGAAGCTGCCTCACTGAGTCATCTACTTCAGCATTAACTGCTCATGGTAGAAGCTCAATTCACTAGATATCTGTCACAATTTTGGATTGGGCACCCATTACCGAGATTGATAGCAGTTATCAAACCTCAAAATTCATGTGTGTTCTCTTTTAAATATTAGCTGTCAGTGAATGATAAGTTGTGCCGGCTTGCAGGGAGCAGAGTTGAACATATGAGACAGCAAGGCTCAGTTTTAAAGACGAACACCGTGGATAGCTGAAATCCAGGAGAAAGGGAATGCAGGCAGGATGCCAACTGGCACGGGACACGAACAACACGTTTGGTGACCATCTCCAAGACAGGAAAACAATGTTACCTTCTTACTTTTGATTCATAAAGTGATTTGTTTAACGTATAGTTTTAAGATGCATAAAAGCAAGAAAGGGAATAAAATGGCTGTGGTTGTGTCATGGGAAAGGTGAGGTTCATTGTAAGTCCTTGGGGAGAGTGTTCTGCCAAAGAATTATGGACTTCTTGAAATAGGCATTGTGCATAGTGACCTATTTTATGAAAATATAAAAAGTATTTCCGTGTTGGAGAGTTCTTTGTAATTGGCATGTGGCACTTTGGGAACTCATTTTTAAAGGGTCCTGAGTTTGAGGATTTCTTTCTTTGGTCATATGTTTAATATGCTTCTGCTCAACACCACCTATCAGCTTAGAAGCAGTACATACTGGCATCTCAAAGCAACAGCATGTTTAATCTGTCTTAACAATTTTATTTTTTTTAAACTCCTGATTAGTCTTTAAATATTTTGCTTACATATTTTTCTGGAGAAATGTGTACATTAATTCTCCCTAATTGGCTATTATACAGCCTTTATGGTGTCCTTGTGGAAGAGACAGCTCTTAAAAGGAAACTCTGGCTTGGGGTTGCCTCTTTAATGGGTACTTTACACCCAGGTGATTGTCCCTTTGTCCCACGCAGTCTAAGAAATGTGTCCTACTTCTGACAAAGGCTTCTTCTCATTTTATTACTATTGTGTTCTGTATCTTTAAGATACACTGGTGGAAAGTCCATTTTTAACCAAGTACATGCCTTTTAATTAAGCAAAAAACTTGAAAAAGGCTTTTGCCAAGAGGCTTAATTGCTTCCGGCAACCTTTATGAAAAGGTCAGGGTGTTAAAACAAACCTCCCGCTTCTTATTTTCAAAGGAGAAAAAAAGAATCAAAGCTAAAGATAATCTCTCCATTAGTATTATTAATCGTGTACGGCTTTCTTGACATGCTTTCGAAGCAGACAGACTTGTCATGAGCATCACACTTGCCAGCGTTGTCGCGGCCCCAGAGGCCCGGGTGAAGGTAGGGAAGGCTGTTTCCAGGCATTGAGGATGGCCTTTAGAAAACAACAGGCTTACCTGGGACTGGTCCCGCTTTTCAGAAAACAAGTCGCTCCATTATATTCTGTCCTCACGCTAGTGCTTAGACGATACTTGACCCAGCATCACATTTTGAAGTGCCGTTTCCAATTCTAAAGTCCTTTCTCATCCCCTGTGGAGCATTTAATTTGAGCATTAGAGCATTTTCTCACAGCACAGTGATTCCAGCATGCATGGTCAATGGTCACTTGCATGAGGGCTTAGCCACTCATGTTGGTGGATGTGTATTTTCCATTCCCACCAAAGTATTTGACTTTTTAGTACAGCTAAGTCTCCTAGCACTTAGGTGTCATAAATAATTATTCTCTAAAAAATGAAAAGCATGGTATTATGCTAATAGTTGTAGATGATCCAAGAATTTTCAGAATACTTGTGTCATGAAACTCTTCAAGCAAATCAGTAGCACTGAACAGGAGTAATGTAAAACTCTTACAAAACTGTGTATTACTAGGATATCACTTCTGTTTCCCTATGCTGTTTTATAATTAATTGGACTATGTGGCTGGTGCTGTTGAATAAATGACCTTGTGATGGCCATTTTGCTAAGCAGGCTGGCCAAGGGGACGGGCTATGTTTATGTGACAGTATTTTGTTTCAATGGAGCATGGCCACAGCATAGTCATTTGAATAAGTGATCAGCTCAGATATTGTGTGGAGATTTGTTTTTTTCCTTAGGTCAAGTTAGTCCCTAACTGACATCTTTTTTATAGAATTAAGCAAGGACTAACTGAATTTGGCATCTAATCTGTTTTAGCCAGGAGCTCATTTTATCCAGTGTCCATCCGTTGGGAACACAAGCTTCCCATCATGCAAACCACGTGGGCACCATTTCTTTGTAGAAATGCCGTGCATTTTCTTTCAAAGATAAATAGGAAATGAAATACTTCAGATAGTCACATGAAATAAATATGCTACAGAAAAATCTCTAAGGGATGTCCCCAAACAAGGCATTCACATATATACATATCAGATATATTGGCACAAATTTTAAAATTAAATTCTAATTTTCGTGGGTAATGGATGGAGCTATTTTTAACCTCTCTGTTTGCTGAAATATATTTAATATACACTACAGTGTTCACAAAGAACATGTTTACCTTGTAAGATTTTTAAACCCATAGGATAGAAGTCAGGTTATAATAGGGCATGTATATGTTTAGATCCTGAGGCAAGAATATCATAACAATACATCAGTATGTGGGTTCTTGATTTAAATATGACATTGTGGCAATATAGTCTTAAAATAGAAGGCATTATACGATGCATAAATAAAGTGTTGACCCACTAATACAGTTGTTAACGTGCGATTCATATTAAAAATATACCAAAAGATAACTGAGAAAAGGCACATGGATTGTTACTCATTTTTATACTTGAATGGAACAGGTACATTCCCAAACAACATTATATTTATGCTAAACAAGTAGGAACATGTGTTCAAGTTGTTAGGACTTGAATTTATAAAATAATATAGGCACTCAGGCATACACACACACATGTATATATATATATGTACATGTTATGAGTATGTATGCATATGTACATTCATGTGTATGCTCACATATATATTATTCCAGTGACTTTTTATTTTTCTATTAATTTAATTTAAAGATATCTAACAAAGGAAGAAGGAATAATAGTGACATTGTCCCTCTCCATGATAAAAGGGAATAGAAGATAGACATAATGTTTGGGATTGTTAAGAGCTCCCGTGGCTGGTAATTGAGAAGAAATCCAGAAATGTCCTATATTTTTTTCTGTGGCTATCATCCTCCTGTTGAGCAGACTCTCCAACACTCAGCTCTGATCCTCGGGAAAATGAAGCACAGAGGCTGAATTCCAACCACTCACACTCCACCTGACTGTGGATAAAGATAACAGCTCTGGGCCCTGTTGTTTTCAGTTCTTTCCTTGAGATGGCTTAATTCATCACAAACAGGGAAAGCCATAAAAAGTAGGGTTGACGCTTGTGCGTTAGTAGGAACATAAACTGTGCCTTCTATGTATTCAAATTCATGCCTAGTTGGAGGAAATATTCATGACTAATATTAAACTAAGCCCAGAATTAGGTAAAATGCAACAGACATATATTGAAGTGAGCATTTTATTATGTGCCATGTCAGCCGGATTAAAGAAAAGAGGTCTGACACAGAAGGGATATTGCATGTATATCAAGCAATCTATTTAGCTGTGACAGGGAGGGTTTGATTTCCGGAAAGAGTGACAACCCGACGAAATCACTGCTTACCTTCAAAATGACAATGGCATAAAGGTACATCTTTTAAGATGGAATTTTAAATTGCAATTAACAAAATATAGATAAATATGATATGTTTAGGAATAAATAGTGACAGCAAAAGAAGGGGGTGGAGAAATATGTATAAATGCAAAGATTTTTCAGGCCAGCAGTACTGGTGTCCAGTACAGAACACTGGTGGAAGATCCCACAAACTTGAAAATTTACAAGCAAAGAATTTCACACCAATTAATATTATTCTGTTACCCAGAGATGGGTGCAGCTTTGGGAAGGAGCTGTATCACCAGTTGTGGGGAAAAAAAACTAGAGTAGAAAATTAGAATAGAAAATACAAACTGTATTCTGGTATTAGCAATGCCTAATCAGGAAATTATTATACTTATAAAACTCAGCTCTACTATGTACTTTATATTGACACTTTTTCAAATAAAATAATAGAATTTACTCTATGAGAAGTCTGTTTTGATTTCTCTAATTCTTTTCCTTGTTTATTAAATGGATAATGACTGGAGGATGGCAGACCATAGTAGTAAAACAGTATAATTATTATTTACCTTTCATGGAAGTGGCCTTAGAAGAGAGAGGGAGGGAGGGAGGGAGGAATGGAGGGAGAGAGAGAGAAAGAGTGAGACTATAGTTGAAACCACTAACTGCATTTCCAGCAAAGATAAAATACAGTGAAACAGAAATTCTTTTGAGCTCACAATCATTACTTGTGGATGCTCTTACCAGGTACTGGGGGAAGAGGAAAGAACAATCAATGGTCAATTGACTTCATTTCCTTTACTTAAATTATAATTGCTATGACTTTTACATGTTTCTAGGATTAGATGAGCAAAAAACAGAGACCACCTGACCAGCAGTCCATAAAGTCCGTTAAATGAGAAAAGCAGAGGTTGGGTGTGATGTTTGAGAAGTTGGGTTCTCATGGTGGGGGAGGGATGTAGAGCTCTGACTGAAGCTTGCCTCTTAATTCCTCGAGATGCAGGCAATACCCCAGTAGTGGGTGTGGGGGCGCTGCAGGACAGATGTGATCAAAGCTGGTTTTGTACATTAATAATGGCAAACTGGATTTTCTCATAACCTGTCTTTTTTTCAAAAGAGGGGAGCTCTCATTTCAAACTGTCATCTCTGACTTTTGAAATCATCATGGCAGCCTTATGTGCAGGTGAAAGGTCGACCTTCAGGAAAAAAATTAAGCTCCCTCTTCCCCCAGATTTCTGATGGAGTTAAGTTTTCAGGAAATGATAATCAGACTTGCACGCTGATACTGCAGATCAACAACTACAGGCCGCAAACACTGCTAAAGCCACTTGCACAAGACCCAGACTAAGAGCTTGCATTACTAGACAGTCAAGCTTTCAGACCCACATACTTCTGTTCAAAGTACACACATATGCATATCAGATATATTGACACAAATGGATTATAAGCTTCCTGAGTACTCCTCATGATTTTTAAAATTTTTGGAATACTTTTATTATCAAGAAAGTAACATTATACGAAGTGAAATAACTAAATCAAAAAAAAAAAAAACAGGAACTGCATAATTCCATACATAGGTGGGTCATAAAAGTGAGACTAAGAGACATTGATAAGAGTGTGGTGGTTACGGGGGGGGGGGGGAGGAGGGGAAAGAGGGAGAGGGAAAGGGGGAGGGAGAGGGGCACAAAGAAAACTAGATAGAAGGTGACAGAGGACAATCTGACTTTGGGTGATGGGTATGCAACATAACTGAATGACAAGATAACCTGGACATGTTATCTTTGAATGTATTTATCCTGATTTATTGATGTCGCCCCATTAATAAAATAAAATTATAAAAAAAAAACAAAGAAAGTAACAATGCCAGCTGTTACCATTTAACTTTAGGAAAAGAGATTAAACTCTTTCAATATCTGGTCTTACATTGAGATCAGTTGTTTTTAATTGGCCAATATTTATTCCATCTCTTTGCAAAAACTCCCTGATGTTTCGTGTAACTACATTTCCTTATTTCAGTCAATGTAGTTCAGACAGTCTGACCTAATCTTAGATTTCATGTGTGGATATGTAGTTCATCCTCTTGACCATAATGATTGATTTAGGAATGGTCATGTGATTCAAGTTGATCCAGGCATTTATTGAGCTGTGAAAGAGAAAGAACTTGCAATATTACTTATTGAGGTTGCTTAGCTTTGTAGGATAAAAAGCTCAGATCCACCATATCCAATGAGCCAGCCAGCGAAGGAAGGAGCACAGGGAAAAGTGGCGCCAAATGATCCTGTTGACAATGTTGGTGCTCCTGGATCCACCTGTGCCTTAAGCTAGTATAGCCTCTAGACCAGTGTTTCCCAACTCTTTTTGTGCCATGCCCCACCTTAACCTTTCTAAAATTTTTATGTCCCCCCCTATGTAACATACATAATTTTTAACATTAAAAAATTGATTTGTTCACTTAATAAACATAAATGATAGGTTCTAGGAAGAAATCACTATGAAATTGTTAACAAAACACAGTAAGTAAATTTCAAAACATATAATGAAAAACAGAAATTTAAATTCCAAATAATTTTAATACAGATTTTTCTATATTAATTTATTATTTTAATTTAGTGTGATACTTGCGGTTGATGCTTGCTGCACAGAGATTTTATATTAGGTTCCAATTTGGTTAGCTATAGTCTCAAGTCTCCACGTTGTGTTATATCCAGCAGATTTCTTTTTTTTTTTACCAGTAAATCATTTACAGCACTAAATCCACATTCAGCTAAAAATGAAGATGGAAACAGTAGCAATAGTTTTCTTGCACATTTGGTTGAATTTGGGTATTTGATTTCTGTTTCCTCACAAAGCCATGCCATTGCTCCTTTGATATTAAATAATGCTTTAACTGACTCATCATTTTGCAATTCTGCAAGTTCTTCTTGATACTGCATATTTGATATATCAGACAAATCCACTAACATTGGCTGCATCATCCATGTTGGGAAATCAATTTGTTTTAAATCAGAAAATCTTTCTTTTAAATCAGCCGATAGAATATTCAAATGATTGACAATAACAAGTAAAGCGGTATCAGTTACTTCACATTTTTGGAGCCAATGAAACTGTTTAAAGTTTTTGTTGTTAATATGTTTCTGACAAAACTCAATATTGGTAATGAAATCAAATATCTTTGCTTTTGCATCGACAAGAGTTTTATTTGTTCCTTGAAGTTGCTTATTTAATATATTTAGTTTTTCAAAGATATCGGCTAAATAACTCACAAATGCTTTACCATCTATTGTTAACAGATACTTCATTTCAGGTTTGTCACTTAAAAAATCACTAAGAGTATCAAACAGTTCCATAAATCTTTTCAAACAGTTTCCTTTAGATAGCCATCTTACTTCAGTATGAAGTAAAAGTCTTACATGGTCTTCATTTTGTTCTTCACAAAATAGCTTGAAAAGATGCTCACATTTGGCACTAGCTTTAATAGCATTAACACACTTTATTACTGTATGTAATACTTCATTCAGAACAGGTGAGATGTTTTTAGCTACCAAGTTTTCCCTATGAATAACACAATGCACAAGAATCATTTCTGGATTCGCATCTTTCATCAATTTTAAGCAGCCATTTTTCTTGCCCATCATATTGGGAGCACCATCTGCCGCACAAGATGTTATATTTTTCATTGGTATATCATTGACATCTAAGTAGTTTTTTAGCTTATTATATATATCTTTGGAGGTAGTGGTGCTTTCTAATCTTTTACAGAAGAACATTTCTTCAGCAAAATGTCCTTTATCAATATATCTTACATAAGTTATCAATACTGCCTCACTGTCTCTCAAAGTTGATTCATCCATTTGCAAGGAGAATTTTCTTGTTTTCAGCTTTTCAATAAGTTGTTTTTCAACATCCTCACTCATTTCGTCTATTCTTCTGCTAACGGTATTGTCACTGAGTGGCATAGCTTTTACATCTTTGTCATCTTTTTCAAGAACCGTTTTAAGAAATGCTGGTATTGACGGTTTTAATAAATTCTCTCCTATAGTGTGATTTTCTCCAGTTTTAGCAATGAATAAAGAAATTTGATAACTAGCCTCAAGAACACGATTATTAGTTGAAGTATGAGCAGTAAATAGAGACTTTAATGTTGTTCTTTTTTCAAAATTTTTCTTTAAAGTTTTAAAGTAACTCAAATCTGAATTAATATGAGCACTATGTTTCGCCTTCAAATGCGCCTCAAGACGACCTCGTTTCATTGATTCGTTGGTCAAGCATTGCTGGCATAAAAGACAAAAAGGAATTCACTCATAGTGAACAGCGGGTATGAACCCGAATTTTAAATATTCCTCCAAACATTGACGAGTTTTTTTCTTGCTTGCGCCACTCATTTTACTATGGGCTATAAGAAATAAAAATAAGATCAATTAAAAACTAATATTAAAATATGTGTTAAAATATATTCAATGTGACATAGAGTAAACGTATACTAAAAATTCATATTTATTTAAATGTATATAACACATTTACTACACTACCACCGCAAATCAAAAGGTATCTATATTTTTTCCACTTGACAAAATTTTCTGGAAGGTTATGCTTCTAAAATTAAAATTGTTGTGCATGCACTATTATAGCCCCAATAATATTTATAAAATATTAGTGCTTTCTCGCCCCGATGCAAGAAGTACTTAATAAAGAGTTTAATATTGATAAAAATAAAATCAAATACTTACCAATTATATCTATACAATATATATATGTATATTTATTAAATCAACTAATTTTTATAACAGTTTTGACTGACACTTATTTCAAATTAACACCAACTGAATGATGTGAAACACTACAGAAGTTGCAATGGGCCAATTAGGTGAGAATAACTGTGTTGCTTAGCGAGTTTTTAAAACGTCCGGGGTTCCCCGCAGCAGATGGGACGCTCCGTGGTGAACCCAGGACAAAGTTTACTTGACGACGCCAATCACCCAGTTGATATTTTGGTCTTGTCAAACGAAATTATACTTAATAATTATTTACCGCAATTATTTAAGAATTGCATTTTTTGTTAAATTTGGCACCGATATCTGGCATTGCATTTAAATGGCCCGAGGTGAAAGAGTTAAAGTCGGGTCAAGTCCATTTTCAAATTGCCCCCCTTAACTATCGAATTGCCCCCCTGTGGGGCGTGGGCCCCACGTTGGCAAACACTGCTCTAGACTTTTCAGTTTTGTAAACCAGTAAATACCCTTTTGTTTAAATTAATAAAAAAAAAACTTCAATGAGAACACAGAACAAAAAGTGATGGCCTCACCTGACTGGTAGTGGCACAGTTGATAAAACATCAACCTGGAATGGTGAGGTCACCTGTTACAAACCGGAGGTCACCAGTTTGAGCATGGGCTGGTCAGCTTGAGAGTGGGGGTCACTGGCTTGATGGGGAGGTAGATTGTCCACATGATCCCAAAGGTCACCAGCCTGAGCTCATAGTTCTCTGGCTTGAACAAGGAGATGTTTGAGCACCAGGTCCAATCTGACATGAGAAGTAATCAGTGCACAGTTAAAGTGAAGCAACTATGAGTTGATGCTTTTCATCTTTCCCCTCTCTCTTCCTCCCATTCTCTCTCTTTCTCCCTTTTTCTTTCTTCCTTCTTGTCTCTCTCACTTAAAAAAAAAAGCAGTGGCTTGATTCTACACCAATGTAATATTATGGACTATTATAGACTTCCATTATAATTATGTTTCAAGAAGGATTAGTGTATATATTTTTGGAGGCCGCGTGTGTGTGCGTGTGTGTGTGTGTGTGTGTGTGTGTGTGTGTGTGACAGAGACAGAGAGAGGGACAGACAGGCAGGAAGGGAGAGAGATAAGAAACATCAATTCTTTGTTGCGGCAGCTTTGTTTTCATGTGTGCCTTGATGGGGGGAGGGGAAAGAGGGGCTAAAGAAGACCAAGTGACCCCTTGCTTAAGCCAGTGACCTTGGTCTCAAGTTGGTGAGCCTTAATCAAACCAGTTGAGCCCGCACTCAAGCTGGCAACCTCGAGATTTTGAACCTGAGTCCTCCACGTCCCAGTCCGACGCCCTATTCACTGCGCCACCACCTAGTCAGGCTCTTTTTGGAGTCTTTAAACTAAACTTATATCTATTAAAGTGCCCACTTGCTATATAAGTATTTTTAATCCCCCTCCTCCACCCCATACACATATTAGTCTTCATTCTTTGACCTTGTTTTGTCCAAGCAATGAGAGGCACTCACGAATCCCAGCCAGGAAGACAATCTGACTGAGGCTGGAAAAGTAAGGTCCTAGTTTCTGTCATCCTTCAACTATTATTCCTGCCACTGCTCTTTGCTGTCATGAGATGTTGCTTATAAACAGTACAATGGTACTCTGCAGTAAAACCACTGCTACTTGTCTATGAGATAGCAAAGATGTGCTTGTCTGCAGTGAAGCAAACAGCAAAACTTTTGTATGATGCCAGGTCTGGAACGACATCGTACGTGTTGTCTCAGCACACAGTTTATGTAGAAAAGTTTGAGCTCTCATGCTGCAAATTTTCTCCAGTAAAATAATTTAATTTTATATTTTACTATTGTTTCTAGTACATTTTTCTTTTTTATTGCTTACTTTTAGTGTTTAATGTTGAATCTCTGCTTTTTTCTATAACTGTAGGGTTTTTATAGCAGTTTTAAGATCACAGAAGGTAAGAGATATCCTGAATACCCCTACTCCACACACATAGGAAGACTCCCTAACTATCAACATCTCCACCAGAGTTGTGCATTTGTTAAAATTATTAAACCAATATTGACCTATTATAATCATCCAATGTCTATAGTTTACATAAGGATTAATTCTTGGTGTGGTACATTCCATGGGTTTTGACAAATATACAATGACATATATCTACCATTGTAGTTATATACACCAACATTTTTATTGCTGATCGAAATGCAAAATAGAAAGACCACTTTGGAAGACAGTTTCATAGTTTCTTACAAAACTAAACATACTCTTACCAAACAAACCAGCATTCATGCTCTTTGGTATCCCAAAGGAATTGAAAATTTATGTTCATACAAAAGCCTGAATGCAGATGTGTTCTAAACTTTGTGTTTCACTCACTAAAACTTCCCTGAGTTCCATGTTCATCTCACTCATTCCTCTAACCCCTAAAAAGACAACTGGTTATTTTACTGTCTTTGTGATTTTTTTCCAGAATGTCATATCATTGGAATTATAACACATGTTGCTGTTTCAGATTGACTTTCTTCAGTCAATAATATGCATTTAAGTTTCCTCTATGTCTCTTCATTGCTTTATTACATTGAATACCAAATCATTGCTGGATAGACCACAGTTCATTTACACAGTCACCTACTTAAGGACATCTTGGTTGACTCAAAGTTTTATAAGTTATGAGTAATGCTCTGTGTAGGCTTTTGTGTGGACATATATTTTCAACTGTTTTGGGTAAATAACAAGGAGTGTGAGTGCTGATTCTTTGGTAAGAACACGTTTAATTTTGTAAGAAACTGCCGAACTATCTTCCAAGTGGCTAAACTATTTTGCATTTTCACCTGCAGTGAATGGAAGTTTCTGATTTTCCACATCCTCACCAGAATTCACTGTTGTCAGTGTTCTGGAAGTTTGCAATTCCCATAGGTGTTTAGTGCTATTTCACTGCTGTTTAACTGGTCTGTCCCAATGCCATATGATGTGGTACCTCTTTTCATGTGCTTTTTTTTCATCTGTATATCTTCCTTTGTGAGGTATCTGTTAAGATGTTTGGAACATCTTCTATTTGGGTTGTTTTTATATTGTTGACTTTTAAACATTTTTGTATCTTAGATAAGTCTTTTAATAGATGTGCAATAGGTAAGTATTTTATACAGTTTGTGGCTTGTCTTAGTATTCTCTTGCATTGAAAGAGAATATTAATAAAATTTAGTTTATCAATTATTGCTATAAGGGATCATGACTATGATGCAGCATCTATAAAGTCATCACCATACCTAGGGTCATCTTGGGTTTCTCCAATTCTATCTTCTAGGAAGTACAGCCTCCATTATTTTAGGTCTATGATTCATTTTGAATTAATTTTTGTGAAGAGCATAAGATCTGTGTCTAGATTTGTTTTCTTCTCATGTGGATGTCCAGTTGTTCCAGTGCCACTTGGTGAAAAAGTTTATTTTTGCTCCATTACATTGCCTTTGTTCTTTGGCCAAAGATCAGTTGACTTTACAATATGTATATAGCCCTATTTCTGGACCTTATTCTCTGTTCCATTGCTAGATGTGTCTATTCTTTTAACAATACCACAATGACTTTGTCAGTTTAATTTTATAGAAAGTCTTAGGTAATGTCAGTTTTAAAACTTATTTTTCCTTTTTATGAGGTTGTCTATTTAGGAATTTTGTCCTTTCAAATAAACTTTAGAATCAGCTTTTTAATATTCACAAAATAGCTCCCTGGGTTTTGATTTGGATTGCACGAGTCTATAGGTCAAGTTGGGAAGAAATAACATTAAAAATATTGAGTCTTCCTATCCAAAAACATGGGATATCTCTCTATGTACTTAGTTTTTTGATAATTGCTCATCAGAGTTTTATAGTTTTCCATATATAGGACTTTATATTTTAATAGATATATATGAAATTTTTTTACTTTTGTGGTGCTGTGTGAATGGCAGTGTTTTTATTTATTTTTAAAAGGCTTCATACCTTTTATTTGTATTGTTTTTAGATTTTATTTATTTATTTTTAGAGAGAGAGAAGAGAGAGAGAGAAAGTAGGAAGGTGCAGGAAGCATCAACTTCCATATGTACCCTGACCATTCAAGCCCAGAGTTTCAAACTAGCAACCTCAGTGTTCCAGGTTGATGTTTAATCCACTGTGCCACCACAGGTCATGCTGAATGGCAGTGTTTTTAACTTCAAGTCCTATGTGCTCATTACTAGCATTTAAGAAAATAATTGAATTTTGTATATCAATATTACATCTTGCAAACTTCCTATAATCATTTGTTACTTCTAAGAGGGTTTTTTGTTAATTATTTTAGATTTTTATATAGAAATTAATATCATCTATGAACAAAAGCAATTTAATTTATTCTTTCCATATCTATATCTATATCTATATCTATCTATCTATCTATCTATATATCTATATATATATAGATATATATATATATATATCTTTTGTTTCCTTTTCTTATTTATTACATTAGCTAGGACATCCAATACAGCATTGAAAACAGTGGTAAGAGGGGGGAACTTGATCTTATTCCTGATTTTAATGAGAAAGTTTAGAGCTTCATATCATTAGGTATGATTTTGGCTATACCTTTTGTAGATATTATTAATTAAGTTGATGTTTTCTTCTGTTCTTAGTTTATTGAGAGTTATTTTTTTAATCATAAAAGGAGATTGGATTTTGTCAAATGATTTCTGTGACTCTAATGATATAATCATGTGATTTTTTTTAGCCTGTTGATATTATAAATAATATTACTTGATTTCTGAATGATGAGCCAGGTTGCATAATGGATAAATTTTATTTGGTCTGGAGTGTAATAAATTTATACATTGTTGGATTAAATTTGCTAATATTTTGTTGAATATTTTTGCATCTAAGTTCATGAGAGATATTGGTCTGTAGCTTTCTTTCCGTGTATCATTTGTATTCGGTAATGCTACTATAAGAGAACAAGTTAGAAAGCATCCCCTTTGTTTCTATCTTCTGAAAGAAATTGTAGAGACTTGATATAATTTCTGTCATAAATAGTTGATAGAATTCACCTGTGAACTCATTTGGGTCTTACCTATTTTGGAGGGTTACTGATGGTTTATTCAATTTCTTTAATAGATATAAACTTATTCAGATTGGTTTTTTCTTGTGTTAGTTTGGGCAAATTGTGTCTTAAAAAAAATTAGGAGAGAAATGGTGGTGTGAGAGATAATCCTGATCTCTCCCTTTGAAATTTCAATGAATTCTATAACTATATGCAGAGAAACCCCTCTCCCCAGAGGAACCTTAAATATACACACCTCAGAAAGACAAAGGTATGATTGCGTAAGAAGGAAGGCCAAAGCTCAGAAGAAAAAATTATATATACCAGAGGACTGAGTCTTTCTTTTTCCACACAGATCTGAAGGTGGGAGGCATTGTTGCCATAGGCTTTGTCTCAGCCCTGAACCTGGGAGGAGAGTCTATGGGGAAGAAGATGAAATAGGGGTGATGACAACTTCTCCTGAAGCTCAGACACTGGCTCGTGGTACACAGCCTCTGTCCTGCCCGGGGATGTGCTTTTGAGTGCTCAGGGGGGTATCAGAGAAGGGACTGGACTGTGTTAGCCCAGCCTCCTGGTCCCTCATTGCTCCTCTTGCTGTGAGAACAGCAGTGGTAATGGATTCCCCTCTACTAGGTCTCCAGGCTGCTCTCTCCTGTGAGAGGTGAGGGCACCTGGACACTTGATTCTCTGTTCTGTTGGGATGTGGAGGGGGGCTCTGGAGGTCCCCTGCTCGGTCATTCCTAAAGCCACAGAATTGCGCAGCCCTGGAAAGGGTCCCCTCCTACCAATGTGATGGCCTGCCTGCATCACTACAAAGGTGACAGAAGAACACCCAAGAATCTCACAAGGCAAATCTTGTAGTACAGCGCCCTCTGCCAGAAAAATGAATGATTATCTCTTATTAGGGTTATTAACAATACCACTTGCAAATGCCATCAAGGAAAAAGAAGTCAAATATGGATAGACAGAACAGAAATGTAGCTCAGATAGATGATGAAAAATCTCAATTACATAGAAACTTTGGAGTTTAATGACAGAGAATTTAAAATTGAAGCTCTAAAAACATTTAGTTTCATATAAGAAAACACTGAAAGGCAACTTAATGAGCTCAAAAAACAACTTAGTGAACAAACAGAGTACTTCACCAAAAAAATTAAAACTATAAAAATGAACCAAACAGAGATGAAAATCTCAATATACAAACTGAAAAATAAGGTAACAAGTTTAGCCAATACAGCAGGCCTGATAGAGGAGAGAATCAGTGACACTGAAGATAGGCAACTAGAGATACTACAGAGAAAAGAAGAGAGAGACTAATGAATTTTAAAAAGTGAGATAGCCCTACAAGAATTGTCTGATACCATCAGGAACAGCAATATAAGAATAATGGGTATATTCAAAGAGGAAGAGAGGGAAAAGGGAATTGAGGACACATTGAAACAATAATCAATGAACTTCCCAAGCCTGTGGAAAGAGTGAAAGAGTCTCATATTCAAGAAGCAAACAGAGCGCCGAATTACCTCAACCCAAACAGACCTACTCCAAGGCCCTTCATAATAAAATTATCACAATCAATGACAAAGAAAGAATCCTTAAGGCAGCTATGGAGAAAAAGAATATAACATATAAAGGAAGGCTCATTAGGCTATCATCATATTTCCCAGCAGAAACTCTATAAGCCAGAAGAGAGTGGACCCCAACATTTAAAGTACTGAAAGAGAGGAAACTACCAGCCAAGAATACTATATCCATCACAGCTATCCTTCAAATATGAAGGCAAAATGAAAACATTTGCATCTGTACAGAAGCTGAGGGAATTTATCACTAGAAAACCCCACTACAAGAAATATTAAAGAGGGTTATTTGACCAGATACAAAGAAAAAAACAAAACATAATTACCACTAAAAAAATTCTGACAAAACCGCAATAAAAATAAGGATAAACTGTGACAACAATAACATAAAAGGGTAGAGGATAAAGACCAGCAGTAGCAAAGGAGGATGGAGTGCAGAAGCACTCATGAGATAATGGACTCTAACAAATTTAATATTTTTTACTTTAATAACTTAATAGTAACCACCCCTGAAAATGCCACTACTGAAACACATAGCTTAAAAAAAGAAGAAACAGAAGATAGAAGTACGGAATACCACCAAACAAAAACAAATGATAGAAAAAAAAGAAGAACCAAACATGACACAAAGGTATCAGAAAGCAGTATATATAATGACAGTAGGAAATCCTCAAGTGTTAATACTTACACTAAATGTAAATATATTGAACTCACCAATAAAGAGGCACAGAGTAGCAGATAGGATCAAGAAGCAAAACTCAACAGTATGCTGCCTTCAAGAGTCACATCTAAGCTACAGGAATAAAAAGAGATTCAAAGTGCAAGGCTGGAAAATGATTCTCCAAGCAAATAATATCCAAAAAAAAGCAGGTTTAGCCATACTTATGTTTGACAGTGCTGACTACAAGACAACAAAGGTTACTAGAGACAAGGATGGACATTTCATAATGATAAAGGGAACATTGTATCAAGAAGACATAACACTCCTTAATATATATGCACCAAACCAGGGAGCACCAAAATATATAAGACAGCTACTAACTGATCTTAAAGTACAAATCAAAAAAATATAATCATACCTGGAGATCTCAATACACCAATGATGCCTTTAGATCAGTTGTTGGCAAACTCATTAGTCAACAGAGAAAAATATCAACACTACAATGATTGAAATTTATTTTGAGAGCCAAATTTTTTAAATTTAATCTATATAGGTAGGTACATTCCTTATCAAGTTAGTGCCTGCACATAGTATTTTGTGAAAAAGTCACACTCAAGGGGCCAAATAGCCACATAAGGCTCATGAGCCACAGTTAGCCAACCATTGCCTTAGATCATTCATCCAAACAGAAAATCAATAAAGAAATATCAGCCTTAAATGAAACATTAGAACAAATGGACATAATAGATATCTACAGGAAATTTCATCCCAAAAAGTCAGAGTATACATTTTTCTCCAGTGTACATGGAACACTCTCAAGAATACACCATATGCTGGCCACAAAACTAACATCAGCAAATTCAGAAAGATTGAAATTATACCAAGCATATTCTGTGACCACAAAGCTTTGAAACTTGAATTCAACTGAAAAAAAAAAAAGTATATACACACCCACAAAAATGTGTAAATTAAACATACTTTTTTTTTTAATTAATTATACTAGGGTGACATCAATAAATCAGGGTACATAAAGTCAAAGAAAACATGTCCAGGTTATCTTGTCAATCAATTATGTTGCATATCCATCACCCAAAGTCAGATTGTCCTTTGTCACCTTCTATCTAGTTTTCTTTGTGCCCCTCCCCCTCCCCCTTCCCCTCTTCCTCCCCCTCCCCCCATAACCAACACACTCTTGTCAATGTCTCTTAGTCTCGTTTTTATGTCTCACCTACATATAAAATAATGCAGTTCTTGTTTTTTTCTGATTTACTTATTTCACTTCGTATAATGTTATCAAGATCCCACCATTTTGTTGTAAATGATCCGATGTCATCATTTCTTATGGCTGAGTAGTATTCCATAGTGTATATGTGCCACATCTTCTTTATCTAGTCGTCTATTGAAGGGCTTTTTAGTTGTTTCCATGTCGTGGCCACTGTGAACAATGCTGCAATGAACACAGGGCTGCATGTGTTTTTACATATCAATGTTTCTGAGTTTTTGGGGAACAAACCCAGTAGAAGGATTGTTGGGTCATAAGGTAGTTCTATTTTCAGTTTTTTGAGTAACCACCATACTTTTTTCCATAATGGTTGTACTACTTTACATTCCCACCAACAGTGTATGAGGGTTCCTTTTGCTCCACCGCCTCTTCTAACATTTGCTATTATCTATCTGTCTTGTTAATAATAGCTAATCTAACAGGTGTGAGGTAGTATATCATTGCAGTTTTGATTTGCATTTCTCTAACAACTAAGGAAGATGAGCATCTTTTCATATATCTGTTGACCATTTGTATTTCTTCCTGGGAGAAGTGTCTGTTCATGTGCTCTTCCCATTTTTTTATTGGATGGTTTGTTTGTTTGTTGTTGAGTTTTATGAGTTCTTTGTATATTTTGGATATTAGGCCCTTATCTGAGCTGGTGTTTGAAAATATTATTTCCCATTTAGTTGGCTGTCTGTTTATTTTGTTGTCAGTTTCTCTTGCTGAGCAAATACTTCTTAGTCTGATGTAGTCCCATTCATTTATTTTTGCCTTCACTTCCTTTGCCTTTGGAGTCAAATTCATAAAATGCTCTTTAAAACCAAGGTCCGTGAGTTTAGAACCTATGTCTTCTTCTATGTATTTTGTTGTTTCAGGTCTTATATTTAGGTCTTTGATCCATTTTGAATTAATTTTAATACAAGGGAACAAACTGTAGTTGAGTTTCATTCTTTTGCATGTGACTTTCCAGTTTTCCCAGCACCATTTGTTGAAGAGGCTTTCTTTTCTCCATTGTGTGTTGTTGGTCCCTTTATCAAAAATTATTTGAATATATATATGGTTTTATTTCTGGACTTTCTATTTTGTTACATTGGTCTGAGTGTCTATTTTTTTGCCAATACCATGATGTTTTGATTGTCATGGCTCTATAATATACTTTGAAGTCAGGTATTTTAATGCCCCCAGCTTCATTCTTTTTCTTTTGTATTGCTTTGGCTATTCAGCATTTTTTATAGTTCCATATAAATCTGATGATTTTTTATTCCCTTTCTTTAAAAAATGTCATTGGAATTTTGATTGGAATTGCATTAAATTTGTATATTGCTTTGGGTAATATGGCCATCTTGAGTATATTTATTCTTCCTATCATTGAAAAAGGAATATTCTTCCATCTCATTGTATCTTTTTCAATTTCCCTTAACAATGCTTGGTACTTTTCATTATATGAGTCCTTTACATTCTTTGTTATGTTTATTCCTAGATATTTTATATTTTTTTTGTTGCAATCATGAAGGGGATTATTTTTTTGAGTTTGTTCTGAAATGTTTCATTGTTGGCATATAGAAAGGCTATGGACTTTTGTATAGTAATTTTGTATCCTGCAACCTTACTGAATTGGCTTATTGTTTCTAATAGTCTTTTTGTAGATTCTTTGGGGTTTTCGATGTATAGGATTATATCATCTGCAAAAAGTGATACCTTTACTTCTTCTTTTCCAATTTGGATGCCTTTGTCTTGTCTGATTTGGCTAGAACTTCTAGCACCACATTAAATAAAAGTGGAGACAGTGGACAACCCTGTCTTGTTCCTGATTTAAGGGGGAAAGCCTTCAATTTTGTGCCATTTAATATGATGTTAGCTAATGGTTTATCATATATGACCTTTATCATGTTGAGATATTTTCCTTCTATACCCATTTTGTTGAGAGTCTTAAACATAAAATTGTGTTGTATTTTATCTAATGCATTTTCTGCATCTACTGATAAGATCATGTGGTTTTTGTTCTTTGTTTAGTTGATATGGTGTATTACGTTAACCATTTTACGTATGTTGAACCATCTTTGTGATTCTGGGATGAATCTCACTTGATCATGATGTATTATTTTTTAATATGTTGTTGTATTCAATTTGCTAGTATTTTGTTTAGTATTTTAGCATCTGTATTCATTAGAGATATTGGTCTGTAGTTTTCTTTTTTTGTGCTGTCCTTGCCCGGTTTTGGTATGAGGGTTATGTTGGCCTCATAAAATGTGTTTGGTAGTATTGCTTCTTCTTCAATTTTTTGGAAGACTTTGAGTAGAGTAGGAACCAAGTCTTCTTTGAATGTTTGATAAAATTTGCTGGTATAGCCGTCTGGGCCTGGACTTTTATTTTTGGGGAGGTTTTTAATGTTTTTTTCTATTTCTTCTCTATTAATAAGTCTATTTAGGCTTTCTGCTTCTTCATGACTCAGTCTAGGAAGGTTGTATTGTTCTAAGAATTTATCCATTTCTTCTAGGTTGTTGAATTTAGTGGCATAAAGTTTTTCATAGTATTCTACAATAATTCTTTGTATATCTACGGTGTCCGTGGTGATTTCTCCTCTTTCATTTTGGATTTTGTTTATATGAGTTCTTTCTCTTTTCTCCTTGGTAAGTCTTGCCAAGGGTTTGTCAATTTTGTTGATCTTTTCAAAGAACCAGCTCCTTGTTCTATTAATTTTTTCTATAGTTTTTCTGTTCTCTATTTCATTTATTTCTGCTCTGATTTTTATTATCTACTTTCTTCGGCTGGTTTTGGGTTGTCTTTGTTCTTCTTTTTCTAGTGCCTTAAGGTGGGAAGTTAAGTGATTCACTTGGGCTCTCTCTTGTTTGTTCATATATGCCTGAAGTGACATGAACTTCCCTCTTATCACTGCTTTTGCTGCATCCCATAGATTCTGATATGTTGTATTGTCATTTTTATTTGTCTGTATATGTCTTTTGATCTCTGTGCTTATTACTTCTTTGACCCATTCATTTTTTAAAAGTATGTTGTTTAGTTTCCACATTTTTGTGTTTTTTTTCCTCTTTTTTGCAGTTGAATTCTAGTTTCAAGGCTTTATGATCAGAAAATATGCTTGGTACAACTTCAATTTTTCTGAATTTGCTGATGTTGTTTTTGTGGCCTAACATATGGTCAATTCTTGAGAATGATCCATGTACACTGGAGAAAAATGTATACTCAGTCACTTTGGGATGAAATGTCCTGTAGATGTCTATCATATCCAGGTGCTCTAGTGTTTTGTTTAAGGCTAATATATCTTTATTAATTCTGTTTGGATGACCAATCTATAGCCGTTAGCCATGTATTGAGGTCTCCAAGTATGATTGTATTTTTTTCAGTTTTTGTTTTAAGGTCATTAAGTAGCTGTCTTATATATTTTGTTGCTCCTTGGTTTGGTGCATATATATTAAGAATTGTTACATCTTCTTGATTCAGTGTCCCCTTAATCATTATGAAATGACCATTTTTGTCTCTGAGTACTTTTTCTGTCTTGTAGTCAGCATTATCAGATATGAGTATTGCTACGCCTGCTTTTTTTTGGATGTTATTTGCTTGGAGTATTGTTTTCCAGCCTTTCACTTTGAATTTGTTTTTATCCTTGTTGCTTAGATGAGTTTCTTGTAAGCAGCATACAGTTGGATTTCCATTCTGAATCCATTCTGCTACTCTGTGCCTTTTTATTAGTGAGTTTAATCCGTTTACATTTAGTGTAATTATTGACACTTGTGGGTTCCCTATTGCCATTATATACATTGCTTTCTGTTAGTTTTGTGTCTTGTTTGATTCTTCTCTTTCATTTTTCTATCCTTTGTTTTTGTTTGGTTGTATTCCATACATCTTTCCTCTCTTGCTATCTTTTTAAAATCATGTGATTCTGTGGTGGTTTTTTTCAAGGATGGTTACCATAAATTAATGAAAAGGGTTCCTACCCTGTTCATTGTAGTACACTATCTTGTGAGTACTTTTGCACTCCATCGTCCTTTGCTACTGTTAATCTCCATCTTCTCCCCCCACCTTTTTTTTTGTTGTCATCACTGTTTAAATTTGGTTTTATTGTGTTCTTGGTGGAGCTTTTACTTTTGGTTTTATTTTGTTTTGTTCTTTGTATCTGGTTGGAAAAACCTCTTTAGTAATTCCTTGAGTGGGAGTTTTCTGATGATAAATTCCCTCATATTTTCTGTATCTGTGAATGTTTTTATTTCTCCTTTGTATTTGAAGGATAGCTTTGATGGGTATAGTATTCATGGCTGAAAGTTCCTCTCTTTCAGGACTTTAAATATTGGGGTCCACTCTCTTCTAGCTTGTAGAGTTTCTGTTGAGAAATCTGATGATAATTGAATGGGCCTTCCTTTATATGTTGTATTCTTTTCCCTGGCTGCCTTGAGAATTTTTTTTTTTTGTCGTTGGTTTGTGCCAATTTTATTATGCTGTGCCTTGGGGTAGGTTTGTTGGGGTTAAGAAAACTAGGAGTTCTGTTTGCTTCTTGCATTTGAGGCTTTAGTTCTTTCCACAGGCTTGGGCAGTTCTCATCTAGTATTTGTTTGAATATGTTCTCTATTCCATTTTCTCTCTCTTCTCCCTCTTATATACCTATTATTCTCATGTTATTCTTTTTGATGGAGTCAGACAATTCCTGAAGGGCTTTCTCATTTTTTTAAAAATTTTTGAGTCTCTTTCTTCTTCTCTCTTTTGTGCCTCAAGTTGCTTGTCTTCTATTTCACTAATCCTACCTTCTATCTGGCCTGTTCTTTAGCTAAGCTTTTTACCTTGTTTTTCAGCTTGTGAATTGAGTTTTTCATCTCTGTTTGATTTGTTTTTATAATTTCAGTTTCCTTGGTAATATATTCTTTGTGTTCATTGAGTTGTTTTCTGAGCTCCCTAAGTTGCCTTTCTGTGTTTTCTTGTATATCTCTGAGTATTTTGGAGTTTATTTTTTAAATTCTCTGTCATTTAGCTCCAAAGTTTCCAATATGTTAAATTTTTTCTCCATAGATATTTCCTCATCTATCTGTGCTACCTCTCTGTCTTTTGTATCCATGATATTCTATTTCCTTTTCCTTAATGGCATCTGAGGGTGGTTTTGCTGATAGTACTTTGTGTTTAGTGTGGAACTTCTGGAGGCTCCAAGGATAGATTTTTTGTCTCTGTTTGAAGATCTTGTTGAATTTTTGGGGAGATTTATCGGTATCACTCCTTATGGCACCATTTCTCTGACATCACTTAACATACTTCTTAAAAATGACTGGGTCAAAGAAGAAATAAAAGAAGAGATAAGATATATACAAAGAAATGAAAATGACAACAATACATATCAGAATCTCTGGGATGCAACAAAAGCAGTAATAAGAGGGAAGTTCATATCGTTAGAAGCTTATATGAAAAAACAAGAGAGAGCTCAAGTAAACAACCTAACATCACATGTAAGGAACTAGAAAAAGAAGAACAAAGGCCAACACAAAACCAGTATAAGTAAGAAAATAATAAAAATTAAAGTAGAAATAAATGAAATAGAGAACAGAAAAACTATCCAAAAAATTAATACACCAAATAGCTGGTTCTTTGAAAAGATCAATGAAATCGATAAACCCCTGGCAAGACTTACTAAGGAATAAAGCGAAAAGACTTATATAAACAAAATCCAAAATGAAAGAAGAGAAATTTCCACAGATATCATAGATATACAAAGAATTTTTGCAGAATACTATGAAAAATTATATGCCACTAAATTTAACAATTTAGAAGAAATGGATAAACTCCTAGAACAATACAATCTTCCTAGGCTGAATCACAAAGTAGTAGAAAGCCTAAATAGACCAATAAGCAGGGAGGAAATAGAAACTACAGTGGTACCTTGAGATACGAACAGACCAACATATAATTTTTTTTTTAAGATACGAGCTGCGACTCAGTCCATATTTTTGTTTGAGATCCAAGCAAAATTCCAAGATACGAGTTGTGATTCGGGAAGGTGCCGCTAGTTGGTGCTTTGGTGCATGAGTCCAGCATCGGCAGTTTGATATACGAGTTGACTGACTTGTGAGCTCGGTTACAGAACAAATTAAATTTGTATCTCAAGGTACCATGCTACTATCAAAAACTTCCCCCCAAATAAAAGCCCAGGGACAGACGGCTGTACTAGTGAATTCTAACAAACATTCAAAGAAGAGTTGGTTCCTATTCCTCTCAAAGTCTTCCAAAAAATTGAAGAAGAAGCAATACTTTCAAACACATTTTGTGAGGCCAACATAGCCCTCATACCAAATCCTGGTAAGGACAACACCAAAAAAGAAAACTACAGACCAATATCTCTAATAAATACAAATGCAAAAATCCTAAACAAAGTATTAGCAAATTGACTACAACAATGCATCAAAAAAAAAAAAATTCATCATGATTAAGTGGGATTCATCCCAGAAACACAAGGATGGTTCACCATACGTAAAATGATTAACGTAATGCACCATATCAACAACAAGAAAAGGAACAAAAACCGTATGATCCTACCAATAGATGCAGAAAAGGCATTTGATAAAAATACAACATCCTTTTATGTTTAAAACACTCAACAAAATGGGTATAAAAGAAAAATACCTCAACATAATACAGGCCATTTATGACAAACCATCAGCTAACATCATACTAAATGGTAAAAACTAAAATCAGGAACAAGACAAGGCTGCAAACTCTCTTCACTCCTATTCAATGTAGTGCTGGAAGTTCTAACCAGAGCAATCAGACAAGAGAAAGAAATAGAAGGCATTTATATTGGAAAGAAGAAGAAAAGATTTTACTTTTTAAAGATGATATGATCCTATATATAGAAAACCCCAAAGACTCCACAGAAAGGCTATTAGAAACAATAAACCAATACAGGAAGATTGCAGAATACAAAATTAATATACAGAAGTCTATTGCTTTCTTATATGCCAACAATGAAAACTCAGAAAAAGTACTAAAAAAAATAATCCCTTTTACAGTTGCAACAACAACTAAAAAATAGAATACCTAAAATAAACATAACAAAGAATGTAAAGGATATATATATATTGAAAATTACAAAGCATTATTAAAGGAAATTGAAAAGGACACAATGAAATAGAAAAATATTCCTTGTTCGTGGATAGGAGAATAAATATAGTTAAAATGGCCATATTACACAAAGCAATATACAAATTTAATGCAATTCCCATTAAAATTCCAATGTAATTTTTAAAAGAAATGGAATAAAAAATCATTAGGTTTTTATGTAAATATAAAAAACCTTGAATAACCAAAGTAAGCCTAAGGAAAAAAAAATGAAAGTGGAGACATTACAATACCTGACTTCAAACTATACTACAGAGCCATGATAATCAAAACAGTATTGTACTGGCAAAAACAAAACAAAACAAAAAAAACAACAAACAGACACACAGACCAATGGAACAGAATAAAGAACTCAGAAATAAAACCACATATATATTGTCAAATCATCTTTGAGAAAGGAGCCAAAAACACACAATGGAGAAAAGAAAGCTTCTTCAATAAATGGTGCTGTGAAAATTGGAAAGCCACATGCAAAAGAGTGAAACTTGACTACAGTTTATCTCCTTGCACAATAATGAATTCTAAATGGATCAAAGATCTAAATATAAGATCTAAAACAATAAATTACATAGAAGAAAACATAGGTACTAAACTCATGGACCTTGGCAATAGAGAATATTTTATAAATTTGACCCCAAGGCAAGGGAAGTAAAGGCAAAGATAAATGAATAGGACTACATAAAACTAAAAAGATTTTGCACAACAAAAGAAACTGTCAACAAAACAGATAGACAGCCAACTAAATGGGAGATGATATTTTCAAACAACAGCTCAGATGAGACTAATATCCAAAATATATAAATAACTCACAAAACTCAGCAACAAACAAATAATCCAGTAAAAAAAAAATGGGAAAAGGGCATGAACAGACACTTCTCGAAAGAAGAAATACAAATAGCCAACAGATATATGAAAAACTGCTCATCTTCACTAGCTATTAGAGAAATGCAAATCAAAACTACAATAAAATACTACCCACACCTGTTAGATTAGGTATTATCAACAAGACAGGTAGGTAATAAGTGCTGGAGAGGCTGTGGAGAACAAGGAACCCTCATTCACTGTTGGTGGCAATGTAAATTAGTACAACTATTATGGAAGAAAGTATAGTGGTTCCTCAAAAAATTAAGAATAGAATTACCTCATGACTCAGCAATCCCTCTACTGGGTATACACTCCCAAAACTCAAAAACATGGGTACATATAGACATATGTACCCCCATGTTCATCACAGCATTGTTCATGGTGACCAAGACATGGAAAAAGCCAAAATATCCTTCAATAGAGGATCAGATAAAGAAGATGTGGTACATGTATACAATGGAATACTACTCAGCCATAATAAATGATGACATAATGCCATTTATGGCAACAAGGATGGACCTTGATAACATTATGCAGAGTGAAATAAGTAAATAAGAAAAAACTAAGAACTGTATGATTTCTTACGTAAGTGGGACACAAAATTGAGCCTCATGGACATAGATAAAAGTGCAGTGGTTACCAGGGGGAATGGAAGGGTGGATAGGGAGAGGGCCAAGGGGGAGGGGAGAAGCTTAAAGAGAAGCAAAATATAGGGTGATGGAGAATGATTTGACTTTGGGTGATGGGTATACAGCATAATCGATTGTCCCAATCATGTGGAGATATTTTCTCTAAATCTATGTACTCTGGTTGACCAATGTCACCCTGTTAAATTTAATTGTCTAAATAAATTAATTAATTTAAAAAGAAAGAAATGACCTATTTTACCTAAATTAAGAAATGTATGAACATAGAGTTGTCTATAGTATTTCTTTATTTTTTTAATATCCATGGGATCTGTAATGATAGCCCTTTTTCACTTATTTTAATTTTTGTATTCTCCCTCTTTTTTTCTTAGACTGGCTGAAATAAAATCAGAACAAATAGTTGGTTCTTTGAAATGAATATCTATCAATATCTTTTTAGTTGATTGTCTTTATTAATTTCCTCTTTTCAGTTTCATTGATTCTGTTCTCATTTTTAAATTTTATTATTTTTTATTTTTATTGAATTTATTGACAAAATTATACAAGTTTTGAGTACACAATTCTACCACCATTACCTGTACACTTTACTGTGTGTTAACCACCCCAAGTCTCCATCCATCACCATTTATCCCACCTATTTCCTACCATCTCCCTAGACCTGGCAATCACCACACTGTTGTCTGTGTCCATAAGGTTTTTTTCCTTTTTTGTTCAATCCTTCCACCTTCTCACCTAACCCCTCTCCCACAAACAGCTTTCAGCTGCTATCTAAGAGTCTGTCTCTATTTTGCTTGTTACTGTATATTGCTCATTAGATTCCACATATGAGTGAAATCATATGGTACTTGTGTTTCTCTGACTGGCTTGTTTCACTTCGCATAATGCTCTCCAGGTCCATCCATGCTGTCCCCAAGGGTAAGATTTCCTTCTATTAAGGCTGAGTAGCATGCTATTGTGTAAATCTAACTTTTATTATTTCATTTATTTGGTTTACTTTAGTTTAATTTGCTCTTTTTTCAGTTTCCTATGATACAAACTTAGATCATTGGTTTTTAGACTTTTCTTTTTTTAAATATATGCATTCAATGCTATCAATTTCTCTCAAAGCACTGCTTTTGTATGCTGCACAAATTTTGATAAATTGTGGTTTTATTTTCATTTAGTTCAAAATAATTCAATATTTTTCTCAAGCTTTTTTGTTTGACCAATGTGGCATTTAAAAGTTTGGTTTTTATTCTCCAAGTATTTAGTTATTATCTAGTTATCTTTCTGTTATTTATTTCTGAGAGCAGATGTTATTTGATTTCATTATTTTAATATTGTTAGTTTGATAAGAATATTATCTATCTAAGTGAATATTTCAAGATAGTTTAGGAATAATATGTATTCTACTGTTGTTTAATGATGTAGTGTGTAGATGGCCATTAGATCAAGTTGATTGATGGTGTTGTTGAATTCAAGAATGTTCTTACTGATTTTCTGTCTACTGGGTCTGTTCATTTCTGATAGAGGGTTTTGAAGTCTTCAATTATAATAGAAGATTCTTCTATTTCCTCTTGCAGTTCTATCAGTTTTGCCTCACATATTTGGATGCTCTATTGTCATGTTCATATACGTTAAGTATTATTATGTCTTCTTAGTGAATTGACCCCTTTATCATGATGTAATGTCATTTTTTAATCCCTGATAATTTTTCTTGCTCTGAAGTCTTCTCTATGTGAATAAATATAGCTATGGCTGATTTCTTCTGATTACTATTAGCATGACATATCTGTCTACACTTATTTACAATTAACCTATATGTGTCTTTATATTTAAAGTTTTTTGTGAACAGCATGTAGTTGGTCTTATTTTTTTATTTAATCTTACATTCTCTGTCCTTTAATTGGTTCATTTAAGTCATTCATATTCAGGTGACTATTAATGTACCTGGATAATATCTACCATATTTGTTATTTTTTTCATTTGTTACTCCTGTTCTTTCTCTTTTTGTGTTTTTTTTTTCTGCATTCTGTGGTTTTATTGAGAATCTTATATGACTCTATTTTCTCTCCCTCCTTAAGATACCAGTTATACTTCTTTTTTACTCTTCTTAGTAGTTGTTTTAGAGTTTGTGACACACATTTACAATATAGTGAAATTCACTCCAAATAACACTATACTGCTCACTGGTAATTCTAGTACTTTATAATGACAAAATAATCCTAATTTCTCCTTCCTGTCCCTAGATCATTTCTGTCATTAATTTAATTATATAAGAGCATTCATAAGCACATGTGCATACATATATGCTCATATATAGGCAATAACAGTGTTGCTTTTATTTTGAACAAACTATTATCTGTTAGATCAATTAAGAAAAAATATTTTAATTTTAACTTTAATTTATGTTCCCTTTTGTGTGTAGATTTGTGTTTCTGGTATGCTAGCAGTATAGAATGTAACTCTAGTTTCACAAATCTTGTCTGTCTTATTGTCTGTTATGTATACAGCACCTAGACCATTCTCTAACTTAATAAACATATTGTTTAAATTAATATAAAAATAAATGAATATACTATAGAAAACAGCCTTTGCCTTTATCATAAATGTCACACATATCACCATCACAGGACCAAAGAACAATATGGCTGCATATGTATTCAGAGGTACTGATGCTTTTAGCATCGAGTGACATTTAATGAAATGGAAAAGACTATAAATGTTTATTTACCCTAAAAATATGTGAAAACTTTGCATCTAAAATATGTGATTGCTCACAGAGAGACCACAGTTTGACAATTATATAAAAGGTTTTAAAACATTATTAAATTTGTTATAGATCCCTTTAAAATGCCAATCTCCAGCATTTACAGGAACGCTACTTTCATTAAATACAAGCAGAAGACACAAATATCTAAGTTTCTTTGAAATTAAGAATCCTATGAAAACCACAAACCCAGTGAAAAATATTAGGGCGGGGTACAGCATTTTCTACTATTTATGTCATAAGGTTTTTAGACATACCCTCATTTCTTTAAGGTTGTGAGCAAAACTGAACTTCATATTATAAGCATAAAACTTCAGGATAAACTGGGAAAGTGATTTATACTCCTAGAACATAGCCACAGTCCTTTTAAAAAAAAGTCCATTATTTCTTTCTGCCTCTGTTCTGATTATTCCTGTAAATCTTTAACGCTGTTGATGAGTGTGCATATAGAACCCTTGGTATGAAATTGCCACCAGGCTTCTCATCTGGAAAAAGAAGTTTCATTTCTACCTTCACATTGACGGTGGCTGAGATGGCATCTTCCTAATACTCTGAGTCCTTAGAGGAGAATATCTATATAAATATAAGATGTTATTTTAGGGAAATTTTAGAACATTGCAAGACAAGTAATAAGAAAAATAAAGGTTCTTTCCTCACCAGGGGCCGGTTTCAATGTATCAAAGTCCACGGGAAGACCAAGTTAGTGGTATTTCATTATGACATTTACTGTAAATAGAGGGTTAAGGTGTAAATTAAAATGTTTAATACTGGAGACTGCAGCTGAAGACAACTAGGCAAAAAAAGTTGTGCATGCTTATATTCCATTCCATGACGTTGAAATGCCATAGTTTCCACAATTGCCCAGATTTTGGCATGCGAGTCTCAGAGAACTCTATTGTCTGAGAAAACACCTTATGTGAACAGAGACGGACTTAAAAAAAAAAATCCATTATTGAAATTTTGCAACCTGCTGAAATTAATTTGACTAATTTGGAGAGATGTTTATTCATCACAGCGGTTTCAGAGATGTATATTATTATCAATTGGCCTGTTCCTACGGTGAACAGGAGTGAAGGAAAAGAGCTTTCTGAGAGTAAAGTGCTTCGCCATGGGGACTGGATTAACTCTTTAAGAGCAGGGTGGTGCAATAACCTCTTCTGAGCCACACAGCAGTTTCCTAGAGACTAGCTGTTTGTCAGACTGCAGCTAGAATAACAAGTCATCACAGAATTCCCATGTGCTTCTTTTGCTGTTGGCTAGATATTTTCTTTGTATAATTATAAAGTCTAAACTTAAAATACACAAAAATGCTTAAATATAGAAAAGAAAACGTAATATTTCCAGATGCAAGTGAATGAAATAATTTGCTGGAATGAACATTTTTCTCCCATTGCTTATTTATTACCTGATTGTAAGACAGACATCTTGACTTCCATTTTAAAAGATCAGCTATGGTACTGTTCAGTCTGTAGTTCAATTTATTTTGAAATAACTTAAAGGAAGAGAAGTTTTTCATATGTGATAGTGCTTAATATTTTTTGTTTAGAGTTGAAATATTAAGACAACATAAATACATTCAGTTTAGTAGAGTTCATTGTCTATAACTGAACAAGAACAATGTTTACCTAATTTATTTTGTTTTTTAAAAGCTTTTGACATTTGTAAATTTTATTTGTTTTATAAATAATTTTATATTTTTTAATGGAGTGGGCTTGATTTATTACCCAAACCCAGCCCCCCTTTCTTTGTTCAGGGTTGTTAAATTATAAATCATGTCTTCTAGAAAGTGTTTCATAAGCCTCAAAAAATGAATAGTTTATGTTCATAAACTATGGTTCCTTCAGTTGGCCTTAACGTTTTCATTTTGAATGTGCTTATTGCTCTTTTGAATACATAAACTCACATATGCATGCATTTACACATATATATGTAAACATATACATATATACAAATAGTATATATATTTTCATATGTTAGTATTATATATAGATAATCTGTATATATATATAGATATATATCTAAACAGAAGAATGGACAGATAGATAGATAAGGTCCATTCATATTGTACTATTATAGAATGTTTATGATACTAAACATAGTGGGTATTTTCTTACATTATTTTTAGAGTGGCCAAATGCTTATAGCAAAAAACAATTATAATCTGTGTTCTTGAGATAGGGCTTTAATTTCACTAAAACATCAACTCTTAAGGCAACCTTGTCAATGCTATCAGACACACCTTCTTGTATTTTGTATCTCACTGACATCTCATCTCTTTAACGTAGCACACTGGCTGCTAGTGTGGAACACATTTTTTTGAAATTTGATAGAAAAAACTGTAACAATAGCAATGAAAACTGCCACTATATGGAGTTTGACTTCAGGTATATATACATACAACTAGACTTATAGGTTAGAGCAGGGGTTGGGAACCTAAGGCTTGTGAGGCAGATGTGGCTCTTTTGATGGCTGCATCTGGCTTGCAGACAAATCTTTAATAAAAAAAATAATGTTAAAAATATAAAACATTCTCATGTATTACAATCCATTCATTTCCTACTACTCATGTTCACGGTTGCGGGTGGCTGGAGCCAATCACAGCTGTTCTCCAGGACAACACCAAATTTTTATTGGATAATGCTTAACGTACACAGGTCATTGTATGGCTCTCATGGAATTACATTTTAAAATATGTGGCGTTCATGGCTCTCTCAGCCAAAAAGGTTCCCGACCCCTGGGTTAGAGCAACTTAAAAAAAATATTGAGCACCTTCTATCCCTTGGCCCTCCACTAAATACTATAATAAACTAAACTTTAAAAAATTGACTCAGAAAGATGGGAAAATTTATGTAGTTCCCTCTACTATATATTTATTCCACTCATCCCTTCTTCACTGTTACCCTCAAAAGGAGTGAAACCTCCATAAGATTCCGTTATATCTATTAGTGGGGGGGGGGGTGGCCATTTGCTTCGGTTTAAAGTGTGCACTATCATTTCCTAAGTGCAGGACTGAGAAAGGTCATGAATGAAAGTTGGAGAAAAGTCAGCATGTGATTGCAATGAAATTTAATAACAATGACAAAAGGTAATTGTATACAAGACAGAACTCATGTTAAATGAAATAATAAAGTTGCTTACAAATAAGCATTGACTGTATAATCAATTGCTGGCTAACTAAAGACACTGATAAAGTGATGCTAACCTCTCCAGTTAGGTTGGGATAAAATATTTCTCTGTATGTTATCTTATGTTAATGTCATATTTCTTTAGCCTATAAAGCTCCCCAAATTTTAAACTTGTCACCATCCTGAAATAACTTAAGAGAAACACTCTGTGAGCATGAGTGTCTATTAAAGGGCATGTGTTGATCCTGATAGTAATACTACCAGGACAAAACAGGTAGATATGACTTCACTATTAATGCCACTTTTGAAATCATTTACCTAGGGCATTAAACAATCCAGTCAAATATTTGGAGAGAAACTATGACAGCATTGCTTGCTTGAAGCAAACCTAAAGAAATAAAAATTATTTTTTAGCATCTCATAAATTTATCTACATCTTTATCCACCCCTTGTTAGTGTACGTGTAATAATTCATAAGTGGTCATCAATTGGCCTGACGCTGTAAGAAATAAAAGGGAGATGATAAACATGGTAAACACAAACTACTAAAATTTGGCAAGTGCTAAATAGGCCTCGACACCTCGAAGGACCTGGCCTTAATCATACTGCTTTGGAGAAACTTTCCCTCTATTGTGTCTGCAGCATCATCTTTCCCTGTGGGGCAGAGCTTTTAGCCAGCCAATGGGACATGCTCACCCAGAGTCCAGAGCTTCCTTCTAGACAAACTGGGTCCTTGAAATTATCTGCAATTTCCACTGCATAACTAATTTGTTAATGCCACAAAGACAAAATGTAGTCTGAATCTCAATCTGAATCTAATTCCATAAGTGCTGTCCTTAACTACTTTCTGCACAGAATTAATAATCTTGGTTGTTATTTATAAATTTATGCTATAATTTTATGAATCAGGAAACTGAAAACAACATTCTAAATTTCCAAATTTTTCTGAAATATCAGTAATTAATCACACTCTTCTAGACATCCATAACTACTCTTATAGACATTCATAACTATTCTCACAAGAAGCTGATCAAATTCTGTCAAAATATAACTATTTTTAGTGTCATTCAATTTTGACCAAATGGATTTGATGATTATAAAACCAACTACATTTTTTTGAAAACAAATATTTAATTTGCTTTCATCAGTTCTTAGGCATTATACATTGTGCCCTTAAGTCTACAATTTTCTGATATGGGTTAAACTGTATCGGATTTCTTAGTGTTTTATACATCTTTATTTTTTATGTTTTATTTTCAAATCTCTGTGTCCTTACATTTAAATTGTAGCTTCAAGAAGAAGTATTGAATTATGTTTTTATCCATTCTGAAGGATGTTTTGTGTGGAACATTTAGTCCATTTCTATTTCCGTCAGTCCTTCCTCACCTGAGGGGTATATGTTCTAAGACCCCGAAGGGGATGCCTGAAACTGCATATAGTATGAATCCTGTCTATAATCTACATCAGGGGTTCCCAAACTACGGCCCGCGGGCTGCATGCGGCCCCCTGAGGCCATTTATCCGGCCCCCGCCGCACTTCCGGAAGGGGCACCTCTTTCATTGGTGGTCAGTGAGAGGAGCATAGTTCCCATTGAAATACTGGTCAGTTTGTTAATTTAAATTTACTTGTTCTTTATTTTAAATATTGTATTTGTTCCCGTTTTTTTTTTTTTTTTTTTTTTTTTTTTTTTACTTTAAAATAAGATATGTGCAGTGTGCATAGGGATTTGTTCATAGTTTTTTTTATAGTCCGGCCCTCCAATGGTCTGAGGGACAGTGAACTGGGCTCCTGTGTAAAAAGTTTGGGGACCCCTGATCTACATATACCATTATTTTTTCATTCCTTATACATAAAAACCTATGATAACATTTAATTTATAAATTAGGCAATTTAACAGATAGAATATTTGCTCTTACCATATATCTTAGCAACCTCAGTGTACAATTTTCTTCCTACCCTTAAAAGTATAGAACTTCCACCTTTCCATCAAAAGGAAGCCCTTTCTAGCTTCTCTTTGGCAGGTCTGCATTGCTAGCATCACTACTCTTGTACTATGGGACATTATAACATAAAACAAGTGTGACTTGGACACAAGCCCTGAGATACTGCAACAGTGGATCTTATCATAGAGATGGCAACTTCAGGTCTAATGGGGGGGGCATCTACAGTGTAGAGAAATAGGACAAAGAGGTGATTCATATACCTGGCCGAAGGGACAGCTTAGGACACTTCAGGATTTCATCAAATTACTCACAAAGTTGCCCAATTTAAAGTTTATATATTATTTATTTTTGAAATTTTTCATTTAATTTTTTTTGAACCACAGTTGATATATGGTAACTGGAACCACAGAAAACAAAACTAGAAGTATAGGAGGACTACTGTATTATAAATATTGACATGTATGGGGCTATTGATAGATAGATAGATGATAGATGATAGATAGATAGATGATAGATAGATAGATGATAGATAGATACAAGTGTAGATATATAATCCTTTTTGTTTCTTTATTTGACTTACCTTTTATATTATTTTTTACATGTTTATATTAGCTTATGCATATGTTCTACCTTTATTAACTTGTAATTAATTTTTTTACCATTTTTTTACATTTCCCTCAAGATAACAAATTTCATTCTTCCCATATAATAGTCCAGAGCTTTCTAAGTAATGCTAGTATTTAGACCATTTTAATGGTCTGGTTTTTCTTTTCAGCCTTTTATATTATCATGTGATTCATTTTAATTGGTTCATTTCTACCCAAAAAATCATTGCTATTATTACTTTATAGAATATTCATTTATATTGAAATTTGTGTTTACCAGTTCCATGGTTCTGAATTCCTTTCAATATTTTCATGTTTCTGAGATCATTTTCCTTCTGTGCACCACTATATTATTCCTTCTGATGTAGTTTGCATCTCTGGGTTGCTATTATGATTTTTTAAAGATTAATTTTTCAATTGAGAGAAACTTTTGCCAAACATTTAATTCTAGGTTGTCAGTTATTTTCTTTCAACACCAAAGTGACATTATATTATGTATGGATTATTCTTTGGTGGCTTGACCTGTGGGGTAACAATGGATAAAACGTCAGCCTGGAATGCTGAGGTTGCTGGTTTGAAACCCTGGGCTTGCCTGGTCAAGGTACACATGGAAGTTGATGCTTCCTGCTCCTTTTCTCTTCATTCTCTCTTTCTATCTCTCAATGAAAAAATAAAATCTTAAAAAATATAATTAAAAATTTTTTAAAGTTTATTCCTTGCTTTTTAGGTTTATACTGATTTTTAAATATATGATGTTACAAATTTTTATCTCATTTTGAAAATTCTCAGCCAGTATCTATTCAGAAAGTCTCTGTCTTAGTTTCTCTCTTCTCCTCTTTTAAATCCCCAATTACACATCTTGTTTCTTATGCTCTTCTATGTATTTTTTTCTCCTTGTGCTCTCAGAGCACCATTCTGGATACTTTTACTGCACCTGTCTTATAGTTCACTACTTTTGTCTTCTGCATTGTGCAATCATGTACCAACTCTATTATAAATTAATACTTTTTTTTTAGTTCATAGTTCTCCATTTAATTATTTTCTATAAATTTTAATTTTGAGTGAATTTTTCATCTATTTTTTAAATTTATTTGAGGAGAGAGAGAGAGAAACATCTTCTTGTATGAGCCCTGATCAGAGATCAAGTCAACCCACAACCTTGGTGTATTTGGATGACACTCTAACCAACTAAGCTACCAGGCCAGGGACAAATTTTCTCTATTCTTGAACATATTTATCACAAAAATTATAAATTCTATGACTGCTAACTCTAAGCCTGTTTTTATTCTCTTGTTTCTGTTACTGTTTGTCTGCATTTGCATATGTGCTGTGCTGTGCTGTATGTATGTATGTATGTTTCTTAGTATGCCTAGTAATGTTCTGTTGACTATCATGCTTTTTATGTTTTTGATGACCCATACTTCTCCAGAGAGGACTAAGAATTTCCTCTTATAGGCTGATAGAGGTAGAAAAAGTTACCACTATTCATTGGATAATCATCTCATTAAGGGTTAAGTTAGTCTTTTTATAAGATTCCACATCTGCTTTTCTCTGGCTTTTAGAATACAGTTCTCCAAAGATTCCAAATGAAAGGATGTGGTGCTTACTAAGGACCTTATATTTTTAGCAGATGCTAAAATATTTTTTTTCTTTAGGAGCATGTGATTATATAAAATTCCACTCTGATCTTCTGAAGACTTTTACTTAGATTTGGGGGATTTTTTCTAGGCAGTTTAGGAATTTTTCTTATACTGGCTCTGGCCATGTAGCTCAATTAGTTAGAGCATCACTTGGATACACCAAGTTTGCAGGTTTGATAGTCAGGGCAAATACAAGATTCAATGAATGCATACATAAATAAGTAGAACAACAAGTTGATGTTTCTCTCTCTCTCTCCCTCTTTCTCTTCTTTTCTCCTCTCTCCAAGATCAATAACTAACTAAAATATTTTTTTAATCTTGCCTAATGCCAAGAAGCAAAATTGTTGAAGATAAAGTTCACTTCTTTGAACACCAATTTTCTATCATCTCTTGATTCCACAGGTCTTTGTTTCTTTGATAACAGTTACTCTGTTATCTGCATCTCTAGCCCTATGTAAGGGCCAAAAATTCTTCTTTTCTTTAAAGCTTCTTTGACTTTCACTTGCGAGCTTCTGCTTTCATTTTTGAGATTCAACATAATGCCAATAGATTAGCAACTATCCTAGGACAAAATTAACTACTGAAACATAGGTTCTCCTCTTGCTACATTTCCTTTTTTCTAACATCTTAGCCCCTCAAATCCTGGTTACTTGGCAGTGCACCAATATCTTCAAACATAATTTTACAATATAATCTACCTGGATTTTTAAATATTCCTGACTGAAACATAGCTCTGTTTAAAAAAGGAATACATCATAGCCCAAATCTAAGTCTCCAGAAAAATGAAAAAAGTTTAGGAAAGAGAAGTATTAATTTCTAATTTGGTAGTAAAAATTTATAGAACTAACAATAAACTAAAAAATAAGACATCTGCTTAGGTTAGCAATTTATTTACTTTTGAAATAATTCTCTCTTTTCTAACTCCCAATTTAGAAAGTTGTAACATTGAACAAACATGCTCCTGTTCTTCTTTCTCTAATCATATTTCATCCTCAGTCCCTGAAACAAATGGTTAAATATTTTATTATTAAAAAATCATGAAGAACTACAATCTCTTTTGTGACTAACATGTTTTCATCTAAGGTTAATTTACTTATGTTAAAAATATAATTATATAATTTGGCCTACATTTTAAAGCCCATATGCTCTTATACTTCAACTTAAGTTTTTTATCAGCTATTATCATAAACAATATATTTTGGACCCATGTCATTAATATCTTCACAAGTCCCTCACCATGTTGACACTGGCATTATGTACAAAAAACATATTTGCTCTATAAATTCTCATTTTATTTGACAAAGAAAACACAAAGACACTAAAGGGGAGGCACTCACAGCATGACTAATTGGAAGACAGAGATACTACTAAGGGAGGACCACAACAATCATTCTGTTGACTTCAGAATTATTAGATTTTAATAAAACTTTAAGTATTATATAGCAGTGGTCCCCAACCCCCGGGCCATGGACCGGTACCGGTCTGTGGGCCATTTGGTACTGCTCCACAGAGAAAGAATAAATAACTTACATTATTTCCATTTTATTTATATTTAAGTCTGAACGATGTTTTATTTTTTAAAAAATGACCGGATTCCCTCTGTTACATTTGTCTAAGACTCACTCTTGACGCTTGTCTTGGTCACATGATACATTTATCCGTCCCACCCTAAAGGCCGGTCCGTGAAAATATTTTCTGACATTAAACCGGTCCATGGCCCAAAAAAGGTTGGGGACCACTGTTATATAGCACCTGGTCTTCTAAATTTTTTTGAATAAAGAAATTCTGTGCTAGTTTCGGCAGCACATATACTAAAATTGGAATGATACAGAGAAGATTAGCATGGCCCCTGCGCAATAAATTCTATTTATATAGGTATTGATAGTTCTTATTACCATTTGGAGCTCAAAATAATGAAAAAGTTATTATTTTAAAAGACTACAAATCTGAAGGTAAATTCTTATGATCAATGAGGACCTATGGTAACTTTATTTTCACAGATTATGGTCATAATAAGTGCTCGGATGAGATGTTTATTGAAAGCTTTCAATACTATATATTTTTTTCTAATATTACATAGCAAACACCATCCTTTGATTATTATCATCCAGTGAAAATTCTCCATTCTAATTACTTTTTTTCTGTACATGAGACAAAAATTAATTTAAATAAAATTTAAAATTGCATATCCTATAAGGGACAAGGTGTACATCTCTATAGAAAGAGTATCAGAGTATCCGCAGAATTGGTATGGGTACATGTATGTTTATGTCACTTACCTTATAAGCATACTTATTTCTTTTTAGTCATAAAACTAGTTTTCTGTTATAGTCATAAACACCTCAAAGTATTGTGGTTTCTGTATACTCATAAACAAGAAAAAAAAAGCAGCTCAGTTCTTTGGTGATGACACGTGAGGACATGCTATGGTGAAAAAGTGACATATGGGGCTTAATATTTCCCACTGCAACTACAATTGAGAAACACTGTGTGATGAAATAAGGGATCAACACCCCTTTCTGTGCCACCTGACCTACATAATCTGTAAGTTCAAGTTTTGAATAGTTTTTGAAGGTAAACTAAACATAGTTTTATTTTCCGATGGAGTATCTATTTATTTAGACCAGGTTGTCTTTGTGTCTGTTGGATGCCCTTTAGAAGCAAGCGAGAAATAACATGGAAGTAGATAAAATCCATTGTGAGGACACATTACTTTCCACTGAACATATGTTTAACTTGTGTGAATTTCAATTTCTTTATTCAGAAGTTGGATTAACTGTGTAAAGCCATGTCTGAATACTGCCTTAACTGTCTGCATTTTATTAATATATGATTAAGTAAATGTTGACTGAGCTAGGGCTCAGACGGGGAGATTCTTAGTGAAATAATAAGAACACAAATGTGGTTTATGTAACGGAACTAAGCTAAACACATTTAGTTTCCAGAGGTTACCATACAGGATTTTGAAGAAGAAAGTCACATAATTGTATATAAGGCCTACTTCCTGGTTTTATTTTAGCTTGAAATTGCCCAAGAGTGGATTCAGTATTCAAAGAATTTCCTGCAGCATGAACATGACTGGAAAAATAATTTTCAACATTAAATTTGGTGAACTGCTGAACTTTGTTAATATTTTTTGCAGTGTTCAATTTAATTTTAATAAATTGCACAGCTCTGGCGGCTGAGTGAAGTCTAAGGATTGAAAGTCTGAATAGGTCAAGGGAAAAGTTGGTTTGCCAATGTGAGCCTGTTAAAACACTAGCTAAAAATTAGACAGGAAAAGCAGTTTAAAAAAATATTGTGAGTATCTATGATCATCAGCTAGTTGAAAAGAAGGAATAGAACAAACAGGAAATGACAAAGAATAACTATTTTGACTGTAGTGGAAATAGCAACGTAGGTAGCCATGTTTCAAACCAAATGCAGAATATTTTCCTGGAATTTAAAGAAAAAGTATCCAGATGTCTAAACATTCTACTCAATGCAGCTTTTATTTGGAGTTTGGCAAGTCTTCAGAAAACTCGTAGTCAAGTTTAGTTGGAATACATTTTCCAGCCTATTTACATAATTTCGTATGTCTTTTATTCTTTAGCATTACATTTTTTTTTAGCAGTGGCCATATTTAAATTTAGACTTTCTACAAATGTTATATTTGCTTTCATGGATTGTTTTACTGTTTCCCATCAACATGTTTTGTGGATAAAGTCAATACTCAAACCTGTGAACAACAATTACAAACAGTGAAGACAAACTCACATCATGATACCATTAAATTGTCCAATGAATGTCTACATGTACTGCTCTCAAATAGGACAAATTCCACTCCAGGGAAGGAAATACTCTTTTTTACAGATTTTATACATTTGTGTTTATTTTTTAAATTTAAAAATACTGTCTAAACAAAATTTGCTTTATAGATATATTTTAACCAGGGGTCCCCAAACTTTTGACACAAGGGGCCAGTTCACTGTCCCTCAGATGGTTGGAGGGCCGCCACATACAGTGCTCCTCTCACTGACCACCAATGAAAGAGGTGCCCCTTCTGGAAGTGCAGTGGGGGGCCGGATAAATGGCCTCAGGGGACCACATGCGGCCCGCGGGCCGTAGTTTGGGGATGCCTGCATTAGACCTTCCAGTTAAGTAATTACATAATAAAACTCTTTTATAAAACTTTTGTTATGAAAGTATAAAAATCCAGAGACCTAGCAGGTGCTCAATAAATGTAGAAACAATAACAAAAATAGCAAATAAGTAATTTATTTGTATTATTGAATTAAAATTTAATAACTGGTTAGCCTTTGTTTTGGATATTACAATTATGCCATATTTTAGTCGAATGGAGTTTAGTGCTATGACCAAGATCACAAAATTAGTAAAATTTAGAACCAGTATCCAAATCCTTTTATTCTGACTTCAGTGATTTTACATTTAACCACTCTGATTAAAAAGTAGAAGGAAATGAACCAAACAAAACAAACAACAAATCAAAAGGGATCGGCAAACAATTAAAACAAGTTAGCTGGAAACATGGCGGTAATTGCAAGAATTATTCACATGGATACACACAGGAAGCATATTCTAGGAAACACCAGGAATGGATGATGCCAAAGCCAAATAAACAGTTCCTGATGTTGGAGAGTTGAGTCTAGGTGGCAAGTGTAGTAGTCAAATTCTTAGTGATAAGCAACAGAAACTGGTGGCTTATTCAATCCAAAAAGAAATGTGTTGAAAGCCTACCATGCAGTTCACAGACACCCCGGGAGTACTGGACACAGGGAGTAGAAAATGGTCAAGAAAAAAGAAGACTACGCAGATCCAATGATAGCACAGAGCGTCCACTGAGAACTCCCTGCTGTCATTGTTGGACCCAGACACTACAGGTCAGACCATCAATGAAAGGGCCCTGGTGCTGGGTTTGGCTTCTGGCACCACTGAAACTGGGTGTTGCTGGTGTTCTTGCCAGATGGGATCTCCACTGCCTCTTTCTTTGTATCACTGCCTGATGCTTTTGGATGACTGATCTTTCCTATCATGCCCATATAAATTACTTGAAGAGAAGCATGAAAAAAGTGAATGGAAAATGTATCTCTTAGGTTTTAACCAGAAAAGCGGAACCAAGAGGAAACATATGTGAATATATAGATATGTGTGTGTGTGTGTGTGTGTGTGTATTTATTACAGGCTTGACTAAGTGAACCCAAGTCTACAAGCCAGCAGTCAGGATGGAAAGTTCCAGGGGATCTTAGAGAGAGGAATGACAGTTCCAGCTGTGGCTTGGAGTCCCTAAGTACCTATTATCTCTTTAAAAGTCTCACGCTACATTTATTGGGCCCAACCAGTCTCCTCTAGCCATTCTGTCACTCCTAAGCAGAAGGGGGCAGGGAAGGAAACTGAGACAAACTATTGAAGGTCACAGAGTTAGGACACTGGCTTACCACACCGCAGAGACCCAACTATAGGACAATGGAGCTCTTTCCCTCCCTGAGAATGCACCAGATGGGCTCATGATATTAGGAATTGTGTAATGGCCCCTTTGAATATAATTCCAAAAATCTTTATAGCCTACATCACAAATTGTAGCTGTGGAGAAATGTTTTTATTGAATGACTCGAGAAAAAAAATACAGATGCTTTAAACTCTTTAAGACAGTACTTTGTGGCCTGAGTCATATTCCATATTTTCATTTCTTTTCAACAAAGGAAGTAAGCATTTATCCCTTTCAAGATTCAGAGGGTGTACAGGACCCAGCTGAATAATTTTAAGCTAAGTATTATATTGCTTTAATATCAATACAATGAGAATAGTTTCTTAGGGGAAGTTACATTTTTATGGAAGAAACATTAAAAATCAAAACTGCACTCCTTTTGAAGCCCTGAGACTTGTTTTCGTATCTAGTATCACCTCTGAAGACTGTCTTTTCCCATGTCATTTCTTCCTTTAGCTGTTTGCTCACAGTTGTCTGGCTCCTCCTCATTTCAACCTTCTTTATAGTTAATATTGTAATATTACATACAATGCCCAAGAGAAATTGTAGGAAAAGCATTTGCAGTCTTGAATATTGAAGTGGCTGTTTTAGTTAAACCAGGATAACCCGTGTCTCTCAGCTACCTTATCTTTAAAATAGGAACACTCTATTTAGAAGAAGTGTTGAGATTTAGATAACACCAAATAATTTATACATCATCTAGAGAAAACACCTTCATAATTGTCAAATTCTCCTCTATAAGCCCATGACTGTCATTTGTTAAGTTACCATGATGCTGGATGGTTTTCTGCTTCCATCTTTGTTCCTCCCATTCTTTTTTTTTTTTTTTTTTTTTTTTTAATTTTTTTTTTTTTAATTTTATTCATTTTAGAGAGGAGAGAGAAAGGGAGAGAAAGAAACAGAGGGAGAGAGAGAGGAGAGAGTGACAGAGAGAGAATGTGGGGAGGAGCTGGAAGCATCAACTCCCATATGTGCTTTGACCAGGCAAGCCCAGGGTTTCGAACCGGCGACCTCAGCATTTCCAGGTCGACAGTTTATCCACTGCGCCACCACAGGTCAGGCATCTCCCATTCTTTTGTAGAGGACCTAAATGTCGTTAGTCTCATGACTTTGTTAAAGTGTTAGGTGATTATTGGTTAGGTGGTACACAGGGGATGGTTGGTGAGCCAAGGTGAAATAGAGAAGTTTATTATTCACATATCCTGGAAAAGGTATACATATGCCTATGGGACCCAATGGGGAGGTCAAAGCAGAGTGTGGGCAAAGAGGGAGGTAGTACCAAGGGCAAATGACTTTACTAGAGTCCATGGGTGGAACACTTTGGCATTTCTGAGCTAAGGAGAAATTGGTCAGTTCAAATCAAAGAGAGTGGGATTTTTGGAAGACTACAAGGGAATTGTATCTAAAGGACACACAAAGAAAATTCCCTGGGAATTCAGCAGACTGTTGATTACAGGGCTATTGGAGAAATCGTATCAGGGACTTATATTTGCTTGTGACCCTGCAGGCTAGACCTTGCAGTTGTATAAGGAGTTAGTGTCAGCTTAAGGCCCCTGCAGGCTGAGTGGCCAAAGATAATAGATGCCGCTATAGAAATACCATGGAGAAGCTTAAGGAAACTAATAACATGCAGTATTCTCATGTTAAGTTCCAGGAACATTTTCTGTGTCTCAGTGAAATCTCTCCAGATTTTATTTGGAGATGAACTTCTGTTGAGGTAAATGGAACACTTTGTTTTTCTTAGATGCTAACATCATCATCCCTATTTACCACCAACTTTGTCTACTATAAACAGATTTTGTGTTCTCAAAAAAATGCTTAATTTTATGTGCACCCACTCAGGCTGCAATCGCCACCTACTGTTCTTGACAATGGCTAATTTTTTGCTAGTGTCATAGCATAATGTAGTATAAGTAGATTCACTTTTTCTCCAGTCTTTGCTCATGGACCTTTTGAATTTAATGTATCATAAAGTAAAGAAGATTTCTATAAAGAGAGAACTTTTTAAAGAAATAGTTAACTTTTCTTTACAGTGCTGAAAGGTATGAATGCAGAATATTATTTTTATTTTTAATATAAGCCTATGAGGTGACATTGGCATAAAGCTGCAAAAACTGAGTCTTCAATAAGGTATGAAACTTACCCAAGACAGCCCAGCGAGCAGTCTACCAACCCTGATTCAAGCCCAAAGCTTATATCCATAGTTAATCTCAAGTACAACACTGCATTCCTGTTCCAGAATGCTTTCACTTAGGATCTGGTGAGACTGGGCAGAGTGAACAGAGCAGAGATGATAGACTGAGCTCCCTTTCTCCCATGTGTCTCAATGGGAGGTATACTTTTCGAAGAGTAATTTGTCTATCAAAACATCTGTTTTCTTAACATGAAGTAAACATCGGCAAGGCCACAGATGTTTGACCTTTTCAAGGAGTACTTTTCAGACCTTTATCAATTTTTCATATCATGAATGCTATAATGGTATATTATTCATTTTATATGATTAAATAAAGAATAATGGAGACATGTTGTATAACTGCTTCAGACATTTAATGACAATTATGTATTTAAGATGATGAATGGAGAACAACAAAGCCACGTTTGTATCTGAATGCTGAGCAGCTCACCAGTTCTCGTTATGGTGAAGGGACTTAGCTCAGGCTAAGGAGAAGGCAGTTACAATTCATCCTTCACCTACACCATCAAGGGACCGAAATTGCCATGTGTCCAATCACAAATACCTGGAGCTTTTTTGACTGTCAGAGGCCAATGAAAGCCCAGTACTAAAACTAAAGTCTTGGCCACTGCCATGCAGAGTCAATGAGTTACAGAAAGAGTTCTTATGACTGAGTTGTAGAGTTGTGTATGAAGTGCACCATGGGCTAAAATTGTGTTGCCCCCAAATTCTTATCCTATCAGAATCTCTGTATGTGGCCTTACTGGGAAATAAGATATTTGCAGATATTATCAAGATGATTTTATACTGGAATAAGGTTGGCCCTAAATCTGATATGGTTGGTGTCTTTAGAAGGAGAGAGAAATTTGGTCACAGAGACAGAGAAAGAGAGAGGAGAATAATACCATTTGAAGATGAAGATGCATCCTTAGGAAAAAACTCTATGTGAAGCCTAGGAGTCTAGGTAGTTCTACAGCCTAGAAAAAGGAAGAGAGTAGAACCTCCAAAGAGAGAACACAACCCTGCCAACACCTTCCTTTGGGATGACTGGATTACAAAACTGTCAGAGAAAAAATTATGTTGCTATGAATCACCAAGTGTATGGTCATGTGTTCCAGCAGCTGGAAGTTAATACGGCACGTGAAGATACAGAAGTAAGTAAACCTGTCATGTAAAGATGCAATGACATTGAAGATTAAAGGCAGAAATTAGTTAATGGGCATTCAGTGACCAAGTGGGAGCCTGAATCAGATTCTGAAAATTTCATTCCCTTGAAAAGACTTTCACTTCATCAGGAAACAGTCTCAAGTATTTTAACCTGAGGATTTTTTGTTAGGATGTTTTTATCTCTTCTTCTTTAACTTGACACTTGCTAGAGTGGTAAATTGTCAGATTATAATTTGGCTCCTTGTCCATCTCTGTTATAGGTGAAAATGTCTTTAATGACTTAAATGTTAAGTTCTGTAGTTTCTATGGCCATGATGCCTCACTGGAAATCAATAAATTGAGGGTCATGGGTGTCTTAAGCATGGGGACCTGCTCACCACAGGCACTGATAGGAACAGTTCAGAAGGGGCCGAGAGCAGGATGGCATGGCCACTCAACCATGACCTCTAAATACTCACACTCCTGTTCCTAAAACTTTCATGTCATCACATCAGACTCTACCTATGTAAATGATGATGTAAAATAATTTCACAATTGATATGATTCCTCATAGGTTATTAAATCCAATCTCTATGTTAGCGGGTCTCAAATGGTTCAGTGCAGCCCCAGAGGCTGTTCTCCAGAAGTGCCTCATTTTACTTAGTCCAATGAGTTCATCTGTTCTTTAAAGGGAGTATCATAAGATTTTATTAGAAAGCACATTTTCAACACATACACAAAAAATTGAGAACTGTGGCTCCACCTCTATCAATATTTTTTCTTTTCAGACCAAAAGGAAGAAGAATAATCTGGATTAATAAAAAACAAGTATAGTGGTACAATATTAGCTCTAAATAGTATGTGAAAAATCAAAGATCTATAATGTACTCTCTAGAACAATCAATTATGCAAACAGGGATGATTCTCCTCCTCAAAAAAATATTATAAATAATTCAAATAAAAGAAAGAAATTTGAAACAAATAGACAAGAAAAACACCAACAAAGAAATACAAAAGTAATATTATTATAAAAGGGATCTAAATCTAACCTTTAATATAACTATGCTAAATCTGATAGAAGTATGCCTAAAATATAATATTTATATATTGCCAGTGATAAAGAGAGCATTTCAGAATGATACAAATTTACCAGGAAGGCATAACATTCATAAATCTTTATGCATCTTATATTAGAGCATCCAAATTGATGAACCATAGAGAAAATTTCTATTAACAACAACAACAAAAATTTCACAATCACACTGAGTGAGTTTAACATTCCACTCTTGGAAACAAAAATTACTAAAGACAGAATACATGATCAACACTATCAGTCGTTTTTAACCAAATTAAAAAAAATTTTTCATTGATTTGAGAGAGTGAGAGAAAAAGGAGGAAAGGGTGGGGGGAGAGAAGCATCAACTTGGTTTTCCACTTAGTTGTTCCATTTTTAATTGTGTACTCACTGGTTGCTTCTCATATGTTCCCTGACTGGGGATTGAACCTACAACGTTGGTGTGCAGGAATGACACTTCATCCACTGAGCCACTCAGTTAGGGCTTTTTTTTTTTAATTTGAAAAACTACATACAACAGCTATTAACACACATACATTTTTTTTTTTCCTATTTTTCTAAAGCTGGAAACGGGGAGAGACAGTCAGACAGACTGCTGCATGGGCCCGACCGGGATCCACCCGGCACGCCCACCAGGGGGCAACGCTCTGCCCACCAGGGGGCGATGCTCTGCCCCTCCGAGGCATCACTCTGTTGCGACCAGAGCCACTCTAGCGCCTGGGACAGAGGCCAAGGAGCCATCCTCAGCACACGGGCCATCTTTGCTCCAATGGAACCCTGCTGTGGGAGGAGAAGAGAGAGACAGAGAGGAAGGAGAGGGGGAGGGGTGGAGAAGCAGATGGGTGCTTCTCCTGTGTGGCCTGGCTGGGAATCGAACCCGGGACTTCTGCACGCCAGGCTGATGCTCTACCACTGAGCCAACCGGCCAGGGCCAACACACATACTTTTTATGTGTACTGATGTGATCACCAAGACACACTACATGCTGGACATAAAACAGGTCTTAATGAATTTTAAAGGATTGATATCATATAGAGTATGTTCTCTGACCAAAATGAAATTTAAGTATAAGTCAATAATAATAAGATACCTAAGTAAAAAACAAATATTTGGAAAGTAACAACATACTTGTAAATAATTCATGAATGGAAGACGATATCATCAAAAAACTTAAAATATTATGTATATAGAAAATCCTAAAGAATCTAATTTAAAAACCTACTAGAACTAAATATTGAATTTAGAAAGATTGCAGAATACACAGTTAATATACAAAAATCAATTATATTTTTATACTAGCAAAAAAATTGAAAATAAAAGATGCAAATTATATTTATCATGGCATCAAAAACAAAACATTTAATACATTTTAAAACACTTGCCATTTTTTTGTTGCAAGAACACCTGGTATCTATTCCTTTAGCAAATTTCAAGTATACAATACCTTATTACTAACTGTAATCACCATGTACAGTACATTATGTCTTTAGAACTTCTTCATCTTATAAGTGAAAGTTCATACTATTTGATCAATATTTTCCTTTTTCTTCCCACCCCCAGTATCTGGTAACTAACATATACTCTATGTTACTATGCATTTGGCTTTTTTTTTTTTATTACAGTGGTCCTTCGTCTATTGCAGGGGTTAGTTCTACAACCCCCCATGAAAGGCGAAAATCCGCGAAGTAGCGATCTTATATTTATTCTATTATTTATATATTTTAAGGCTTTACAAACCTTCCCCACACACTTATAAACCTTTCCTACACTCTTATAAACACTTACCCTGCTCTTAAGCACTTTCTACACTCTAGAAAATGCTTATTTTATCACAGAAATAATTAAAATAATATATATATAAATACCTATAAACCGCAAACTCCTGTGATATAACAAAAAATCTGCGATACAAAATTAGATACAGCTAGTGCTTGAGTTACGACCACAATTGGTTCCGACAGATTGGTCATAACATGATTTGGTCGTAAGTTGAGTAGGCTATATGTACAGTGTGGGTGGAACACAGAGCGCATTTCTAGCAACTGTGGCTGATGCAATGCTGTGAGAATACTCCAGCTCCCAGAACCCTCCTGGGCATACCCAGGAAGGAAGCTCGCCCACTTTAAGGAAGTGACATAGTGTCAACCACGCAGCTCCCTGATCTTTTTAGCCATTGGCTATGAAGGACACGCTGTAACACCCTATAGGCTGAACCTGTGTATATAAGCTAGCTTGCTTCCTGAATAAAGTGGATCTGCATCCTGAACCTGGTCCCCAGAGTCGGGTCTTTGCGTCTCCGTCATCCTCACCCCTGGCAGGACTTGTCCACAACTGGCACCCAACATCAGGCAGGGACCTAACCGGCATCCAAGGGATGGGTGAGTGACCCTCTGCAATGGGAAACCACCCTCACTCTCGAGCCCCGCAGGCTCGAGCCCTGCATGCCCTATTGCAGAGTAGGCAAGTTGAAGTTTGTGAAAAGGATCCCTGAACTTAGTGGTAGATTCTCTCTGGTCTCAAGCCCTGGAACTAGGACACACTGCTCTGGGACCCGGATACTTGGGCCCGAGCTCTCCAACATGTTTGTTCCGAGGAGGTACATGAGGGACAGGCCATCCCTTTCAGCCTCACTCCTGCCTTATTGGCAATACACGCCTGCTTGACCTGTGCTCCTGCTGGGGACTCTCTGCCGGCCCCTAAGGTCCTACAGGCTACTCCTCTTTCAGAGGAGCTCCTACCTCCCTATTCGCCCCCCTCCACTGATGAGAAAAGTAGTTTAGTCTCTGAGTTTGTGGCTGAGTGCGCAGAAACGAAACCAACTGAATTGCTAACTGCGCCATTAGCTCGGCCACCGGAAAAAAGGGGAAGTCGCTACTTCCGCATTCCCTGCCGGGGCTCAGTGCCCCACCCCAGCCTCTCAGACTCCATTTTCTACCCCAGCTTTAACTCCAACATGTGTTCCTGCTTCAGACCCATGAGCCAGCCTATATGCCCTCATGTGTCTTTTTTTATTTCTGTCTGTCTGTCTTGTCTATTTTTCTGTATCTCTCGCTCTTTCTCTCCCCCTCTCCTCTCTCTGAAATGACACTGGAAGGACCCAGCCATGGCACAGTGGCAGGGATCATACCCTCTTCTAACACAAGGGAGAGGTTATGCTTCTGTTTTTCAGCCAGTTTGGATCCCAGGAACCCCCCCATTCTGCTTGACAGGGTTTCTTGGGCACCCACTAAGTGGTTCAGTCTTCACCTACCCAAAGCCATAGCCCTGGCCTTCTCCATATCAACTACGCCTGAGGGGAGAAGGTCCTCAGCACTCCAGAAGAAGACCTTGCGGCTGGTGTGCACGTCCCATCACCTGGGGGGATATGGAGGCTTTGGCGGGGCAGGCTCAGAGAATTGACCCTGACGGGCCCCCAGGCCCTGGTGCTCTGTTCTTGCTTATGTGTGCTATAGTAACAGCTGACTCCCAGATGCAGGCAGTGGCAGCCTGGAGCTCAAGCCCGGCAGCGCAAGCTGTTGTTTTCAGTTCATCTTTGGAGGATGAGAAGAATTGGGCTGGAGTTGCAATTTGCAGACTCCAGAAGGTAAATGGTGGCAGCTTCGGTGGGAGGATAAACAGACATCCCAGAAGCCAGGCTTGCATCACCGAATGGCCACTGGAACAGCAGTGAGTGCCTGCTAAGCTGCTGGTGGGTTTGCTGACACTTTGGGACATAGGGGTGAATGCCATCATGCTTTCTGGAGCAGAGATGGAAATGCTGACTGTCATTGCCATGTGCTCCTCTTTGGGACAGTGTAATACCTGCCAGGATAGCAGGAATGAAGGGGGTGGCTGATGCCTCAAGTGCATAGACTGATTTTCTGGACTACGACCTGAGAGAGCACTGGCTCCTTTGTTGGATAGACTTACAGATTTTGGACAATATGAAATAACCTGATGGGGATGGGAGCGGCTTTGCTGGAGGCCCTTCCCCTGCCCCAGGAAGCTTTTCCCATGGCTAGAAAGAAGGCAGAGGACATTTTGTGCTTTTGTCAAAGTGCTCAGAGACTGGTGAAGGGTACCTTTGTAATTGTTAAAGTTGTATGAATTTGTGTAATGTGCCTTGCAACCATATGCAATACGCAACCCACGGCAAGCCATCTATTCCATGTTTTGAAGCTGGCACCTTTGTGGGAAGGGGGTGTGCATGGACCTACGTCCATTTTTAATAATCAAAGTGGAACTGTGTTTAACAGCACCTAGAACAATGGTCCCCAACCTTTTTTGGGCCACGGGACCGGTTTAATGTCAGAAAATATTTTCATGGACCGGCCTTTAGGGTGGGATGGATAAATGTATCACGTGACCAAGATAAGTGTCAAGAGTGAGTCTTAGACAAATGTAACAGAGAGAATCTGGTCATTTTTTAAAAATAAAATGTTGTTCAGACATAAATATAAATAAAACGGAAATAATGTAAGTTATTTATTCTTTCTCTGTGGACGGGTACCAAATGGCCCACGGACTGGTACCAGTCCATGGCCCAGGGAATGGGGACCACTGACCTAGAAGGTCTCTGTAATACAATGGGAGGGAAATGACATCCCAACCCCTAGGAGGAATACCCTGTTTAAAAACCTTGTTGTATTTCCTAAATAGTCCAACATTACAGAAGCCTGCCTCATTGTTTAATCTAGCTAATCTATTAGCATATAGTACAATAGGTATTATAGTTGTTTTAGTTCTACTAGGGTTCTGTTGCATAATGCGTAGCATTCAGAAGCTACAAGAACAGCAAGCTGTCATTCATCAAGTCCAATTGGCCTTAATTAAAAGAGAAGGGGGAGTTGTGGGTGGAGCACAGAGCACATTCCTAGCAGTTGTGGCTGATGCAATGCTGGGAGAATACTCCAGCTCCCAGAATCCTCCTGGGCATACCTAGGGAGGGAGCTTGCCTGCTTTAAGGAAGTGACTTAGTGTCAACCACGTAGCTCCCTGATCTTTTCAGCCATTGGCTATGAAAAACACGCTGTAACACCCTATAGGCTGAACCTGTGTATATAAGCTAGCTTACTTCCTGAATAAAGTGGATCTGCATCACTGAACCTGGTTCCCAGAGTCGGGTCTTTGCATCTCTGTCATCCTCACCCCCGACTGGACTTGTCCAGAGTACAGTACTGTGAAATGATGTTATAAAAATCTTTAAGTTATATTTTCTTTCATTATTGTTATATATCATAATTTTCTTTGTTCATGTTATGCCATTTGTATCATCTCTACACCACTTTGTTTCTTATTTTTACTTTTGTCTGGTTTAAGTAAAACTGCATTACCAGTACAACCGGTTTAATATTTGCAAAGACAATTTCCTCTTGGTAGACATCTTGGAAGGGGTTTGATGAAAAATATCCAAGGCACAAAACACAAATTGCTGTACCAAGTCTGGGATAACAGTTGACATGGTGCACATGGAGATGGTAGTTCTGCCGGAAGCTGGTCAGCACTCTCCTATGCCCAGCTGAGCAACGCTTGCACTAGCCAGATGCAGAGCAGTCATGGCTAGTGATTGTAGTCGTAAAGTCAAATGATCATAAGTTGTATAGGTTGTTAAGTCGATCAATATTTGTATATATAATTTAAAAATTCGTGATTCAGTGAGACCACTAAAAGTGAACCACGATATGGCAAGTTATGATATTTCTGTTTGTGTTTCTGACTTATTTCACATAGCATAATGTTCTTCTGGTTTATCCATGTTGACACAAATGGCAGGATTTCTTTGCTTTTAAAAGCTGAATGACATTTCATTATATATATGCCAGATTTTCTTTACACATTTATCAGTTTGCAGACATGTAGGTATTTATATATCTCTGCTATTGTGAATAAAGTTGCAATGAACATGGGAGTGCAGATATATCTTCAATATAGTGATTTTATTTTCTTTGTATGCATATCCATAAATGAGATTGTTGGATCAAAAAATAAACAAAAAAGAGTAGGAGGTGACAAATATGTTAATTAGTTTGATTATAGTAATCACGTCACAGTATATACATATACCAAAACATGACAGTATATGCCCTGGCCGGTTGGCTCAGTGGTAGAGCATTGGCCTGGCGTGCAGAAGTCCCAGGTTCAATTCCCGGCCAGGGCACACAGGAGAAGCGCCCATCTGCTTCTCCACCCCTTCCCCTCTCCTTCCTCTCTGTCTCTCTCTTCCCCTCCTGCAGCCGAGGCTCCATTGGAGCAAAGATGGCTCGGGCGCTGGGGATGGCTCCTTGGCCTCTGCCCCAGGCGCTAGAGTGGCTCTGGTCGTGACAGAGCAACGCCCCAGAGGGGCAGAGCATCGCCCCCTGGTGGGCAGAGCGTCACCCCTGGTGGGCGTGCTGGGTGGATCCCAGTCGGGCGCTTGCGGGAATCTGTCTGTCTTTCCCCGTTTCCAGCTTCAGAAAAATACAAAACAAAAAAACAAAAAACAAAAAAAACCCATGACAGTATATATCTTAAACATATACAATTTTCATTAGTTAAAAATAAATGAATAAAAATAAAAATAAGACAGGAAAGACTTCTACACTGAGTCAACACATTGCTGAGAAAAATATAAAGAAAACTTAAGTAATGTGAATATACATGAGGTTCATGGATTGGGAGATAATCAAAAGAGCATGATATTGTCATAAGTACAATAGTGGAACTGAATAGAGAGGTCCAAAAGAGACTCATATCTACATGACCATTTGAATTTAAAAAGGTGCTAAAACAGTAATGAGAGAAATAAAAGTCTATACAACAAAAAATTCTAAGTTATTTTTATATAAAGATAGAATGAAACTTTAGCCTTCCTCACACTATACACAATTATTTTTATTATTATTTTTGTGTGTGTGAGAGAGAGACAGAGACAGATCCCTGAGAGACAAGATGAGAGAGAAATGAGAAGCATCAATTCTTCATTGCGGCACCTTAGTTACATTCTCATATGTGCCTTGACCAGGGGGCTACAGCAGACCGAGTGACCCCTTGCTCAAGCCAGAGACTTTGGCTCAAGCTAGTGAACCTTGCTCAAACCAGATGAGCCCGCGCACAAGCTGGCGACCTTGGGGTTTCTCTGCATCCCAGTCCAATGCTCTATCTACTGTGCCACCACCTGGTTAGACTATACACAATTATTATTTAAAGTTGAAACATAGACCTAAACGTGGAAGCTAAAACAATAATTTTTTCTTGTTGTTGTTTTGTTTGTTTAAGAAAATGTGATATATTTTTGTGACTTAAGTGTAAAATAGTTTTCCTTAGTTACATCACACACACAAAAAAAATTATCAAAATGTTAAAATTCTATTTCTCCAGTTGGCTCAGTGGTAGAGCGTCAGCCTGGTGTGCAGAAGTCCCAGGTTCGATTCCCGGCCAGGGCACACAGGAGAAGCGCCCATCTGCTTCTCCACCCCTCCCCCTCTCCTTCCTCTCTGTCTCTCTCTTCCCCTCCCGCAGCGAGGCTCCATTGGAGCAAAGATGGCCCAGGCGCTGGTGATGGCTCCTTGGCCTCTGCCCCAGGCGCTAGAGTGGCTCTGGTCGCGATAGAGCGACACCCCGGAGGGGCAGAGTATCGCCCCCTGGTGGGCAGAGCGTCCCCCCTGTTGGGCGTGCCGGGTGGATCCCGGTCGGGCGCATGCAGGAGTCTGACTGTCTCTCCCTGTTTCTGGCTTCAGAAAAATATATATATATAAAAAAAGAAAATTCTGTTTCTCCAAGACCTCATTTGAGAAAAGAAGTAGGCAAACCACTGACTTGTGAAAACTTTCACAAAATAGGGTCTGAAATGCATACCATGAACTATGTTTTGGTGGAAGCATACTGATGATAGATACATAGAGAGATGGGTAGACATGTGATAAAGCAGCATGATAAAATGTAGTTGCTTGTTAAATACTGGCATTTTTGTACTTATATTTCTATATGTTACCAATTGCCCTTAGTAATAACCATCTCCAGGGGTCCCCAAACTTTTTACACAGGGGTCCAGTTCACTGTTCCTCAGACCGTTGGAGGGCCGCCACATACAGTGCTCCTCTCACTGACCACCAATGAAAGAGGTGCCCCTTCCAGAAGTGCGGTGGGGGGCGGATAAATGGCCTCAGGGGGCCACATGTGGCCCGCAGGCTGTAGTTTGGGGATGCCTGATTATTCTTAGACTCACTATTTCTTTCCAAACTTCATGACTGACTGATAACTCACAACAGTTAGTGCATTGCCTTTCATGACTAAATCATCTCAAGTCACTACCAGTGAGGGTTTTAAATACTGTATCAGCATTTTGTGCAAGAAGCCATCTGCCAGTTTGGGCGTAGTCATTGCCAGCCAGGTATTGTGGGATACTGCACCCTAAAATCCACCTCATCAGCTGCTTTGTAAGATGACTCCCAATACCAGATTTCCCAGGATCATTTCTTCAAAAGCAGAGCAGGCACTGAGGAGGAGCTGGTGTTGGTGCACAGGGTATTTGTTAGGGTACTGGAAATGTAAGACGGAGGTGGAGAGATGAAGGATTAGTCACAGAAAGAAGTCAAGGAACAACCAACAAAGCCTTACTCAACTTCACACAGAGTGATGAAGCATATGTTACCTAGCAAACTGTCCCTCAATTCCAATGGGGCGTGGCTTTCTTACCCCTGTATTGATCAGTTATTTAATTTGGGTTATCACAGAAAGGGCATCACATGCCTTTGCCCAAGGTGGCTTTCAACTGTTCGTCCATACTGTGAAAACCCTGAGAAAAGGAGGCTTGACTGATGGCTGAAGAGATAAGTCCTTGCCTGAGAAAGGAACAGTTGGACAGTGCATAATTGTGTCCACCTTGGCATTGCACTTACAATGCTCACTCATATTATTGACTAACTGTGTGTAGGTATGTTTTATCCATCCAATTAAATTATGTATCCTGAAGACAGAATATGTATATTCTTGGTATTACAAGAGTAAATAACAGTAACAGGTGTCCTCATACTGAGCTTTTAGGATACATTATATATCTACTTATATTAGAATGTAACGCAGCCATTCCTGACTTATACAAATAAATAGTCTTTGTTGTTTCTAGATGAAATTTTTGTTAAAAACATAGTTTAGGTTATAAAAAATATTTCATAGATATTTAGAGTGGATATAGTTTTAACTATATTGAATCTTTTAAATATCAAAGGATTTAATTTTTAATTAATTCATCTTTAAATTATTGCTAATGCTAGTTATAAATGTTATTATTTTATAGAGAACTATTAAAATAATCATTTTATAATGACTTTTTATATTAAACCAAACATCATATATATCAATTACATGTTCATGAATAGTTAGCTGGAGAAATAATTGATTTCCATTGACACTATAAAAATTTTCATTGACATATAGAAGCTTTTTGTGCAGTAATGTCAATGCTGTGTTTAGAGAACAGTTTTCATGAGTAATATCAGCACATACATTTAACTTGCCCCTCCCAAGTTAATCCTGATGTGCCCAAATTAATTCTTTTATACAACATTACTAATTTTTTGTGCTTTATCAGTTGCTAAAATATAAGTATATTAAGATATAATTTTAGAATTGAATCTCTGCTTCTAATTATATCAATATTGTTTTACATACTTTAAGCTATATTACATACTTTAAGCTATATTATTAGGAGCAGACAAACTCAAAATATTATCATTATGTATTATATGTGTTTTTCCCTAAAATTTATTTTTATTTCAAGTTATATTAACATAAGTAAAAAATCTGCAATATTTTTCTTTATTTTTCCAATGTAATTTTCTTTTGTTTTTAACATTTTTATGTAATTATAGAAATGATGCTTATATAAATATATAATATACCTTGATTGCCTTGATAAAAAAATGTGCTTATCTCTGTCATTCAAAACTGTATTGAACTATATTTTTCCATCTCCTTTTAATAGTAGTTTAAAAATCATATATCATACTTCCTTAGTAGGTATATTTGACTTTACAAAGTCTGAAATGTATGTTTTTCTACCTTCCTTGAAAAAATACAAATATATTAGTATGCTTTGACAAGCAATAGTCAACTATCTCCCTGTCTCTTTTTTATTGATTTTAATTGCCCCGAATGCATCCCCCACCCCTTATTCCCCTCAACATCTCCCTTGCCCTCCTCCCCATAACTCCCTCCTCCTTCTCTTCAGGTTTATCCCTTACTATCATCCCCTTTCCCTCTGTCCTCTTTCCTCTGGTCCCTTTGATCTCTCCTCTGTCTCAATTCCATTTCTCAGTTCACATTGTTCATTGGATTCCTCAAATGACCTCACTCACTCTGTCTTTTAATAGATTAATTTTAGAGCAGTTTTACATTCATAACAAAATTGAATACAGAGATTTTCTATATACCCGTGGAACCTATGAGGCACAATTTCTCCTTCTAAGAGCATCACAATTTATGAACCTGCATGAATGCATCATTATCATAGTTTACATTAAAGTGCACTTTTAGTGGTCTACATTCTATAGGTTTTGAAAAAGTTCGAGTGACACACATTCACCATTGCGGTACCATAGAGAATATTGCCCTACAACCTTCTGTGCTCTGCTGATTCATATATCTTCCCTCCTAATCCTCGGCAATCACTGAACTTTTTATTGTCTCTATAGTTGTGTCTTTTCAGAATGTCATATAGGAAGGGCACAGTATGTGCTTTTTCAGATTGACTTTTTTTCATTGAGTGATATGTATTCAATGTTCCTGCCAGTCTTTACATGTCTTGTTAACTCATTTCATTTTAATGCTGAATAATTATTGCATTATATGGCTGTACCTTAGTTTATTTACCACTCACCTAATGAAGGACATCTTGATTATTTTCATGTTTTACCAATTATGAATAAAATTACTATCAACACCTGTGTGCTGGTCTTTCTGTGGACCTAAGATTTCCATTTATTTGAGTCAATACCAATGAGCATGATTGCTGGAACTTATAGTAACAGAATGTTTAATTCTGTAAGAAACCACTAAACTCTTACAAAATGCACTAACATTTTGCATTTCTGCAATGAGTGAGAGTTTTTGTTCCTATCTCTGTAAGCATTTGGAACTGTGGTTTGCGTGTGTATGTGTGTGTGTGTGTTTTGGCCATTTAATAGCTGTGTAGTGGGTATCTTATTTTAATCTGAAATTCTCTGATGGAGAATTGATATTAGGCATCTTTTAAATGCTTCTTTGTCACGTGCATATATTCTGTGGTGATATGTTTGTTGAAATCATGTGCCAATTTTAATCAAGTGGTTTATTTTTTTATTACTACATTTTAAGAGTTCTTCGTATAATATGGACCACAGTCCTTAATAAGATATGTTTTTGCAAATATTTTGTTAGAGTCTGTGACTTAACTTCTCATTTTATTGACAGAGTCTTTTGCATGACATAGGATATTAATTTTAATGAAGTTCAATTTATTAATTGTATTTTTCATTAAACATGAAAGTATATTATAAATGTTTTATCTAATAAGTTATTGCCAAAACAAAGGTCATGTACATTTTCTCAAATGTTATATTCCAGGACTTTTTATAATTTTATGTGTTACATTTAAATTTCTCGTTCATTTTGAATTTATTCTTGTGAAGCGTTTGTAGCCTGTGTCCATTTTATTTGAATGTTCAGTATTTTCAATACCATTTGTTGCAAAGACTCTCTTTGCTCCATTTTACCAGTTTTGCTATGTTTCAAAGATGAGTTTCCATATGTGTGTGGATCTTTTTCTGGGCTTTCTGTTCTGTCCTGTTGATCAATTTGTTTATTCTTTCATCAATACCAATTGTTTTATTTACTGTTGTTGTATAAGAAGTCATAAAGTTGAGTTGCGTCAGCCCTCTGCCTTTGTTGTTTACTTCAAGTCTGATCTTGGCTCTCCTAGGTCTTTGTCTCTTCAAATAAACTTTAGAATCAGCTTGTCAATGTCCACAAAATAACTTGATGGGATTTTGATTGGAATTGCATTGAATCTGTACATCAGTTTGGGAAGCACTAACATCTTGACAATATTAAGTTGTGCTATTCATAAACACAGATAATTTCACAATATATTTAGTTCTTATTTGATATCATTCATCAGTTTATAGTGTTCCTTATATATATATTATGCATATTTTCTTAGATATACACCCAAATATTTTATTTGATATCATTCATCAGTTTATAGTGTTCCTTATATATATTTTATGCATATTTTCTTAGATATACACCCAAATATTTTATTTTGGGACTGGCAATATAAATGGTAGTGTATTTTTTATTTCAAATTCCAATTGGTAATTCCTGGTATATAGGAACATGGCAACTTTTGTATATAAAGCTTGTATTATGAAATGTTGCTTTAATTGCTTGTTAGTTCAACTAGCTTTTCTGTAATTTTTTCAGACTTTCTCTATAGACAATCACATCATCTGTAAATAAAATCAGTTTTATTTCTTTCTTCCCAATCTACATAGTTTTTATTTCCTGTTCTTCTCTTGTTACATTAGCTAGGAGTTCCGGTGCGATTTTGAGAAGTAGTCGTCAGAAGGCACCTGCTTGCCCCTGTGATATAAGGGGGAAGGCTTCTATTTACTCACCATGAATTACAATGTTAGCCGTAGGATTTATGTCATCAAGTTGAGGAAGTTTCCCCTTTATTCCTAAGTTGCTAAAGTTTTTCTCTTGAATGAATGTTAATATTTGCCAAATATTTTTTCTGCCTTTCTTGATATAACCATGTGATTTTTGTTCTTTAGTCTTTTAATGTGATGAACTATGTTAGTTGATTTCCAAATTTTCACCACCTTTGCATACCTGAAATACATTTCACATAGTTGTGTACTATAAGTCTTTTCATATTGTGTGATTCAATTTGCTAATATTTTGTTGAGAATTTTTGCATGTATTTTCATAAGAGATACTGGTCTGTCATTTAGTTTTCTTGTAATGTCTTTGTTTTTGTTTAAGGGTAATGCCACCCTCATTAACTGAATTAGGAAGTATGCGCTATACTTTTGTATTCTGGAAGAGATCATGGAGAATTGGTATAATTTCCTTCTTAAATAATTTGGTAGAATTTATTATTGAATTTTTCTGGGCCTGGTGCTTTCTTTTCTGAAAGGTTACCAATGATTAATTCAGTCTTTTTTTTTTTAAATTAGATATAGTCCTATTAGATTATCTATTTCTTCTTTTGTGAGTTTGGCTGATTGTGTCTTTTAGACAATGTATCTATTTTACCAAGGTTGTAAAATTTGTGGCATAAAGTTTTCATAATATGCCTTTACTATCTTTTTAATGTCCATAGGATCTATAGTAATCTCTTTTTTTTATTTCTGTTATTAGCATGTTATCTTGCTTTTTTTCCTTAGTTTGCCAAAGGCTTAACAATTTAATTGCTCTTTAGAATAAACAGCTTTTGGTTTTATTGATTTTTCTCTATTGATTTTCTGTTTTCAATTTCATTAATTTCAGCTCTAATTTTATCATTTTTTTCTTCTATTTATTTTAGATTTAATTTGCTTTTCTTTACTAGGAAAGAACATTGATTATTGATTTAGAGCTTTTGTGGGGTTTTTTAAATATATACATTCAATGTAACAAACTTACCAATAATCCTCTCTTTTTACATTTTCTTTTCTTATAATTTTACATGCATCTTATTTGTACATTCAATAACTAAATTTCTTGTAACTATCTTTATTGTGGTTAGTATTTGTTTAGATTTAACCATGTGGTTTACCAGATGTTTCATTCACAATTCAATTGCTTGTTTTATTTAATTTTTTCCTTTAGGTTTAATTTTATTTTTTGCTAAACTATATTCTCTTAAAGTTCATTCAGCAAGATTTGTTAATCAGATACCTCTTAAACGTACACACACACCACACACACGTATATATTATCTATCATATATTATATATATAATTTTTTCACTTTTGATTGAGAATACTTGTATAGAAAATTATATGCTAAGTGAAATAAGCCAGTCAGAAAAGACAAATACCATATGATATCACTTATATATAGAATCTAATGAACAAAATCAACAACAACAACAACAACAAAAATAGAAACAGATTCATAGATACAGAGAACAGATTGACAGCTCTCAGAGGGGATGGGATTTGGGTGAGAAAGGTGAAGAGATTAAACAAAAATAAAAGCTCATAGACACAAATGACCATGTGAGAATTACAAGATGGAAAGGGTGGTAGGGAGAGGTAGAAGAGAGCAGAAGGGATAAATGATGGAAAGAGATTTGACTTGGAGAGGTGAACACACTGTACAATATACAGATGATGTGTTATAGAATTATGCACCTTTAACCCATATACTTTTATGAATCAATGTCACCCCAATAAATTCAATAAAAAAAAAGAAAAATTGTAATGTGGCATTCATATTCAGCATGTGGAAGCTACTTTAGTAGTTCTTACTCCTGGCTGCACTCCTACTGTTTAGAAGCCCGCTTATCATTATTTGGATAGTAAATTTGTTTTCTCCAACTACTTTTCATCTCATTTCTTTATGTTGATTATTTTACCTTTCATAGCACTGTATCTACATATAAGTACATGAATACTTACTTTTCTCCAAACATATTGTGTTTCCTATATCTGAGTCATAGTTTTCATTAAATATGTATAATTTCTAGTCATGTTAACCATCTCCTTGAATATTGCTTTTTTTCTATTCTGTCAATTGTCTCCATTTGGAATGTGTATAAATTATACATTAATCCTTCTTGATCTATTTTCTTATTTGATTCCAAATGTTGTAACATTATGTAGAATTCCAGATTATTTGCTGACATCTATTTTTATTAGTGTTTATGTGAAAAATTTAACTTATAAAATTACTTGCACATTTAGAAAATTTCTTCTAATTTTCCTTTATAATATGTTCTTGTGTTTAACATTTTCATTTCAAACTTTAGTATCTTTAATTATTGTTAACACATTGTATGGTGTCTATCTTACTGATCAATTTTTATTAAGTTTCAACATAGATAATTCTGTTTTGTGTCTGATAATTTGCAGTTTTAGCTAACAAATTTTTTTTTTTTTTCATTCTTCTGAAGCTGGAAACGGGGAGAGACAGTCAGACAGACTCCCGCATGCGCCCGACCGGGATCCACCCGGCACGCCCACCATGGGGCGACGCTCTGCCCACCAGGGGGCGATGCTCTGCCCATCCTGGGCGTCGCCATGTTGCAACCAGAGCCACTCTAGCGCCTGGGGCAGAGGCCACAGAGCCATCCCCAGCGCCCGGGCCATCTTTGCTCCAATGGAGCCTTGGCTGCGGGAGGGGAAGAGAGAGACAGAGAGGAAAGTGCGGCGGAGGGGTGGAGAAGCAAATGGGCGCTTCTCCTGTGTGCCCTGGCCAGGAATCGAACCCGGGTCCTCCGCACGCTAGGCCGACGCTCTACCGCTGAGCCAACCGGCCAGGGCCGCTAACAACTTTATATGTCTTTTTTTTCTCCATGATTTATTGGGCTTAAGCCTAGATGACAACAAAAGTGTTACCTTCCTTGGTGCTAGTATGTCCACGCTTACCCTAGTTCACATTGTTTTCCCTTTCTGATTTTACAAAGCCTTATGGACCCATGGCTTCATTCTTAGGCTTCCAGAGTACAAATTAAATTTAAATCTGAAGACTACAAAGACAAATACATTCTCTTCCTTTCCCACTATCTCATGGCTGTCTCAGCATCAGCTTGTAAGTTTGTGCTCAGTTCTTTAGCTCCCTCTCACTGTTTAGTGGCTAAAATTGCTTTCATTAACTCTGTGTAGTTATGAAATTATTTCTTTAAGTATTTTTTATTTATTTATTTATTTATTTGTGAACATATTTTGTTGAAACAAGTACTCATGTAAAAGAATGTACAATATGTGTAAAATGTGTGTATGTGTGTCTATCTTTTAAGGAAGGTTTTCTAGATTTAGTTATCATTTGCCATATTGGTAGTTTCAAAGTTATGCCACTTGTAGGAAGGAATTTCTCTGCATTTACCCAAAGTCATAAAAAGCAATGAATTATAGCAACTCAACTTGTTGGCAAATATCAGCAAATATTAGCAAATAGTAGAACAAAGACTTAAAAAGAAAAACTCTTATTATGGTGATAGTTGTAAAAAAATTATATCTTATAAGTAAACTATAATTACCAGTGGATAGTTAAGAAATTCATTGTTAGAGGAAGTCAATAACTTGTTATTAAAGATTACTTATTAATTGAGAATAAAAATATGTTAATTTTAAGTTATAAAATAATTTGAGTACAAAGTTGTATTTTTTCTATTGCTAATGACTGCAGGTTTAATTCAATATTTGTGAGACACATGTTGGTGCAAAGGAAAGAGATTTATTCAAGAGCCAATAGCCTAGAAGATGGGGGTACTCCTCAAAAATCCATATTAACAGCTCAGATGACTTGGCCAGATTTCATATGGGACTAGAGAATTTGGGAGGAGGAATGCACCTGGGGAGAAAGCAGATGTGCATTTTTTTTCTCAAGAAAGGGACTTTTTTATTTTCATGGCTACCTGGACTTCCACAGTGTTCTTGGCCTTGTAACTGGAACTGAAGCTAGCAAGTTACTCATAAATTAGAGTTATTATTCTCTGAAACTTGTGCCTACACATTTCTGTTCTCTGGTTGACCTCTGGGCCTTATCTGAGAATCGAAACTGCAAGCCTCAGCGTGGTGGCAGCAAGGGAAGGTGGCTCAGTGATGGTCATGCAGTTCCAGTTATGTCCATTTTTTTCTCTGTCTTATGTCATCTCTCAATGTACATCAGCCAGAAAGGAACAAGCTGTTCAACTGTAAAAAGAACTTGGCCAGAGGTGAAGGCATAGGGTTGATTATATACTTTTGATTTATTACAGACTATATAACTTTGATCACTAGGTTGGTAAAGTTTAATCATAGTTATAACAAGCTGGGTATGATATTTACTAACATGAACATGAATAACTTTACAGACGCCCTTTCGTAAACTTATTTTATTAGCATATTCTTATTTTAATTCTATTCTGTGGCTAGTCAGACTAATATCAGTAATATAACATATTTATTCCCCATTACACTATGATCCCAAACATGTTTTACAAATAATGGGAATCAGTAACATATTAATCACCTCTCAGGATTTTGTAGTATTTAAATTTTTACTACCATAAAAACATTTTTATTGTAATCAAAGAAAAACCAATAAATTTTAAAATTAATTCTCAGTAATAATAAATATTAAGCCTATTATAACAAAAATATTAAAAGTATATTTTAATGGTGAAAATAGTAAAAGTATATTTAGTTTAAAATTAAAATTAGAATTCTGCCTTTAATATTAGTGATGAGTTTCTGAACATCAGTTTCAAATGTTCCAATTTGATGAAGTTGCTTTGTGTCAGCTTAGTGGCAGAAATTCATAACTTCAACAGAAAATTATGAAATTTCAAGTTTAAGTGTTAGGACCAGTGATAGATGTCAATTATTTTACTCTTTGTTTAAAAGTTTTATTTTCTTTACTTCAGAAGAAATAATAATCTCTCAGAAGCCTAAAAACTAAAATATAGAATGGAAGTATTTTGTATTATTTCAAAAACTTGCCCAAGAATATGATTAACTTGTAAATATGTTATCATGCCTCATCATCCTCAATTTAAATTATTTTTTATCTTTACTGTCTCAAAAATTTATTATATATATTTAATTGTTGCCAGCCAATACTTATTTATCTGAGAATTAATGTATTGTTGTCAAACATGTTATGAGAAGACAGCACACTTGTTAGAAAAGACAGTTCTCTCATTGATGTACTTTACAATATCATTTTTATGCACTTCCTGATTTTCTCTTTGGTCATAAATTGAACCCGGTCATTATGTTTTCAATATGTAGATGCTTATAGTAGCCGGCTACCCAACAATTCTGAGAAAGAGCCCTAAACTTGCAAATAAAACTTTTTTTTAGTCTGTTTTCCATTATCCCTGGATTCTTTTTGACTTCTTGTGTTTGTTAATTTTGTGATTTTTCCTTTGTGTTCACACTATTTAGCAATGAAGTGCTTTAAATATATATAAAGCATTTAAAGATATTTTAAAGAGTCAAAACAAGTAAAAATTTTTTAAAAGATTAGGAAAACTGTATCTAACAGTAGAGTCATTCTTGCAGGAAAAATCAATCAGGAGGAAAATTTGGATAACTAGCTAGGGCTTTAAGCAAGGAAGTAAAGGGGCAAAACTTGAGAGTGTTGAAGGAAAGAGAAAAGGTTCATAAAAAGATGACAGAAGATGTGTGAAGTTTGAAGTTAGAACGACCTATGAGTTTCTAGGATTAGAGCCCGCTATCCTTATTGCTCTTTCAATAATCTGCTGTTTGCTAAAGTTCACTGAAAATTGTTTAGTCTTGTGATTAAAGGTAACAAGAAACTTGCCTAATTTTCTAACTTGGCTCACTCAATTTGCAAAATTATCCTTACCTCTTCTTGACATAGAATTGGAATCTTTGCCTCTACCAAACATTTTTCTCTGGGTCTTCATAGATGATACTCAAATCTGCCCATCTCCTGTGCTCAGTGCGGAGGAGGGTAGAGTTAAGATTACTCCTTTCTGTTAGGGGTTCAAAATTCTGTGCCCGAATTTCTGTGTGTATATCAGAATCATTCTTTAGTACCACTGACTTTTCAAGTTCCTCTAAAACTTAACGTGTGTGCACACACAGGATTCAAATTTTCCTAGCGGGCCTTTGAAATGGAGGTAGGATACTCATTTATTGACCTTCCACAGGCACACACAGGTGCAGGCAAGACCTGCCCTCCCTAGTTTCTGCTGAAGCCCTTGGTCACTTCCACTCTTCTGCCTTTCAGGAAAGGGGACTGGAGTACAGACTAGAGCTGCCATGAGGCACTCAGCCCCTAAGGGCACAGTCTTGACTGAACCATTCCCAGGTTACGCATGCTAAGAAAGACCTTGCAGAAAGGGACATGAGCAACCACCCTCTTGTTTGACATGTTTAAACTTAATGCCCCTTTGCTACATTTTAGCTTGTGTCTTCTAGTCTCCGCTTGAGGGCAAATTGCAAACATCTGGTTCCTGTCTGAGAGTCAGAGGATTGGAGTTGCTCCCGGTTAGCCGTAAAGGAGAAATTCTTCAAGCAGGCATCATTCTGTTTTCAAATGTATTGAATGTATTGTTGTAACTTGTCTAAAAGGCTTAACTGGAAATGTAAAAGCATAATAGTCCTCAATTGTAGATTGTGTAACAAATTATTTAATTGACCCTTTTTAAACACATTTCACAACAAAAGTATTTCCTCAAGAAATAAAAGAGAAGAGCAAGGTAGACGAGAGGAAGAAAGCCGAGATGGGGAGGAGAGGACAAGACACTGGCGTCTCCCGCAGACAGAGCTAAATCGGAGGCCGATACCAAATTAGCTTGTGGAGATGGCCATTTAATAATGGCACACATTTTAACAAAAGTGTTGTATAAAAGGAAATATCAAAAGAAAAATCTTACATAATAAAGAAGTGAGTTTTGTTCAATATCTATCATGGTGTGGACAAAAATAAATAAATAAATAAATAAATAAATAAATAAATAAAATAAAAGACAGGGCTACAAACTAACCTGACAAACCCAGGTGAGCCCTGCAGGGTGCAGGGTGGCCTTGCAAACTCAGAGACCTGAGGTAACCACACAGTATGGTCTGAAATAAAACTTCCTAACAGAGAGCAGTTCATGGTGTGTAGTCATGTGTGGTGGTAGGGAGGCGTTATTATCTAAACAGAGGTCAATGCTAATCTAATCAAGCCTGTCTGTTGTCTTTTTTGCACCTGATAGCATGTCTTTAAAATGCAAAGGCAATCTTCATTTTCTGCCTCCTCAAGGCAGGCATCCCAACAGAGCAGTCATCAACAAATGCCCTCATTGGTGTTATTATCATGTGAACTAACTATGAACTGCCTTATTCCTGCCTATGTGAAAGAAGTTTCAGCGCGTGCATTTTTACCTTTTATCCAATCCTGGAGATTTCCCTGCTCTGCTCTCTTGCCTCCCTAATCTGTCAGTGATCAATTTCATGTAACCCTTTTATGTCTTCCCCTTTGATTCTGATGTTTAAAATAAGTGGGGAAATTGCCATTTTCCAGAGCACTTTCTCAATCCATAGAGACTTTCCTTCCCAGCAATTGTCGACAGTTTGGCTCAAATAAACTCATTAAAAATTCTTACAAGTTTGCAATTTTTATGCGTTGACAGTGGCTAATAGGTAATTCTTATCTATAATTTCTGGATTCCTGGCACTGACCTTTTAATTGGTTTCCATTTGTATAGTCATGGTAGTCTAGCACAAACACAAACCAATCAATAAACAGAATTAATCCTATCATAAAATACTTTATGGACTATTTGTTTATATAAACATGGTCTGTAGTTCTTGCCTCTTTGGGTAAGTAGATATTATATTATAGGTGTAAGTAATATAGTTTTACAGACTCCAACCACATGACTATATATGAATGTAAGCTCTTGAATATAAACTGTGGGAATTCTATAGGCTATGACATTTTTTCATTTCTTTAGCAGGTAAGGAATTTTAAAGAAAAGACAAATTCAGATTAAATCAAACCATGCAAATGGCTACATTACAAAAATTTTTTTACTTTAATATTTCTAGCAACTTGAAATGTGGGGTAGAAATATTAGAACTATAAAATCAAATCTTGTTAGAATTTCATAAGAATAGTCACTTTGGCATCAAACATATCTATCAAATCAAGACTTATGGAATAACAGATTTTCTGCTCTGCAAAAATGTTTATGAATAAATATAAATATATACACACAGAAAACGTATTTGGTAAAATATGAATTTTCTCAGAGCTTAGATTTTGTTTTTAGGTGTATAAGATAGTGGGTGATACCAATCAATATACAGGAAAACAACATCAAACCAAATCAACTAAAAAGCATAAGGATATATTAATGGATGCTAGGTTTTTGATATGATAACATAGCTCGTGAGATATGTACAATTAAAATGTGAGTAAAGAAAGTTGACAGGAAAATAAATTATCCATTTTCAATATGGTGCTGGAGGAGAGCTCTATAGATGCCCTGGACCACTAAACATGAACAAGTGGTTACTCTTAGAATACAGTGAATCCTCACAGAAATCTACTGTTTCTGAAACTTATGCCTATGACTCCTTCACCTTTCAGTTCCTAGTTCCCTGCATTTACCTCCTGCCAAAAGCCCAGATCAAGCCATTCAGACAATTCATGAATATTTAACTTGGCATTAAACTCTGGGATCAATCACGAGCCCCATGGTAAGCAGACCACATGTCAGTAGTTTAGTGGTTCATGTCAGATTGGTCCTGTTTGTGCTCTCACTGTAAGCTTGTACCCAATGTTGATAAATCAAAACATACTTTTGTCTTTGTTGCCAACCTCTTATCATATACACCAATTACTATCATTCCTGTTCTTCTGCTGTTACCTCTTTAATCTAGGCTCATGAAGATTTCTACTCTTCCTAGGCCTAGAGGAGCACCCTGAAACTCTCATCTTCTGACAGTGTCATCAGTATTTATTTCCATAACTCTCATAATATTTATTATTAACAGAAATACTAATGGCATCTAGCAGACAAACTTTTTTTATTATTATTATTAAGTGAGATGTGGGGAGGCAGAGAGACAGACTCTCACATGTGCCCTGATCAAGATCCACCCAGCAAACCTCTTACTGGGCAGGTGACTCTCTGCCCATCTGGGGCCGCTGCTACATTGCTTGGCAACCGAGCCATTTTTAGTGCCTGAGGTAAGGTCATAGAGCTATCCTCAGCACCTGGGGCTAACTTGCTCAAACCATTCAAGCATGGCTGCAGGAGGAAAAGAGAGAAAGAGAAGGGGGAGGGGTGGAGAAGCACATGGTTATTTCTGTGTGTCCTGACCACAAAGCAAATCCAGGACATCCACATCCCAGGCCAATGCTCTACCACTGAGCTAATTGGTCAGGGCTCAAAGTTATTTTCAAATTGGCAAAACAAATCAATCTACTTGACACACTTAAAGAAGAATTAGCTTCTAAATTGTGTCACACTCAGTATTAGTTAAAAGGAAGTTCATAAAATTAGATCTGAAAAGTGACTTCTTTATTGCGGAAGTGAGACATTGAGTTGGATTTTAATAACTACCAGTTACTGAAAACCAACTAATGATTGAAAAGTGCCACAGTCTTTATTTTTCTTATTTGTGTTCTTTGTAACCATTTTTGAAGATATATATCTATATATATTTTATAGATCCATATATCAAGCTTTAGTAACAAGTTTCTGTTCAAATTTACTTAGCCATTATTAACATATCAGGATGCAAATTTGGGTCTCTGTCTTACTGCAAAGCCAGCGAAATTTCACTGGGCTACTCTGCCTTTAAAAAAGACTAAGTTTTGGCCCTGGTCGGTTGGCTCGGCGGTAGAGCATCGGTCTGGCGTGCGGGGGACCCAGGTTCGATTCCCGGCCAGGGCACATAGGAGAGGCGCCCATTTGCTTCTCCACGCCCACCCCCCTCCGTCCTCTCTGTCTCTCTCTTCCCCTCCCACAGCCAAGGCTCCATTGGAGCAAAGATGGCCCGGGCACTGAGGATGGCTCCTTGGCCTCTGCCCCGGGCGCTGGAGTGGCTCTGGTCACGGCGGAGCGACGCCCCGGAGGGGGAGAGCATCGCCCCCTGGTGAGCAGAGCGTCGCCCCTGGTGGGTGTACCGGGTGGATCCCGGTCGGGCACATGCGGGAGTCTGACTGTCTCTCCCCGTTTCCAGCTTCAGAAAAAAAAAAAAAAAAAAAAGACTAAGTTTTACAGTAGAAGGTCAAGTTCAAGTGGAAGAAACAATAAGAACACAGAGCAAAACGGCCTAAGTTAACATGACCTATGGAGGCTTTGATGTTAAAGTACCAAGAGGCAGTGATGCCCGGCCATGTTCCATAGAACTGAGAAGCTCTTAGGATATAATCTTGCAGTAGAAAGACAGCAGGAGCAGAAGAGGCAGCAATTTATGATCCTGGTATATCCATAGAGGGTACCACTGAATGTTTTCTCTTGTGAACTGACCTCACTTTTTGGTACAACTACTAAGGTAATGTTTAGTTTCTGGTTTCCATGAGATTTCAGCAGCATTGTGTCAATTACTTTTGCCCCATCACCCCATGCATTCTTAACTGATGCATCAAATCCTTAAAACAGGGCACCAGGGTTTCATGCCATCATTTCTGACACCATTTTAAAAAGAAAGTACTACAAGTGGTAACTAGTATGAAATCAATAACCAATGGTTTTCTGTTTTGAGAAGAAAGATGGAAGGGAAGACAGCAATTGGTCCTTAAGTGGGAAGGAGAGGTTAGCAAGAAGAGCGGGCCAGAGCTGTGCAAAGAAATGTCGATCCTGTTTCCCTCATGGCCTGATACAAGATTTTCTTTATCTGCCCTTGGGTAACTTGTGCAAAACTATGTACAGTCACCAGGCACCTTGATATACAGACCACTCTTTAAGGATGAAATTTTACCTTTTCTGCCCTCCAACTAAATTTTACATTACAGTTATCAATGGGCTAGTGACCTAATCATTCTCAATGAATCATGTAAATTTTCTGTTTTAATGATGACAATGGAAGGCATTTTTTGAGAAACGGTGACCACACACAGTGTGGCATGTATATTATGATAATTTATATACATTCTGTATATTAAAGACCTACAAAAAATATCTCAGCAATAAGGTTTTGCTGCTCCTTTATAATCAGTATTTCCTGAAACAATCAATGAAGCACTGTTCCAAGCTTGATAAGGACAATCTGAGTATTTTTGGCCTCTTTTTGTGTCATTTGTGGCTCTCCTTGGACACAAAGGTGATGTTTCTGGGGAACCACATTATCACTTTATCCCTTTATTCTCTGGTCATGTCCTTGAATTAGCTCTGCTACACTAAATGCAGGGATCCTCATTTTTCTGTATGTATTTGTTAATATGTATAGTTTAAACTTTGAGTAAAAGGTTTTATTGATTTTGCTGTTTAAAGCAGCTGTGTTGTAAGATGTATTGTGCTGATTTTGATGACTTGTTAGCACATTGGCTTGCCTGATATGTTGCTGTTGGGCCAACCTCAATGTGGATGCTGTGGACCCCTTCATTTCTTGCTGGGTGTGCCAACCATGTAGGGCCCAGCCTAGGCATTAGCTGGCCAGATCTCAGGACTGTGTTTGCAGAGGGAAGACTCGAGGCAAGAGGTGATGCTGACCTTCAGAACAAGAGTAGTCAGCACACTGCCTGCTATGAACAGTAGTTTCTTCAAGTCACGTCCTTCTGCCATGCTGTAAGTTCTATGAGCACCATCTATCTGGCACCGGCCCATCACCCCTGTGGATTCTGTGTGGAGGAGAACTGACGTAAACATAGCCCATGTTGCCTGCTGTGCTGTGAAGAATAGTCCTTTAGTCTCTTTCCTTTCCCTGTAAACTCTTTTTTGTTTCTCCAGATACTAATTTTGCTCTCGAGAATTATTTTAGTCTTAGTTTTTTATCCAGACCACTTTTGCTGTTCAAGCAGTTCTTCTCAATGCTCTTCTGAACACTACATTACAAGTCTGACAGCTTGCGTGCTCTACTCTGTATGATCTTCTCTCCGTCTTCATAGTGGACTGTGAGAGCTGTGTTCCATGGAAGAAGAACTGGGAAATCTCTTTCTGAAATCCAGTTTTCTAGATCTGAATTCACGAAACCATGAAAGTATATTAATTATGTGTGGGATGCAAGTTACAAATGAAGCTAAGAGTTAGAAAGATCTAATTGCCACTCTCAACTCTCCCATTTCAAGTAAGCATATTATATAACTTCATCAAACCCAAATTTGCTCCTTCATTTATTGGCACAACACCTTATTTGAGCAGCATTAACAAAGATAAAACAATTCACTGAAAAAATTTAGCATAGTTTCTGGTGCATGGGTTTAATAAACTTGAGTATTGTTATAAATGAAAAACAAACACTTTTTTTTATATCCTTATATCACTAAGCCTGACCTTTGAATAAGGTAGGTGCTTGTTGCATGGTTTTGACATGACTTATAATGAATATTCGTCAATATTTTTCATGAAGAAAACAGTGGGGTATTAATAGTAAGTTTCTAAAACAGTATTGAATTTTAAACTTATAAAGAAAAGGATAGTATCGAGGCAACTGCCTTAGAAATATAGAATCTGGAAAGATAGACCTTTATGTACCATAATCATATAATGTTCTTCCATTACACAACCTCATCCTGCTTCATGTTGGCAGGTGATTCTTAAACTTCTATCAAGCCAAACCAGTCCTATTGAAAGACATTCTGCTCAACTTTGTTTCTTTGAAAATCTACCCTCACTATATATCATTTACCTTATAAAAAATCAAATTCACCAATAGTCACATAATCTTATTAATTCAATAATAGTGCAATGCTTACAAAAGGACCATGTCTAATTCAGGATAGAGTTAATAAAACACAATCTAAAATACTTGGAAAGTTTTCAAGAAGAGCATAAAAATGACTTAATATGATTTATGTGGAAAATTGTATCTATTAGGATAGTTTGGAAATCTGGGCTAATTTAGATTAAAGGCCAACTAATAAAGCCTTTAAGTATAGGAATGTTTGAAAAAGGTAATGCTTTCCTTTTAAAATTACAAATATAAAGTCATTATAATATACTTAATGCAGAAATAGTTACACCAAATCATGAGTCTTCTTTCATATTTTCAATCTCTTCCCCAGAAGTAACCACTGCATATAATTCATGTATGTATTTTGTATCATTTAAATCTTTATGTCTTTTATATCTTTAGTATACTTTAACTTTAACACATTATTTTTCTACAGGCCATGATGAGCATCTTTTTTTTTTTTTTTTTAAATCCAGTGGGTGGACGGGAGGCAGAGAGACAGGCTCCCACATGCACCCTGACCAGGATTCACCCAGCAAGCTCACTACGGGGCGATGCTCTGACCATCTGGGGCATTACTCTACTGCTCAGCAATGGAGCTCTTTTTTAGCACCTGAGGCAGAGGCCATGGAACCATTCTCAGAGCCTGGGGCCAACTTGCTCCAATTGAGCAATGGCTGCAGGAGAGGAAGAGAGAAGTGGGGTTAGAGGAGCAGATGGGCACTTCTCCCGTGTGCCCTGACTGGGAATTGAACCCAGGCCTTTACATGCTGGGCCTATGCTCTGCCACTGAGCCTACTGGCCAGGGCCCATGATGAGTATCTTTATGTGCATTGAGGAATAGTTGAAATAAAAGCACGTAAAGTAAAGTAGAAAAATGTTCCCTGATTAATAATTCTTTCTTAGGACCTTGGATATGGTTCAGATGTAGTTTGTAGAAACCTCAGGAAGGAAGGCATGTGTCTAGGAAAATAAATTCCCTTTCCAGCTTGACTTTGACACTTATTATCATCACTCCTCAGTCAACCTTCTCTTCTTTAATCATGTCAAAGTTTCAAGGAGATAATATATATATGAATTTCTCTTCTAAAAATTCTGAAGATTTTTATTTTTCTTAGAGGTATAGAGCACAAATCTGTATCCTGGTCATAAAAAGCACTTCTTCTGAGGTATCATGTGGTTTAAATGAGGGTCATCCAAGTCTTTGGCTATTTTACCATTGTATAATTTATGGTTCTTTAACTAAAACCCAAAAGAAAAAATAACAAACAATAAACCTATTCTAGATTCTTTTTCTATTCTATTTCTTTTTTGAGCATTGCTGTCAATCAAGTATAATTGTGAAATTGCCTCATAGATGGATATAAATTGAGACTAGTTTGTAACTCATTTTCTCTTTTAGCCCAGTCTAACAATTCAACTCCATGCCATTTCTTGGGCATACAATAGATAGCAACCCTTTATTTAAAGGACATCTAGTCATCAATATAATTTGATTCTCATCTTCAGAAGGATGTGAGTGTGTGTGTGTGTGCTCAGATTCATATTGAAGGCCTGAACCTAGGAATGATTATCAACAGAAATAGTAAAGGAAGTTTAACGAGAAGATTATAATCAGAAAATGCAATAATGGGAAACTTACTTAATGAGGACATTGGTGCCAAACTACATTATTCATAGGACATTCTGATTAGAGACAAATGCTAAATGAAACATACATTCCTTGGTGGAAGTCTTCATTTACATTTCAAATAAATACTATTACTCCAACCTTTGGCTGAGAAAATGAGACTTCATACTGAATAACTAAAGATTCTCCTAAAGATAATGGTGTACCAAATATTGTTAAAGAATAAATGGAAAATATGAATCCATTTTCTTAATTTTAAGAGCTACATCTTATTGTATCCCTAGGGCAAGATGTGTTTTTCATCTCACAAAGGTACAAACTCAAGATCTTTGTTCATGCAATAAAACATGACTATAAATGGGTTTACACATTCACTGTTTTATTATATTCTAATAGCTCCCCTTCTTTTTTTAAGAGTCAATCATCCCAACTGATTAAAGCAAAGTGATAATGAGGCCTGGATTATGGATCATAGCTTTTCTCATTAGAGTTCTTGGCCATGAAATGGAATCTTGGCCTTAGCTAGCCAAATCACAAACACTGTAAAGTGAAGTGAATTACCTCAGAACAATCATTCTTAATGAGTATATGTGTGTGTGCGTGTGTGTGTGCAGCAGAATGCTTATCACCATCACCTGTGGAAATTTTGTGCATATTAGAGCCTCCTTTGCAGTGGAAAATGGGCTGAGGATGGTTCCTGTAGGCTGAGCTTTTACCACAGGAAGGCTTAGAGCAGGTCAAGGAGAAGCATGGATAGAAAGTCCAGGCACCAATGATACTTTTATATACTCTCCTATGGAAAAGAATCTGTAGAGTGAAAAATGCTTTTTGAAAGGTACATAAACTGCAAGGTGGATTTTTGAGTGGAAAGAGATCAGCTTTGTGCAGAGAAAATGTTTAAGAACTGGAAATCCCTCTTTGGTGGGATACAGACAGAGAAAGAGATGAAATAAATTTCAAAGTTAAAGTAGAAAAATAGACTCTGTTTAAACTTTTTTATACCTGATTTTCTTTGGCCTATTAGTAATGACTGTAAAACTTTTTCCATAAGAAATATACAACTGCTCACAAAAATAAGAGGATCAGGGAACATGCAGATACTCCAGTACTTTCAGCCTCTTGTACAGTGCATTTTCACCAATGAAATAAAAGTTGGTTTTGCATCTCATTTGCATAATCAAACAACTTTCTTTGACTTGATTGCTTTTCTGATGTTCTTGTTTAATTAAAAAAATCAAATTTTTTTATCACTTCATATCATTTTGAAATATCCCCTAATTTTTGTGAGGAATTTTTATTCCTTCACTTATTTGAGAAAAAAAGTAAGGGATTTATAAATAATTACTTGTGGTCAGTGGTTGACACTAGACATTGAGGGAAAAGATTTTAGGGAAACTTGAGCCCATAGTCTTGTCTTCAGAGACTAAATATTTACACAAGACTCATATGAGCAGTTTGGATATCATGTCAATACCATCCTTGCCCTGTTCCCAATCCTTGACCTCTGGTGAAAGACCTTTAAATATAGGTGAGGTCTCACAAAGCTTAGTATTCACATAAACCGCATAAGTAACACAGTAATAAATTTTACTAATGATGCACATGACCCAGAATATGGATGAAGCAGAGAGACATGCAGAGCGCTCCCTGTGGTTCTTTGGGTCCTTCTTTCCTGGAAGGGTCTTGCACACTCTGACTACACATTGGGGTGCTAAAGAGGTTGTTAGGTTAGTTCACAAAGAAATGAACCTAAAAACATCTCCATTTCATATCCCAAAGATTGCTCACCTGCATGATGTCTCCAGAGAGCCATGCCTCATAAATCCATAGATCACAGGATTGTTATTAGAAGCAATCCTAAACCAGGTCATCCTGCAAAAAGCAGTTTCTGTATCAGTACTTTCCCAGAAAACACACTTAGTTTATGTATCAGGAGGTCAGTTATCAGCATGTGTACTGAGTCCACCCTTCTGCTTTCTGCCTTTCTCCCCAGGAATCAGGAGAGGAGCATTTCATAGGACGGCTATTTTTAATTCATTCCTCTCTAGTAGACTGAAGTCCAGTGAATCCATTTTTGGCTTTAATCATAGAGTAATAGATATATTAGCATTTTTCACCTTTCTTCTGCTACTGAAAGTGTGTTATACCTATTGTGGCACATTACATACTACTATATTTTAAACACAGAGAACTCTCATATAGGAAGAATATTGTAAGAAAGTTGAGATATTTCCAAGAGTTACAAATTGGTGCCTTTCTGAGTTGGAAGGTGGTGCATTGGTATGCTTGGATTGCTCACAGATTGTAGGCAACCGAGGTAGGTGTCTGGTCAGCTTTGAAGCTTTTAGTCTTGTGGCGTCTTTTTCGTGGTAACAACAGATACAACTAAACATGTTTTTGGATTGTAGTATGTGTGTCACATTTTTTTTTACAAAATAGACTGTGTCTTCATGACTCACCATCAAAACATGCCTATTGTGTCTCATACTCTTCAAGTCAGGAGTGCCCATAACAATGTTATTTGGTTTATTAATACATTAATGACTGAAGTCATTACATCTCCTGAATGACAATTTCTGGGACCTTAGATTAAGTAGTTTAATAAAAGTTTTATTTCAGACAGTGTATAACTCTATTTTATCCAATAGTATTTTGTGTAAGTGCATTGTATAACTACTCATTCTAACAGACTACAAATTGCATTTATCTCTGAGAAAACAATTACTAAATGCTTTCTTAACCTAACAAGCTATAAAAAATGAGGCATTTGTCTTTATTTATGCATTTTTAGTTTTTCTCTTAAAAATTATTTATTTTGTCAATCATCCAGCAGATGAGAAAGCTGCTTTCTTAAGTTACAGCTACATTGAGTAATATGTGTATTTTATGCAAATTATATTTTAATAGTCTGAGCAAGATATAAATGGATTTGAAATGAACATTTATTCCTCTAGTCATTTCCTAGAACACACAATACCAGCAGCCATAACTTGATATGATTAATGGTAATATTAATTATTAGTGCTTTGTTTTAATTGAGTACAAGGGTATGATGGCATTTATGCAGATGTTCATCAACTGCATATAAAAATTGTTTGGTAACATGCAATAGTAAGTGACACACTCACTATTAATTCCTATGATACTCATTGTTAGAATATGAATCATACTGAATTGTTTTACATTCATGTGGATGTAAAATATAATTCTACAGGAATCCTATTGTCTTTTCCCAAAGCATTAATACTACAGTGCAAAAAGGAGCAGATAAGTTATACACAGAAATTAGGCAAAGAAAGCCAGGAATTTTTTTTTTTATTTAATTTAATGCAGTGACATTGATAAATCAGGGTACATATGTTGAGAGAAAATGTCTCTAGATTATTTTGACATTTGATTGTGCTGTATACCCCTCCCCCAAAGTTAAATTGTCTTCTGTCACCTTCTATCTGGTTTTCTTTGTGCCCCTCCCCTCCCCTAACCCCTCTCTCCTTCTTCACCCCCTCCCCCTTCCCCCAACCTCCCGCCCCTGTTGCCATCACATTCTTGTTCATGTCTCTGAGTCTCATTTTTATGTCCCTTCTATGTATGGATTCATCTTAGTTTTTTTTTTCTGATTTACTTATTTCACTCCATATAATGTTGTCAAGGTCCATCCATGTTATTGTAAATGATCCGATGTCATCATTTCTTATGGCTGAGTAGTATTCCATAGTGCCAAATCTTACCACTTTCCATGTTGATGGCTAGTAGTTTTACGTATGGGCAGGAGCTGCCAAGTACGGAAGGTGGTCCATCAATCCATGACTCTGATGTCCAGTGGGTTATTAGTGAATTTAAAACCTAGGGTCCTGAAAATAATATTAATTGAGAAATTTCATCTCATTAGAAGGTCCTTGCCTTTCCAGGCAAGAGATCGCCTATATTTTAAATACCTCGAGAGACTAGCCATCTTTGTAGTGATCCATCTATAGGGAGATTTTGGGGGGAGAGTAGTCACTGTTTTGCAACAACCAGGTTCATATTGTGAGCTTACATAACTAGTGCTGAGATATGCAATTCCAATTGCATAAATAACACACTGTCTAGTTTAGGATGGCAGGTGTATTAATCTCATCAGAGTGCTGCAGAGGTTCAGACAATGACCATGGGCCTGACATTTCCATCTGTTGGCCTTTGCCACATGGACTTGGGCAATTTGATTGAAGTCACTGTGTGTCAGCTGTTCATCTTTCTAGTGTGGATCTTATCACTCATGCCCACCAAAAGGGGGTGCATCTGATTATTTCTTTTGAGACCTTTCAGCTAAGTCATCCAATTAAAATCAATGACCTTTGATTCATTTGTCCAGGCTATTTGCAGCCTAGAAGTCTCTTAATTGTCTCATACTCTGATTCTTCTCTTGTTTCAGGGTGTGTGTGTGCTTCTTTCTCTCTGTGTATGTGTATACGTGTATACACAGCCCAGACTCTAATCTCAGTTCTCCATGTTTTCTTTATTCTCTCAAAAGTAACAATCATGAGAATTACTTGGGCTTCCTGTGGTGAAAGTTAAGGTCTTCATTAAATTTCTTTGGCCAGGTATGCAGAATATATTCGGCGGTTTCTGTGAAAAATTGACTATTTTTTAAACTTCTGCTCCTAATACTGGCTTTAGTGTGCCCTTTTATATATTGTTTTCTGATATCCACAACCCATAAGATCCAATGATGGCCACTTCCTACTGCCATTTTCTATCACATTATTGACAAAACTCCCAGAGCTGTAACCTGCTGTCACTTCCTTTATTTACATTATGCATCTTCTCTCTTGCTCCCCCCACCACGCTATTAAAGGTATCTAGTGACCAGCTTTGTGCCAAACCTAGATTTTAAAAATCTGCCTGACCTGTGGTGGCACAGTGGATAAAGCGTCAACCTGGAAATGCTGAGGTTGCCGGTTCGAAACCCTGGGCTTGCCTGGTCAAGGCACATATGGGAGTTGATGCTTCCAGCTCCTCCCCCCTTCTCTCTCTCTGTCTCTCCTCTCTCTCTCTCTCTCTCTGTCTCTCCCTCTCCTCTCTAAAATGAACAAATTAAAAAAATCTATTATTATTTTCCACAGTGTCTTTGTTTCTATTATTTTTTTCTAACACTCATACATATTCCACGTATAATACATATTGCACACATACGCTCAGGAAATAGATGGGAAGAAAGTATCAATTGCTAGAGAATGCCCTCAAAGACTCAGCCAAAGGTGTGGCTTGAGAATGCCTGGTTGCCACAGAAGCAAAGACACTGCCTTTCTGTTCTGTCCTCAGCACCCTTCCTGGCACTCCATCACTTCCTGTTTGGGCTACAATTTTATAGCTCTAGCACTGTGTTTCAAAAATGATAATAAAATACACCTGAAAAATAAAAAAAAGGAGTGTTAAGTAAAAAATTTGCAAAAATAAATAAATAAATACATAAGAATAAAATTATATGTGTGGCTCATATTAAAAATAAACAAAAATGAGAACATATTATACTATTTTTGTATCTTAACATTCTCACCCCAAAATACATGTAAGTCACTCTAAGGCCTCTGAAACACTAATTATTCTTTTATTATTATTATTATTTTTTTTTAATTTATTCATTTCAGAGAGGAGAGGGAGAGACAGAAAGAGAGAGAGAGAGAGAGAAGTGGGGAAGGAGCTGGAAGCATCAACTCCCGTATGTGCCTCGACCAGGCAAGTCCAGAGTTTCGAACCGGCGACCCCAGCATTTCCAGGTCGACGCTTTATCCACTGCGCCACCACAGGTCAGGCACACTAATTATTCTTAATGACTATACTATTATTCCCCATATGGGTATACCATAAATTATTTAACCATACTTCCGTTAATGGGTGTTCAATCTGTTACTATTTTTTGATGGTCATACGCAGTTTTACAGTCTATGTACTTATACAATTAATGTTTATTTTCTCAGTTTTTAAAAAGTTTTAAGGAACAGATTTTGTCATGGGCAGTGAAATTCTTGAGCCAATGATATATGACTGTTGTAATTAAATAGATGCAGAGCATCTGTAAAAATTTATATTTCTATAGGCACTGTAAGAGTATCTTGTTTTATAAATTTATAATTTGAAGTCTGTACTCTCAGAAATTACTATAGCTACTCCTGTTTTCTTTTTAGTAGTGTTAGCATGGTATATTTTTCTCCATCCATTTACTTTTATCTATCCATGTCTTTATATTTCAAGTGTTTTCTGCTATCCAACATAGAGTTGGCTATTGCTTTTTGACATGTATCTGTCTTTTTTGGTGCATTCAGGCCATTCAAGGCAAGGAATGATATAGTTGGATTAATATTTACCATGTCTGTTACTATTTTGTTTTTGTTGTCTTTGTTTTTTGTTCCTGTTTTTGTCCTTCATTTTTTTCTGCTTGTGTGGTTTTAATTATTTATAATTTTATTTTTTCTCCTTTCTTAGCATACCAGTTATATTACTTTTAACAATTTTTTTAGTGGTTGTTATCCTAAAGTTTGCAGTAATGATCTAAAAATTAAACAAGTCCACTTGCAAATAACACTATATGTTTCATATGTCGCGAGTTCCTCATAATGCAACATAATCCTAATTCCTTTCTGTCTTTATCTTTTCTAGGGGGGTTGTAGAAGACTTTTATTCATGTGGCATAAAGTCTTCTTTTTCAATCGTTCCTGTTATTCACCTCACTTATCAGAGGAAACAGCTGTGTTAGGCTTGCTCGCTGGTTTACCGGCTGCAAGCACTTTGCTGGATTAGTGTGTGAGCACATGGCAGGACCATGTGTGCATCATCTATGTAAGGCTATGGGTGCTGGGTGCTTTCCCTCAGGGTGATCTTCCCAGATCCTTCTCTCACCACTGTGAGGTGCACTTTTCCTGCTCCCTTGCCCGTCACTGCAAAAAGTAGGTTTTCCTTTGTTTATTAGCATTTTCCCTCTTTTGCTTATTCACTTGCCTATCTTGTGAGACTCCAATAAATGGGTATGGCCCAACGCTCTCTGGCTCCGCAGTTCCTCTACTGTCTGTCCAACTAAAATGAGAACCCGTCTGGCCTCAGCCACCGGCATTACACTTATTGACGAGGATACATTATATATGGATAAATTGTTCTATTATTATTTTGAACAAACTTTTATCTGTTTCTGACCTGTATTTATTTCCTTCTTTATAAAGCATTTCTTTTCATATTTCTCCCATTACAGATCTATGTATTAGCACAAATTCTCTGAAATGTTGTTTGCCTGAAAAGTATTTCTACTTCATCTTTGAAAGATAATCTTTCAGGATAAAGAATCCTAGTTTTTTGGGGTTTTTTTCTTATCAATACTTTAAATATTTCCTTCACCCTCCTGTTGTTTACAGAGAACTCTGTTCTAATTCAAAATAAAGCTGACTCTTGAAAGCCATGAATTAGAACTGCATGGGTCCACTTAGACACAAAAATTTTATCAGTATGCACAGTGGGCCCTCGTATCTGAGGGTTTCACATCTGACCATTCAACCACTGCAGATGGAAAAGTTTTTCACATTCCCAACCTGTTTGTTTTCTGGCTGCTGATTCCAGATAGAAGAGAGATCTGGAATCAAGGTTTTGATCCTTGTGTGGTTCACTGAATCTGCAGTTTTGCAGGGTGGACTAGAGAGTTAAAAGTTACCTGCAGATTTTTAATGGCAGGTGTGGGGCTAGGTACCCTTCATCCTCTACACCAGTGATTCCAGGGTCAGCTGTAGGTCCTTTTCCTTCCCTCTACTAGAAAGAGGAAGTGGGTTTTTTTCTTCCCAGAAACTATGTTGGAGAGTTTGGTAGTGCTCCTAGAATTAAACTCATGGAAATGTGTGGGTCCCTTTTGACTGGGTCCTGCTGGAGAATTCACTCTCAGTGTTGAGCACGTGAGGCTCCAGCGATTCTTCCATTACAGTGCTGGGAACCTGGCCCAGCACTGGTTCCTGGGAGGATTCTGCTGTGGGATTGTCTCTCCCCGTTTCCAGCTTCAGAAAAAAAAAAAAAAGAAAGAGAGATATGGAAATATCCCACTAATGATTTATATTAAATCAAGTTTTCTTTGCAGTTCTAACAGTAGCTTATTAGCTATTTGGACACACACAAACTAATGATTATAGTATTTTCTCTGTAAATTGCCTCTTTTCCTTTTATACAATATTTGTCTCTGTCTTGACAAATGCATTAAACCTTTTATTACACTTTTTTTAATGTTACATTGATCTCCCTGATTTCTCTTTGAAATCATTTTCTTAGTGTCTCCCTACCAATTCTTTATTTCTATTTTTATCAAGTATAGTGTGTGTGTGTGTGTGTGTGTGTGTGGTGTGTAGTTTTAAGACCATTCTTACAAATATTTTTCTGCTTTCTCTTTGCACAATAACGTGTCATAATAAGAATCACAAAACCCTAAAACTTTACAACAATACTTGTTTATTCATAGCTTACTAATTTTTTGGCAGGATTCAGCTGTTCTGGCCTGTGGTTCACTGATCTCAGCTGAACTTGTCTTTGTGTCTGTTATTAACTGTATATCAGAGGGAGTTTTTCAGATTATGCTTGCTTTCTCTCACCTGGATGTGAGGAGTGGGGTGTGCTCTGTTGTTTGATCTAGGATGATCTCTATTGGGATAACTTAGGACAACTCAGCTTGTGCCTCAAATATCATCCTCCCGTGGGCTATCTCAAGCATGTTTTCTTGGCTGGAGCAGAGGTACAATAGTAATCAGGGAGCCACATGCAACACCTTTGAAGGCTTAGCATCCAATGTTGGTACACTGGAAAGTAAACATACAATAAGATTTTGATTCATTTTTTTTGACATTCTTTTTTTAAATTTTAATGGGGTGACATTAATAAATCAGGGTACATATGTTCAGAGAAAACATCTCCAGGTTATTTTGACATTTAATTATGTTGCATACCCATCACCCAAAGTCAAATTGTCTTCCGTCACCTTCTATCTGGTTTCCTTTATGCCCCTCCCCTTCCCCCACTCCCTTCATCTTCTCCCTCCCCCCACTCCTGGTAACCACCACACTCTTGTTCATGTCTCTTAGTCTCATTTTTATGTCCCACCTATGTATGGAATCATACAGTTCTTAGTTTTTTCTGATTTACTTATTTAACTTAGTATAATGTTATCAAGGTCCATCCATGCAGTTGTAAATGATCAGATGTCATCATTTCTTATGGCTGAGTAGTATTCCATAGTATATATGTACCACATAGTGTATATGTACCACATCTTCTTTATCCAGTCATCTATTGAGGGGATTTTAGGTTGTTTCCATGTCTTGGCCACTGTGAACAATGCTGCAATGAACATGGAGCTATATGTGTCTTTACGTATCAATGTTTCTGAGTTTTGGGGGTATATATCGAGTAGAGGGATTGCTGGGTCATATGGTAGTTCTATTTTTAGTTTTTTGAGATACCACCATATTTTCTTCCATAATTGTTGTACTACTTTACATTCCCACCAACAGTGGATGAGGGTTCCTTTTTCTCCACAGCCTCTCCAACACTTGTTATTACCTGTCGTTGAAAATAGCTAATCTAACAGGTGTGAGGTGGTATCTCATTATAGTTTTGATTTGTATTTCTCTAATAGCTAATGAAGATGAGCATCTTTTCATATATCTGTTGGCCATTTGTATTTCTTTCTGGGAGAAGTGTCTGTTCATGTCCTCTTCCCATTTTTTTATTGGATTGTTTGTTTGTTTGTTATTGAGTTTTATGAGTTCTTTGTATATTTTGGATATTAGGTCCTTTTCTGAGCTGTTGTTTGAAAATATCATCTCCCATTTAGTTGGCTGTCTGTTTGTTTTGTTGTCAGTTTCTCTTGCTGTGCAAAATCTTTTTAGTCTGATGTGGTCCCATTCATTTATCTTTTCCTTCACTTCCCTTGCTTTGGAGTCAAATTCATAAAGTGCTCTTTATATCCAAGGTCCATGAGTTTAGTACCTATGTTTTCTTCTATGTACTTTATTGTTTCAGGTCTTATATTTAGGTCTTTCCTCCATTTTGAATTAATTTTAGTACAAGGGGAAAAACTGTAGTCGAGTTTCAATCTTTTGCATGTGGCTTTCCAGTTTTCCCAGCACCATTTGTTGAAGAGGCTCTCTTTTTTCCACTGTGTGTTGTTGGCCCCTTTATCGAAAATTATTTGACCGTATGTATGTGGTTTTATTTCTGGGCTTTTTATTCTGTTCCATTAGTCTGAGTTTCTATTTTTCTGCCAATACCATGCTGTTTTGATTATCATGGCTCTATAATATAATTTGAAGTCAAGTATTGTAATGCCCCCAGCTTCGTTCTTTTTCCTTAGGATTGCTTTGGCTATTTGGGTTTTTTTTATAGTTCCATATAAATCTGATGATTTTTTGTTCCATTTCTTTAAAAAATGCCATTGGAATTTTGATGGGAATTGCATTGAATTTGTATATTGCTTTGGGTAACATGGTCATTTTGATTATATTTATTCTTCCTATCCAAGAACAAGGAATATTTTTCTATTTCATTGTATCTTTTTCAGTTTCCCTTAACAATGCTTTGTAGTTTTTATTATATAGGTCCTTTACATTCTTTGTTATGTTTAATCCTAGGTATTTTATTTTTTTGTTGCAACCATGAAGGGGATTATTTTTTAGTTTGTTTTCTGATGTTTCATTGTTGGCATATAAGAAGGCAATGAACTTTTGTATATTAATTTTGTATCCTGCAACCTCATTGTGTTGGTTTATTGTTTCTAGTAATCTTTTCATGGAGTCTTTGGGGTTTTCGATGTATAGGATCATATCATCTGCAAAAAGTGAAACGTTTACTTCTTCTTTTCCAATATAAATGCCTTTTATTTCTTCTTCTTGTCTGATTGCTCTGGCTAGAACTTCCAGCACCATGTTAAATAAGAGTGGAGAGAGTGGACAACCCTGTCTTGTTCCTGATTTAAGGGGAAAAGTCCTTAGTTTTATGCCATTTGATATGATGTTAGCTGACGGTTTATCATAAATGGCCTTTATTATGTTGAAGATTTTGATTCTTAACTAAATTTAACAATGTATTTCTTTTAATAATGAGTTCACTTTGATTTTATTTCTTTTTTATTTTTAAAATTTGCTTTCATTTTTCTTTTTTATTATGTTCTTGGATTGAACATGATGATATTTGTTGTTTATTTTCCAATTTATCATTTTGAAATTCTGTTGACTTTTTCTATTGGATTAGTTCTACTCTGTATGATTGGCAATAATCAGCCATTTGTCTTGAATAATGTAGGAAAATAAAATACTAGTTAGCCCATCAGAACATCTGTCCCCAATCATACCTCTACTATTTCACTAGCATTTCTCCTCATTTTGCTGCCTTCCTTTTTATATTAATGTTTTTCAATTCATTCTTTCATTTATAATTGTCTAATCATCTTGGCATCTATGTTCTTCAATTTCAGGGGCTTTATTAACACTTATTTTACACATTCTATTTAGCTTATAATGTTTTATAGTTGAACTGTATAGATAGTTGGTTCGGAACGAGTAACAGCAAAGGATCGAGAAAGTGCAATAGAATGTAATTCCAGATAAAAAAAGTTTTCAGGGTGCACTGTCATTGTCTATCCTTCTGTGCTTTATCTTGTGCTCTATTTTCTGACTTATTTGTTGAGTGGTTAACACATTTTTTGGTAAGTGCAATTTTTCCATAGTTAATATTTATATTTAATGCATATGTGCTTATAATTTTGTGATAGTTGAATGGTTATTATTTCAGGCTTGACTTTTTTTTCCATAGTTTATTGAGGTCCGCTTACCATCTTCAAATCTAAGTTACAGATAGAACATTTATGCTGATCTAATTTCCTTTTTTAGTCTTTCTTTCTTTCTGTCTGTCTGTCTTTCTTTCTTTCTTTCTTTCTTTCTTTCTTTCTTTCTTTCTTTTTCTCTTTTATTAAGTGAGAGGCAAGAGTCAAAGACAGACTCCCACTAGCACCCTGATCAGGATCCAACTGGCAACCCTACTAAGGGTAATATTCTGGCCAGCTCGCCCATTGCTCCATTGCTCAGCAACTGTATTTTTCTTAGCAAGCACCTGAGGCAGAGGCCATGGAGCCATCCTCAGTACCTGGGGCCAACTTGCTCCAATTGAGCCATGGCTGCAGGGTGGCAAGAGAGAGAGAAGCAAGAGGGGGAAAAAGAGATGGTTGCTTCTCCTATGTGCTCTGACCATAATCAAAGCCAGGACATCCTGGCTGATGCTCTTTCACTGAGCCAACCAACCAAGGCCTAATTTTATTCTTGAATAAGTAATTTTTATTTCAGTTTGAAAACTTGTGAGTTTTTCCTTGGTTTTGGGCTTCATGGGTTTTACTAATAAATCCCTAAAAGTATGTTTTCTCATAAAAACCTATACAATTTAAGATTATTCAATCTTCAAATTGAGTACTTTCTTAGTATAGATTGATATTTTTAACTGCTTATCCCTTTAAATCAACCTTCTAAGACTTTTAACTTGACTCTCATTCATAATGTTTTCTTTCAGTTTTCTACTAAAATATTTTAACATAAAAATATCCTTTTTATTTCCACAAGGATATATTTTTTTAAGTGTGATGTACGTGCAGCTTCCTAAGTACTAGTATCACTTTGTTACTAGTTGGAGATTTATACTTGCTTCTTCTAGCATGTCCACTTTTTGTGGAACTGTCCAAATTTTTATTTGTTTTTCCTCTAGCTCATGGGAACCCCCTTTTTATGAGTTATTTTTATTTATCAGTTCAGTGGAATGACACCAAAGCTGCTAGGAAACACTAAATAAAATGTCTGTTAAGTTAGAGGAGCCAGGATGGCCTCCATCATTGTGAACCAGGGCTATGACAGCAGGCAGATCTTTAGTCCCTTCTTCAGATAGGAAGAGCCCTTTGGGCTTGTCTCACATTAAAAGCTAAAAAGAGTCTGAGATTATCTATTCTAACCCTTCTTAATTCCCCAAAATAGTGAAAAAAAAAAGTACAGTTAAGATGCCCTATATCAGCCCTTCTTTGGTGAAACCAATGTTGTTCGTTGGCCAAAGTCTCACCAAAATTTATCTGAGGAAGATCCTAGCTTTTGGGCTTACTTGTTTCCAGAGACTCAGAGGTCACAGAGCAGAGAAAACTGAAATCATTGTTTCTACTGTACTCTGTATGTCCTAACTGCCTGTCTGTCCCAGTGTCTGCTTGGCTTATAAGAGGGGAGTAGCTTGTATCTGAAATAAGAGAAGGAGAAGAAAGATGCTGTTAAATGCCTCTGTAGACTCTCCATCTCTGAAGCCAGTCTCCCATTATAATCATCCCAATATTCACCATGTGTCACAGTACAGGTACAAGAAGCATTGGAGTAAAACATTGAAAGCTCACACATCTTAGTGTTTCTGCCTGCCTGGTTTCAAATTCTGGTTTCTTTTGGGATCCATTGTCCTTAGGTGTAAGTCAATAATATATCTCTCACAGGATTATCATAAGAATTAATCAATGCAAGTCAAATTCGCACATCATTGCCTGCCATAAAAGACTGCTCGGAATGTTATTATTAGCACTTTCCTATTCACCTAAAATATGAGCATATTTATTACATACTAAAATGGCATTGAATAAACACAAATATTGAACACATTCTTACTGTGCTTTCCGTACAAGCATGTATATAAACAAAATGAAAATTACTGATGCTCTGGCTGAAGAGTTCAGTTGGTCAGAACATTGTCCTGATATGTAAAGGTTGTAGGTTCAGTTCCCCGGTCAGGGCACATACAGGAACAGATTGATGTTTCTGTCTCTCTGTCTCTCTCTCTTCTTCTCTTTCTAAAAATTAATGAATAAATTTTGAAAAAAAATATTGAAAGTACAGCAATGAGTTAGGATAAAGGTATATCCTGAGTCCTAGTACTTATCACAATTATATGACTTCAAAGCCATATTCTTAGCATAAATGAGAAAAAATGGCTATTGTGTGATTTGACTGTGGAAAGTAATACTCTATGAAATCACAATAATGAAACTGAAAGTTGTGAAGAGTCATAGGTAATTTGTGAGAAGACACAGGTAAGTGTGGTTGGCTGTCACTGTGGGTGCACACACATGCACACACACGGATTCTAGCATAGCTACACCAATAACACCCAGAAGTGCAGTGGGTAGCGGACTGGGAGTGAAACCATCCCCTAAGGACCACAGCAACATTAGCAGTGAACTCCTGATTTGAATTTTTAAGTACAGCTTTCAATTTCTGTTAAGTTTCACTTCTAATATCAAATGTTTAAGAAAGAAAGGAAAGGAGCAGCTAAGTGTAAAAAGGTCAAATGAAGAATTATCTTAAAATGACATTTTTATGATTATAGTCATGTTTAACGACTTTAAATGAAGAATTACCCCCTATTTGATGTTTTTAAGACCAAGACAGTGTAAAAACGTCATTTTAAAATGACATTTTTACAATCAGAGCAATCTGTAAAAACGTCAAGTGAACAACTCTATGAATGAAATGTTTCTAAGAATATAAAGAAGTTAAAATGTCCAGTAGAGACTTTCATTGATATTTGATGGGGTTTTTTCAATCAATATCAGGAAATATTGATAATAAAAATGCAGTATCTAGTGTGTTACTATCTTTAATTTTGTCAGTTGTCTTGTTGTAGGAATGACTATAAGTAAATGTTCTCCTGATTTGCCTAACATCAAAACAATAGATGAAAATTTGACCAGCATCTATATATTGCAATACATGAAGTGTTTTAAAAATACCTTTTTAAGATACAATTAAATATTTAAAAAGATATATACAAATATGTATTTTAGGTGTTTATAATTTTATATATTAGTATATATGCAGTAATAAAGAATGAGACAGGTATCACACATTGTTCCTACAGAAAATTAATTTTGAAAAATTCCCACTAGAGCTAAAAACTACATGCAAAACATCTTCCTTCTTAACCTTGAGGGTTTAGTGGAAATATGCAAATGCAGTAACATTTTTGGGTGCTCACCAATATCATTTCAAGTGTCTATAGCTGCACTTGTAGTAAAACTTTTGGCATTGGTGGAAATTTCTGTATCTTGCTTGCCAGTGTGCTTGCCACCTGCATGTGAGATATGCTCTGAACTGAATTTTTATTTAATTTTATTTTAATCCTAATTTACATTTAAATACATATAGGAACCAATTTTTAGATTGCCAGGCTATGTTAATTTGGGATTGAGACCAATTCTAAGCTCACACTTGCTTTTGTGGAGCTTCTAATGATGTCAGGGCCAACTTCTAGGGGCAGCAACAAATGCCGTTTGGCTAGTAATGTATATCTGGTCTAAAGTAAGGCCATGAAGGCTAATTGAACACCTAAACATGGGTTATCAGGGTAAGACTGTACTATATGTAGTGCTGGCCAAAACAATTCCAACAATATTCTCACATGGTTTAAAGATATGAAATGATTCCATGTATTTACTTGCAGTGTCAATAAAAATTAAACTTTAAATTTATCACAAATAGCCTTCACCAGATATTTTGATGGGCCACTATATGCATGCACACATACGTGCACACACACACATGCACATGCACACATGCGCACGCACACACACACACATACGTACACAGCTAGAGTACCATTCAAGCTTCATATGCATTAGAAATAGTTTACCACTAAAAATAGCTCTTTATTTTTTGAAATGTCTGTAGCACATTTCCATTAAAGTCCTTGAAATAACTAGCAATGCTTACTTACATAAAATGCTTTACATTTTAAGAAACCATTCCTCATGTTTTATTGCTTTTGAGTTTTAGGATAATGCATGTATTACAACCTTCTTTATTATTATTAAATGAAGACATTAAGACCTTAGAAAATTAAGGCGAAGATACCATGAAATAAAGTTCGCCATGGTGGTGATGATGATAATGGTCAGGCCTGACACTTACAGGGCTTCCCAATCTTCAATCAGTCTAATGCCCATGCTCAGCCATGAGATTGCACTCCCCTGATTGCTGCTCTCATTGAATAGTTAAGAAGCAGCCACCCTCCTGTCCCAGTCACTGCTTTTTGAAGTTAGAACCGGGTCTCATAACAAGCTACCTCACAGGGCTTATAAGAAAACTGGACAAAGATGTAGAGACAAGAAGTACTAGAAAACATAAAAAGTGAGTTTGGCTGATTGATTGCAAATGAGTTGCAAAGGATTTCCATAAATCAGATATGACTGGAAGATCAATGATTTGATAAGCTGAAGAGATGAGAGGGAGTGTCAGTGATAATGGGGAATTTAGCACAGGAGAGTTATTAAGGAACAGGAAATAATTCTGCCTAGGTCAGCTTGAACTGTAGTTATACCAGTTCATTTTTTTTTTTTAATTTCCCACCAAATGCATCATGACCCTTATTTTGTCCACCTAGCCGAGGGTGGGCAACCTTGGAAGCATTGCTTTGCCCATCTTTTGCCTGTTGCTGATATTTTGGAGGGCTTTCTCCTCTACCCCATCTTTTAACCCTCCTTCATCTTTCTTTTCTGACTTAGTAGGCCAGCTACCATTTTTTGAGTTCTAATTAGCCACCAAGTATTGTGTCTGAAGCATGTTACATTCACTATTTAATGTATTACTTCTAACAACTTTGTGAAAACAAAAATGTTCTTATTCACATGATACTTGTATCTATCATATGATCCAACCATTCCAATCCTAGCTATTTACATACGAGAAAGAAATTCTGTGTCAGTGCCTACTAGTAATAAATGTTACAGAGACTTTATTTTCAATAGATAAAATCTGGAAACAGCAGGAATGCCACACCAACAGAAAATATAGAGCAAGTTGTGGTATTTCTATACAGCATTACACTAATGAGCAGTAAAAGTAATGAATCGTCGATATACAACATGCATGAATCCCCTCCAATATTTGAGTGAAAGAGGTCAGAGTACACATTTTGCCATCTTATTTACATGTAACTACAGACAATACAAACTAATTTGTAGTATCAGAGCAGTAGTTGTCTGTGGAGAGAGAGGAGGGCTTCAGTGAAAAACAAAAAGGAGGGATGACTAAGAGACACATGGAAACTTGGAGGAGTAAGGGATAGCTTTGTCCTATAGTAATTGAGATCTATATACTGTTCAAATCATATATTTTACATATAGTGGTCCCTCATCTATCGTGGGGTATTGGTTCCAGAACCCCCCTGCGATAGGCAAAAATCCACGAAGTAGCAACCTTATATTTATTTTAATATTTATATATTTTAAGACTTTATAACCCTCCCCACACTCTTATAAACCTGTCCCACACTCTTATAAAACACTTTCTATGCTCTTAAACACTTTCTATACTCTTAAACCTACATAATTTTAACAATATATAATATTCTATATGGGTACTCACCAGTAGTATTTTACTTTGATTTGATATTCTTTTAATATACTTTAATTAATACTCTATATTTTTTATATTATTTCAGTTTTTTAGGTAAGAAAATGCTTATTTTGCCACAAAATAATTAAAATAATAAATATATAAAATATACCACAAAATCCTGTGATATAGTGAAAAATCCGAGATACAAAATTAGATATATACAATTTAAAAATTGACGATATAGTGAGACCATGAAAAGTGAACCATGATATGGCAAGGGACAACAGTGCTTCCAGTGTCATGTTAATCAAGAAAAATATTAACATAATATGTTCTCTAATCTCATTAGAGACAGCTCTTCTCATCACAATATGCCAAATAGTTGAGATGAAAAATTTTCACTAGCCTTGGCTGGTTGGCTCAGTGGTAGATTGCCAGCCAGTGTGTGGATGTCCCAGTTTGATTCCCAGCCAAGGCACACAGGAGAAACATCCATCTGCTTCTCCACCTCACCCCCTCTCACTTCTCTCTCTCTCTCTCTCTCTCTCTTTCTCTTCTCCTCTCCTCCTGCAGCCATGGCTCAATTAGAGTCAGTTGGCCCCAGGTGCTGAGGATGACTCTATTGCCTCCACCTCAGGCATTAAAAAATGGCTTAGGTTGTAACCGAGCAAGGGCCCCAGATAGGCAGAGCATCGCCTCCTTGTGGGTTTGCAAGGTGAATCCCTGTTGGGGCACATGTGGGAGTCTGTCATTGCCTCCCTTCCCCTCACTAAATAAAAATAAATAAATAAACAAAAAACAAAATAAATAAATAGAAATAGAAAAAAATGCACCAAATACAAAGTGATGCTGAATGTTGGCTTCTGTCAAAACACAAGCTTGATAGAAAAGAGGCGTTTGGATACTAGTAAAGTTCTGGGAGGCAAGTAAAGGCCTATGCATAGATTAAAGCAGTGAAAGGATAGAGTTTTGAATCTTTTCCTAATGTTTAACCAAATCTTATTTTTGATTGCTGAAAGTCTTTATAAAAGAAAGGGCTTCTTGGGCCATATTTCTAGCTAGCAAAAGGACTCGGTCCTGGGGCCAGCAGTACAACTAGCAAGCTGGGTGTCCTCCACCTGAGACTATTGTATAAATCAGGCAGGGGGAAGAACAGTGTAAATTGTTTTGAAAGAATTTACATTAGCTACAGATTAGGGGGCAGGATAAGGTAAAGCAGTGGTCATTCTTTGTTAGGCACACCATCTGGAAGAAAGAAATAATAACTGCTTTTGATTGGCTGAAGCAGCAGTCCAGAAAGTTCATGCATGTGCAGGAGGTCTCGCCCATCCAGTGGTCTCCTAGGAGACATGTGGATGTTGGTTCAAAACTCCAACATAGGCCCTGGCCGGTTGGCTCAGTGGTAGAGCATCGGCCTGGCGTGCAGGAGTCCTGGGTTCGATTCCCGGCCAGGGCACACAGGAGAAGTGCCCATCTGCTTCTCCACCCCTCCCCCTCTCCTTCCTCTCTGTCTCTCTCTTCCCCTCCCGCAGCCGAGGCTCCATTGGAGCAAAGTTTGCCCCGGCGCTGAGGATGGCTCTGTGGCCTCTGCCTCAGGCACTAGAATGGCTCTGATTGTGGTAGAGCATCACCCCAAGATGGGCAGAGCATCACTCCCTGGTGGGCATGTCGGGTGGATCCCGGTCGGCGCATATGGGAGTCTGTCTGACTACCTCCCCATTTCCAACTTCAGAAAAAACAAAAACAAACAAACAAAAAAAACCCTCCAACATATATTCAGGAGTACGAGCAGTCTTTTGTCATCTGGTCTGCAGCTACTAACAATTAATAGGCTGACTGCTCTATCTCTTTCTCTTGTTCTCGGGTGTGCTATCATTCAAGTTTAAACATCTCAGAATTATTTTTTTTTTTGTCACTGAGAGCAAAGATATGGGCTTATTGCAATAACTATTTGTGACTACTTATCCCATATTTACAGAAATGAGTAAAATCTGTGGATCATAGGTCCAGTTCACATTTTAAAAAGCATGTTGTTTTTGAACATTAGCTTTGTCCTCCGAGTTTTTCAGAACCTACATTTTTGCTGACTTTGTGCCTAAATCATAACATTGGAAGTATTTTCCATTTGTGGCCTAACAAACAGAAGGTACGAGACTCTATTTTGATTGTCCTGAAGACTGTATCGTCATGTCTCTGATTCCCTTACCCAGAAGACCAGGACATGTGGCATACATCAAGCAGAACAACCAACCCATAAGGGAAGGATGCCCGGAGGGTTCTCAATGAAGAAAGAATACCTAAAGTCACACCCCTCTAGTAATGGGAGTACATTAAAGTTAAACTCTGACAAGAGTTAAAACAGCAAGATTGCACTTACATTGTATAATCGCTTTACAAAAGGCCAATAATCACTTTGTTCAAAAGAGGTAATGCAGCATAATATAAGTAGTAGTTTAAGCAATTATCCAGTAGAACAGTTAATCAGCACCCTCAGTTCACAGTCTTTTGTTTCCCCAGAATACACATGTCAGATCATAATTAAATGCACTCACAACTGTTCAGGGCAGAGTGAGCATCCTGGGTGGAAACGTAGGAACCAAGCTGAAAAACATAGTGCAGACAAGTTTAGACACAGCTTTTTGATCGTGTCTGCCTGGTATGGGGTCTTAGTGGACAGACTGGCTTTATAAGGGTGAAACCACATTGGTGTAAATTATTTATAGAAAAGGATAATGTATGACTACAAAAGTTATGCTTCTAAAATTTACAAATTCCCCAAATGATGTCTTTTGGTGTAAATTATCTTCCAGGTATAAATTTGTTCTAAATCACATTCATAGGAAGAGGGTTTCAAAGTGCACTGGTTTAAGTTGTTTGATGATGAAAATTTGAGAAGTCTAGAGAATATATCTGTACATCCTGTTTCATTTCTAATCAATAATAAATACCATAGAGCTGCCATTATGCAGTCCCAGTAGTGAAGCATGCAAAGGTATACTGTGTCACATATTGCAGCGACAGAACAATAATCAGAGAATAAAATTAACTTTTGATGAAATTGACTTTTTACAACTCTAGCTTTTAATAGGTATTTAAGAGTTACATATATTGAAAATGTTCAGGCTCTGACTGGTTGGCTGAATGGTAGAGTATTGGCCAGGGGTGTGGATGTCCTGGTTTGATTCCTGGTCAAGGCACACAGGAGATGCAACCATCTGCTTCTCTACCCCTCGCCCTTCTGTCCCTCATCCTCTCCCACAGCCATGACTTGATTGGTTTGAGCTCATTGGCCCCAAACACTGAGGATGACTCCATGAAGCCTCCACCTCAGTTGCTAAAAATAGCTTGGTTGTGAGAATAGCCCCACATGGGCAGAGCATCGGCCCCCAATGGGGGTTGCTTGGTGGATCCTGGTGGGGGTGCATGTGGGAGTCTGTATCTCTATCTCCCTTCCTCTCATTTGGAAAAGAAGAAAAGATTTGTATACATTGAAAATGTTCATCATCAGAAGCAATCTATGACCAAAACAGAAAAGATGGTCAACTTTTCATTCTTTGAAGGTACACACAATTTCATCATTAATTACAGTTTTATTTATTTATTTTTTATTTATTATTTATTTATTGTGTGGGAGAGACAGAGAGAGTCAAAGAGAGGGACAGATAGGGACAGACAGACAGGAAGGGAGAGAGATGAGAAACATCAATTCTTCGTTGTGGTTCCTTAGTTGTTCATTGATTGATTTCTCATATGTGCCTTGACTGGAAGGCAACTGCAGAACGAGTGACCCCTTGCTTGAGCCAGCGACCTTGGGCTCAAACTGGTCAGCCTTGAACAAACCAGATGAGTTCACGATCAAGCTGGCAACCTCGGGGTCTCAAGCCTGGGTCCTCCACATCCCAGTTTGACGCACTATCCACTATGCCACCACCTGGTCAGGCACTTATAATTTTATTTATAATAATATATTGACATCTATATCCTGAGGTTCAGTTCAAACTATGTAACTTAACTCTGGATCTATTCATCCCACAATCTACTAGAACAGCAAATTTTAACCTTTTCATCTCATGGCATACATAAACTAATTACTAAAATTCTGCGACACAACAAAAATATATTATGCTTTTTGCTGATCTGACAAAAAAAAAAGTGTAATTTTGATTCATTCACACCTAACAGCCATTGTCGTGTTGGGTGTTGTCATTTTTTTTTTGTTTGTTTGAAAATGTATGGAAAAAGAGGTCAGTGACCCTGACTACATAGTCAAATATTCCCTGTTTTAAAAATTCTTGCAGCACATCCATGAGCCATGGCACACCAACTGAAAATCACTGTCTTGAAACAATATTTCTTAAACTTCAATGTGCACACAGATTCCCCTCAAGCTCCTTCTGAAAGGGCAGGTCCTGACTCAATTTTTCTGGCATGTGGACTGAAATTCTACATTTCTAACCAGCCCCAGGTGATCCTGATACTGTTGGTTTCACTTTAATCCAAAATTCTTATCCCCACTTAAATTTCTGACACATTTTAAATTTAAAGGGTAGAAATTTGAATGATACCTTTAGCCTTGTACCCTAAATTGGTTCCTCTTTGGTGGTGGTCCACTATTCATTTGGTGACAAGGTTGAAACCTAGGAGTCACACCAGATTCCTTACTTACAGATTATATCCAGTTTCTCACCAAGATCTCTGATTGATCTTGATAAACATTCCTGATTTTTTTTTTTCAAATCTACTGAAGGCACCTCATTCAGGCACCATAATCTCTCATGTGTTGGTATAGCAACCTTTCTAATTGATCTACCATCAGTTTCATGAACTAATCTAAAATTATCTTTCTAAATTTAATTCTGATCACATCAATCCTGTTAAAAATATATCACTGCCTCTAACATGGTCTCCAAGACACCATATCCACACTTTATTTTTATATAAACTACGGTACTTTCTATCACCTAATCTCTCTCTCTCTCTCTCACTCTCTTTCACTCTCTTATACTTCCACCACTCAGTATATCTAAGGTGAGTCAATGGAATAAATCTTCTAACTTATTCTTGTGAATTACCTGTTTCAATTATAAGAATGTCTCTATACTACAAAGTATCCTAGACATTTTCTATAACTGTATTCTTTAGTTTAATTGAGAATACCTTCCTTTAGTTTCTACCCTCAAAATATTTATATAAAAATATCCTCTCATTCGTGTTCTTTAATATAGCAGCTTTATTTATACATAATTCACATAGCATACAATTTAAATATGTAAGAATACAATCAATGATATTTCTTACACAATGATTTTTCCCGAAGTGTGAAATAGCACAATAAATTATAGAACATTTTCTTCAAACTAAAAAATATTTTACAAAATAGGTCTTTGTTACATGTGCATACCTTAATTTTTATTTTTCCTGATTAGCTGACTCCTCTATTAAAAATATATTTCTTTTTCTCTAGTTAAAATGCTTGACTTATCAATTTTTTCAGATGTTAAACATCATATACATAATTTTTCAGTTACACTTTACAGTTAGTATAATTTTGTATTAATTTCAGGTGTACAGCATAGTGGTTAGACAATCTATTCTTTTGCTTTGAACATATTTGCATTTCTTTTTTGACAGGGACAGAGAGAGAGTCAGAGAGAGGGACAGATAGGGACAGACAGGAACGGAGAGAGATGAGAAGCATCAATTCTTCATTGCAGCACCTTAGTTGTTCAATGATTGCTTTCTCATATGTGCCTTGACTGGGGGCCTCCAACAGAGCAAATGACCCCTTGCTCATGCCAGCAACCTTGGGCTCAAGCTAGTGACCTTGGGCTTCAAGACAGCAAGCTTTAGGCTCAAGTAAGCAACTGTAGGGTCATGTTTATAATCCCATGCTCAAGCCAGCAACCCCATGCTCAAGCTCATGAGCCCACACTCAAGACAGCAAACTTGGGAATTTAAACCTGGTTCCTCTGTATCCCAGTCTGGCACTCAATCCACTGCGTCACTACCTGGTCAAGCCATATTTGTATTTTTTATTCCAATGTTCCTCCTATATAATGCATATAGTGGCATCTAATTTTTTTAATGCTATTTGACAGTCTCAGTCTTTTGAGTTACTTGTTTAACCATTAACATTAAATGTTATTATTGTTATAGGTTTAGGTGATTTTAACTTTTTTATTTCCTCTTTCTCTATTCATGTTTCACTGCTTTCTTTTGCATAGTAAGTATTTCCCAGTGTAACACTTTAACTCCTTTAAGGATTTCCATATATGTTTACATTTTTTAGTTATTTTCATAACCATCATTCTAGGTCATACCAAATACATCATAACTCAGCAGAATATATTTTAAATTTATGCTACCAAAATTCTAGGGATACACAGATATGTTACTCTTCATATTCCAAGAGAGACTCTCACTGTGGGAGGGTCACTCTAAGAGGTGGGTACTCAACACCAAGCCCGGAGCCCCATCCTAGAGCCCTAGAGCCCAGAAAAGGTGCCAGACAGAATTTGGCAATGAAAAGAGCCAGTTTCTATCTGCAAGAGAGACAGCTTTCTGAGACTCAGACTCCGTCTTAAAGGGCCCGTAAAGAAAATCTCATTCACAGCCACTTTCCCGGGTTCCAGGAAGAGCTGAGAGGACTGGAGTTGCATGAAGAAATTGTAAAGTTGGAGGCCCAAGGAGAGACAGGCTGGGGGACAGCCACCCTTACCCCTATGCTGAGTCATTCTCCAGTACTGCAGTCACCATATTTCTTGGGTGGAGCATCCCCTCAGAGTGGCATCAGCCTGGGGAAAAGTAACTGCTCCACCCTCAGGAGTCTCTCCTGCTCCAATCAGGACAAAACGTCATTCTGAAAGGCCCGGAAATGGGGTGCATCAGTGACTCAGTTTTCTGGTGTTGAGCCAGAGCTATACCCCACACTCTCCTGAGTCTGTGACTGGTGCTTCCACCTCACAGTAGACTCAGTTGAAACTGTGGGCAGGCAGACCACACCTCTGAGTCTCAGAGGCTACACCCACCAGACTCCTAGAGCCAAACCCTGCTGAGGTCTGTGAAAAAACTCTGGATAGACTAAAACCTGGAGCTGAGGGGCGGAGCCACACCCACCACCATTCCTAATCCATAAATTGCTGCAGGCTCTAGACTCTAGAGAATAAGAAGCAACCAGCAGACAGAGGCTGCAGAAGAAAGGACTCAGGGAACCTTGGCCTTTTAAGCAGACTTTACCCTAGGATAGTGTGGGTAGAAGCCAGCCTAGGTGTGCAGCTGGTATTTTAATGTGCAGCTGGGCCCAGCAGAGGCAGCCACAAATTCTGAATTGCTTGTAGCTTCAAGAAGTTTGCTGAGGGCCAGTCATGTGTAATGTCTCTCCCTGGTCTGTGCCAGTTTTCTGCCAGAGATGCACAGGGATGGTACACCAAGTGGCCAGCTGCAGAGAGCATTGGTTCAGGACCTAACAAACCTTGCTAGAGTGGTATCCTAATGAAGGGCTGCTCACACCTAGCCCAGCTGAGGTGAGTTCTGCTCTCTCTGATCAACACCGGTATAGTGGCTCATGTGCATTGAATAGGGTGGGGCTACACAGTCAGCTGGCCTGGGTGCTGGATATCCTACCCTGCTGGGACAGACTCTAAAGGGGGAAAGGAGAGAGGCTTTGAAAATGAACATTCAAAGTGTGAGTCCCTGTGAGCCTATTGTTAGATCTGGTCAAAGGGCATAGCCACTTTCTGGGGGGCACAGTCAGACCCAGGAGAGGACTCTCTCAGTCTTCCTCCCTGAGACCAGGGTCTCATTAGCTGTAAGAATTTCTGCAGCTGGGACTGTCAGTCCCACTCAAACTGAACCAGCTATTCACCTAGGGGGGAAATAGAATTTGAGTACCCAGCAGTGGCTGAGGGATTAGGCTCTGGAGTATGGGCCACAATCCATGTACTGAGCTACTGACCAAAAGACACCCCAAAGGAGGTGTCCCAATGTTGTATTACCAATCTCATCAGCCCTAACCCAAAATGCTTCCAACCTGTAGAGGGATTGGTTGGGTGAAGCCAGTCTGGGCCCACACTACAGTCTTTCTACAGAAGACTCTGGGATGAGATGCAAGAGGAAGTGGAGCAGCTGATAAGTGGAGACAAATCTTACATAGATTGGAGTCATTTTGGAGCTGCTGTCAGCTCTAAGCAGGAGGAAGTTGATCCATATACACATGTTGGCCCCTCCCACACTACCCAGGCAAAGAAAACGCAGACACAAACAGCAAAAAGAGCAGTAGCTACAGACAAGTAGCCCACAGCAGATTACAAACAACAGCTGACACCAACCTAAGAAGATATAGAAGCAACAGAACTGCTAGTTGGTGGCAGATAACACCAATCCTAGACTCAGCTAGCTATACAACCAGTACACACAAAGGAGGAGCCTTTACATAAACAAAATGGGTAGACAAAGAAATGCGACCCAAATAAATCAACAAGAGAAATCCCCAGAAAAATAACTGAATGATGGAAGTAACCAAACTACCAGATGTAGAGTTTAAAACAATGATTTTGAGATGCTCAATGATCTTGGAGCAACAATGTATAGGCACAATGAGCACCTAAATAAAGAGATAGCAAGCATCAAAAAGAACATTGAAATCATAAAAAAAGAACCAGTCAGAAATGACAAATACAATATCAGAAGTGAAATCTGCAATAGAAGAAATCAACAGGCTGGGTGAAGCAGAGATTCAAATCAGCAATGTAGGGGACAAGATAAACAGAAGCACAAAACAGAGCAGCAAAAAGAAAAGAGGCTCAAAAAGTCTGAAGAAATTTTAGGAGAACTCTGTGACAACATGAAGAGAAAGAACATCTGCATCGTAGGGGTTCCTGAAGATGAAGAGAATGAACAAGTGATATAGAGCCTGTTTGAAGAAATCAGAGCTGAAAACTTTCCTAAATTGAAGAAGGAAAAAGTCACACAAGTTCAAGAAGGACGGAGAGTCCTAGTAAAGAGGAACCCAAGAAAGCCTACACCAAGGTACATCATAATTAAAGTGTCAAAGCTAAGAAACAAATAAAAATATTAAAAGCTGGAAGAGAAAAGCAGTTAATTACCTACAGAGGATCCCCCATAAGGATGATATCCAACTTCTCAACAGAAACACTTGAGACCAGAAGGAATTGGCAAGAAATATTCAAAGTGATGCAAAGAAAGACCCTACAACCAAGACCTCTTTATCCAGCAAGGCTATATTTAAAATTGAAGAAGAAATAAAAAGCTTCCCAGAAAAAAAAGAAAAAAAATCCGTCAAGGAATTCATTACAACCAAACCAGTACTGCAAGAAATGTTAAGGGGCCTGCTGAAAAGAAAGCAAAGAAAAAAATATCTAAAAAAAGAGAACTGTAGATTTAAATAATAAAATGGCAATAAACAACTACATATCAATAAAAATAACAAACTTAAATGTAAATGGATTAAATGCCCCAATCAAAAAAACATAGTGTAGCTGCATGGATAATAAAACAAGAACTGTACATACGCTCATTACAAGAGACCCACCTCAGAACAAAAGATACATATAGACTAAAAGTGAAGGGATGGAAAAAAGTATTTCACGCAAATGAAAATGAAAAAAAAGCTGGGGTAGCAATACTTATATCAGACATAATAGACTTTAAAACAAAGGCTATCCTAAGGGAAAAGAAGGTCACTACATAATAATAAAGGGAGCAATGCAACAGGAGGATATAACCATAGTAAATATCTATAAGCCTAATATAGGAGCACCTAAATACATAAAGCAGATTTTGATGGACATAAAGGTGAAATCAACAGCAGTATTACAATAGTAGATATTAATACCCCACTAACATCAATGGATAGATCCTCCAGACAGAAAATTAACAAAAAACAGTGGCCTTAAATGATACACTAGATCAACTGTATTTAATAGATATCTTCAGAACCTTTCACCCCAAAGAAGTAGAATACACATTCTTTTCAACTGCTCCTGATACATTCTTTACATGGTACATGTTGGGACACAAAACAAGACTCAAATTTAAGAAGATTGAAACCATATCAAGCATCTTCTTGGATCACAATGGCATGAAACTGGAAATCAACTACAATAGAAAAATTGAAAAACATTCAAACACTTGGAGGCTAAATAACATGTTATTAAATAATGAATGGGTTAACAACAAGATCAAGGAAGAAATCAAAAATTTCTTTGAAACAAGTGAAAATGAACATACAACTCAAAATTTATGGGACACAGCAAAAGCAATCCTGAGAAGAAAGTTCATAGCATTACAGGCATACCTTAAGAAGCAAGAAAAAGCTCAAATAAACAACCTAACCCTGCCTCTAAAAGAACTAAAAAAAGAACAACAAATAAAGCCCAGAGGAAATAGAAGGAAGGAAATAATAAAGGTCATAGCAGAAATAAATGATATAAAGGCAAAAAACAAAAAACAAACAAACAAACAAAAAGCAATACAGAAGACCAATGAAACCAAGAGCTGGATTTTTCAAAAGGTAAACAAGATTGATAAATTTTTAACCAGATTCATCAAGAAAAAAAATAGAGGACTTAAATAAATAAAATTATAAATGAAAGTATAGAATAACAACTAACACCACGAAAATACAAAGGATTGTAAGAAAATACTATGAAGATCTGTATGCCAAAAAAATTGTACACCTAGGTGAAATGAATAAATTCCTAGAAACATATGATCTTCCATAACTCAATCTGGAAGAATCAGAAAACCTAAACAGACCAAATACGACAAATGAAATTGAAACAGTTATCAAAAAAAACAGTTAGCAAAAAAAAGTCCTGGCCTGGATGTCTTCACAGGTGAATTTTGCCAAATATTCAAAGAAGAACTAACACCTATCCTTCTCAAGCTATTTCAAAAAATTCAAGAGGAAGGAAGACTTCCAAGCTCCCTTTATGAGGTAAGCACAGTCCTCATTCCAAAACCGGGTAAACACACTACAAAGAAAGAAAACTATAGGCCAATATTCCTGCTGAACTTAGATGCTAAAATTCTCAACAAAATATTAGCAAACCGGATTCAGTAATACATGGAAAAAATCATACACTGTTATCAAGTGGTATTTATTCTGAGGAGGCAAGGCTGCTATAATATTTGCAAATCAGAAAATGTAATTTATCATATAAACACAAGGAAAAAATAAAAATTACAAGATAATATCAATAGATGAAGAAAAAGCATTTGATAAAATCCAGCACTCATTTATGATCAAAACTCTCTGCAAAGTGGGAATACAGGGAACATACCTCAACCTGATAAAGGCCATCTATGACAAACCCACAGCCAACACCATGCTCAATGGGCAAAAATTAAAAGCAATCCCATTAAGATCAAGAACAAGGAAGGATGTACCCTTTCACCACTTTTATTCAACATAGTTCTGGAAGTCCTAGCCACAGCAATCAGTCAGGAAGAAGAAATAAAAGGCATCCAAGTTGGAAAAGAAGTAAAACTATCATTATTTGCTGATGACATGATACTGTACATAGAAAACCCAAAAGTCTCAGTCAAAAAACTATTAGACCTGATGAATAAATTTGGCAAGGTGGCAGGATATAAAACAGGTGTCCCCAAACTATGGCCCGCGGGCTGCATGCAGCCCCCTGAGGCCATTTATCTGGCCCCCCACTGCACTTCCGGAAGGGCCACCTCTTTCATTGGTGGTCAGTGAGAGGAGCACTGTATGTGGCAGCCCTCCAACAGTCTGAGGGACAGTGAACTGGCCCTCTGTGTAAAAAGTTTGGGGACCCCTGATATAAAATTAATATTCAGAAATCAGTGGCATTTTTATACACCAACAATAAGCTGTCTGAAAGAGAAATTAAGAAAACAATCCCCTTCATTACTGAAAAAAAATAAGTACCTAGAAGTAAATTTAATCAAGGAGGTAAAGAACTTGTACTCGAAAAATTATAAACATTGATAAAAAAAATCAAGAAAGATACAAACAAGTGGAAGCATATACGATGTTCATGGATAGGAAGAATAAACATCATTAAAATATTTGTATTACCCAAAGCAATCTAGAAATTCAATTCCTATTAAAATACCAATGGCATACTTCAAAGATATAGAACAAATATTCCAAAAATTTATATGCAACCAAAAAAGAACATGAATAGCCTCAGCAATCTTTATGAAAGTGAGGAATAAAGTGGAAGGTATCACACATCCTTGTATCAAGATATACTATAAGGCTACTGTACTCAGAATAGCTTGGTACTGGCATAAGAACAGGCATACAGATCAATGGAACAGACAGAGCACCTAGAAATAAACCCACAACTACATGGACAATTGATATTTGACAAAGGAGGTAAGAGCATACAATGGAGTAAAGATAGTATCTTTAATAAATGGTGTTGGGAATAATTGTACAGGTACGTGCAAAAAAATGAAACTAGACCACCAACTTAGATTATTCACAAAAATAAACTCAAAATGGATAAATGACTTAAATGTAAGTCGTGAAACCATAAACATCTTGGAAGAAAACATAGGCAGTAAACTCTCCTATATCTCTCGTAGCAATATTTTTGCTGATTCATCTCCACGAGTGAGTGGTATAAAGGACAGAATGAGTAAATGGGACTATATGAAACTAAAAAGCCTTTGCATAGCAAAAGACACCATGAACAAAATAAAAAGACAACCCACACAATGAGAGAACATATTTGCCAATACACCTGATAATGGGTTAATAACCGAAATTTATTAAGAACTTCTAAAACACAACACCAGGAAGGTAGACAATCCAATTAAAAAATGAGCAAAAACCCCCAAACTGAATAAACAATTCTCCAAAGAGGACATACAAATGGCTAATAGGCATATGAAAAAATGTTAAATGTCACTAATCATCAGAGAATTGCAAATTAAAACCACACTGAGATACCACCTTGCACTCATCAGAATGGTGCTCATGAACAAAACAACACACAATAAGTGCTGACAAGGATGTGAAGAAAAGGGAACCCTTCTGCACTGCTGGTGGGAATGCAGATTGGTGCAGTCGCTGTGGAGAACTGTAAGGGGTTTCCTCAAAAAATTAAAAATAGGCCTGACCTGTGGTGGCGCAGTGGATAAAGCATCGACCTGGAAATGCTGAGGTCGCCGGTTCGAAACCCTGGGCTTGCCTGGTCAAGGCAAATATGGGAGTTGATGCTTCCTGCTCCTCCCTCCTTCTCTCTCTATCTCTCTCTCCTCTCTCTCTCTCCCTCTCTCTCTCTCCTTTCTAAAATGAATAAATAAAATAAAAATAAATTTTTTTAAAAAAAAATTAAAAATAGAACTGCCTTTTGACCCAGCTATCCTACTTTTAGGAATATATCCTAAGAATACCAAATCACTGATTCAAAAGAAGATATGCACCCCCATGTTCATTGCAGCATTGTTTTGTTTTTTTTTAATTAAATTTAATGCAGTGACATTGATAAATCAGGGTACATATGTTGAGAGAAAATATCTCTAGATTATTTTGACATTTGATTGTGCTGTATACCCCACCCTCAAAGTTAAATTGTCTTCTGTCACCTTCTATCTGGTTTTCTTTGTGCCCCTCCCCTCCCCTAACCCCTCTCTCCTTCTTCACCCCATCCCCCCTCCCCCAACCCCCCGCCCCTGTTGCCATCACATTCTTGTTCATGTCTCTGAGTCTCATTTTTATGTCCCTTCTATGTATGGATTCATCTTAATTTTTTTTTCTGATTTACTTATTTCACTCCGTATAATGTTGTCAAGGTCCATCCATGTTATTGTAAATGATCCGATGTCATCATTTCTTATGGCTGAGTAGTATTACATAGTATATATGTACCAAAGCTTTTTAATCCACTCGTCCTCTGACGGACACTTGGGCTGTTTCCAGATCTTCGCTATTGTGAACAATGCTGCCACAAACATGCGGGTGCATTTCTCCTTTTCGAGCCGTTCTATGGTGTCCTTGGGGTATATTCCTAAAAGTGGGATAGCTGGGTCAAAAGGCAGTTCGATTTTCAGTTTTTTGAGGAATCTCCATACTGTTTTCCACAGTGGCTGCACCAGTCTGCATTGCCACCAGCAGTGCAGGAGGGTTCCCTTTTCTCCACATCCTCGCCAGCACTTATTCTGTGTTGTTTTGTTGATAAGCGCCATTCTGACTGGTGTGAGGTGATATCTCATTGTGGTTTTAATTTGCATTTCTCTAATGATTAGTGATGTTGAGCATTTTTTCATATGCCTATTGGCCATCTGTATGTCCTCTTTGGAGAAGTGTCTATTCATCTCTTTTGCCCATTTTTGGATTGGGTTGTTTGTCTTCCTGGTGTTGAGTTTTACAAGTTCTTTATAAATTTTGGTTATTAACCCCTTATCAGACGTATTGTCAAATATGTTCTCCCATTGTGTAGTTTGTCTTTTTAGTCTGTTCTTGTTGTCTTTAGCTGTGCAAAAGCTTTTTAGTTTGATATAGTCCCATTTGTTTATCCTGTCTTTTATTTCACTTCCCCATGGAGATAAATCAGCAAATATATTGCTCTGAGAGATGTCCGAGAGCTTACTGCCTATGTTTTCTTTTAAAATGCTTATGGTTTCACGGCCTACATTCAAGTCTTTTATCCATTTTGAGTTTATTTTTGTGAGTGGTGTAAGCTGGTGATCTAGTTTAATTTTTTTGCAGGTAGCTGTCCAATTTTCCCAACACCATTTGTTAAAGAGGCTGTCTTTACTCCATTGTATTTCCTTACCTCCTTTGTCAAATATCAGTTGTCCATAGAACTGTGGGTTTATTTCTGGGTTCTCTGTTCTGTTCCATTGATCTATATGCCTGTTCTTATGCCAATACCAGGCTGTTTTGAGTACAACGGCCTTGTAGTATAACTTGATATCAGGAAGTGTAATACCTCCCACTTTATTCTTCTTTTTTAAGATTGCTGAGGCTATTCATGTCCTCTTTTGGTTCCATATAAATTTTTGGAATATGTGTTCTATCACTTTGAAGTATGTCATTGGTATTGCATTGAATTTATAGATTGCTTTGGATAATATAGACATTTTAATGATGTTTATTCTTCCTAACCATGAGCACGGTATATGGTTCCACTTGTTTGTATCTTCCTTGATTTCTTTTATCAATGTTTTGTAATTTTCCGAGTACAAGTCTTTAGTCTCCTTGGTTAAGTTTACTCCTATGTACTTTATTTTTTTGGTTGTAATTGTGAAGGGGATTGTTTCCTTAATTTGTCTTTCTGACTGTTCATTGTTGGTGTATAAAAAATGCTTCTGATTTCTGAGTATTGATTTTATATCCTGCCACTTTGCTGAATTTATTTATCAGGTCCAGTAGTTTTTTTTACTGAGACTTTAGGGTTTTCTATATACAATATCATATCATCTGCAAATAATGATAGTTTTACTTCTTCTTTTCCAACTTGAATGCCTTTTATTTCTTCTTCTTGTCTGATTGCTGTGGCTAGGACTTCCAGGACTATGTTAAATAAGAGTGGTGAAAGGGGGCACCCCTGCCTTGTTCCTGATCTTAAGGGTATTGCTTTTAATTTTTTCCCATTGAGTATGATGTTGGCTGTGGGTTTCTCATAGATGGCTTTTATCATGTTGAGGTATGTTCCCTGTATTCCCACTTTGCTGAGAGTTTTGATCATGAATGGGTGCTGGATTTTATCAAATGCTTTTTCTGCATCTATTGAAATTATCATATGGTTTTTCTCCTTCTTTTTGTTTATGTGATGAATCACATTGATTGATTTACGAATATTGTACCAGCCTTGCCTCCCCAGAATAAATCCCAATTGATCATGGTGTATGATTTTTTCCATATATTGTTGGATCCGGTTTGCTAATATTTTGTTGAGGATTTTAACATCTATATTCATCAGAGATATTGGCCTATAATTTTCTTTCTTTGTGTTGTCTTTGCCTGGTTTTGGAATCAGAATTATGCTCGCCTCATAAAAGGAGCTTGGAAGTCTTCCTTCCTCTTGAATTTTTTGAAATAGTTTGAGAAGAATAGGAGTTAGTTCTTCTTTGAGTATTTGGTAGAATTCCGTTGTGAAGCCATCGGGCCCCGGACTTTTCTTTGTTGGGAGTTTTTTGATAACTGTTTCGATCTCCTTTGGTGTAATCGGTCTGTTTAGGTTTTCTGATTCTTCCAGATTGATTTTTGGAAGATTGTATGTTTCAAGGAATTTGTCCATTTCATCTAGGTTGTCTAGTTTTTTGGCATACAGTTCTTCATAGTATTTTCTTACAATATTTTGTATTTCTGTTGTGTCAGTTGTTATTTCTCCTCTCTCATTTCTAATTTTATTTATTTGAGTCCTCTCTCTCTTTTTCTTGGTGAGTCTACTTAAAGGTTCATCAATCTTGTTTACCTTTTCAAAGAACCAGCTCCTAGTTTCATTGATCCTCTGTATTGTTTCTTTAGCCTCTATGTCATTTATTTCTGCTCTGATCTTTATTATTTCCTTCCTTCTACTACATTTGGGCTTTACTTGTTGTTCTTTTTCTAATTCTTTTAGATGCAGGGTTAAGTTGTTTATGTGAGCTTTTTCTAGCTTCTGAAAGTGTGCCTGTAGTGCTATGAACTTCCCTCTCAGCACTGCTTTCGCTGTGTCCCATAAATTTTGAGTTGTTGTATGCTCATTGTCATTTGTTTCTAGGATTTTTTTAATTTCTTCTTTGATCTCATTCTTAATCCATTCATTATTTTACACCCTGCTATTTAGTTTCCATGTGTTTGAGAATTTTTGAGCTTTTCTGCTGTGATTCATTTCTAGTTTCATGCCGTTGTGATCAGAGAAAGTGCTTGATATGATTTCAGTCTTCTTAAATTTGTTGAGAGCACTTTTGTGCCCTAACATGTGGTCTATCCTAGAGAATGTACCATGAGCACTTGAAAAGAATGTATATTCTGCTGCTTTAGGGTGAAAGGTTCTGAAGATATCTATTAAATCGAGTTGATCTAGTGTTTCCAATAAGTCTGCTGTTTCTTTGTTAATTTTCTTTCTTGAGGATCTATCTAGTGATGTTAGTGGGGTATTGAAATCCTCCACTATTATAGTATTGCTGTTGATCTCACACTTTAAATCCATCAAAGTCTGTTTTATATATTTGGGTGTTCCTATATTAGGTGCATAGATATTTGTAATAGTTATATCTTCCTGTTGGACTACTCCCTTTATCATTATGTAGTGGCCTTCTTTATCTCTTACTATATCCTTTGTTTTAAAGTCCAATTTGTCTGATATAAGTATTGCTACCCCAGCTTTTTTTTAATTTCCGTTTGCATGAATCGTTTTTTTCCATCCTTTTACCTTCAATCTATGTGTGTCTTTTGTTCTAAGGTGTGTCTCTTGTAGACAACATATGTATGGGTCCTGTTTTCTTATCCATGCAGCTACCCTATGTCTTTTGATTGGATCATTTAATCCATTTACATTTAAGGTTATTATTTATATGTAGTTGTTTATTGCCATTTTCTTCTTTAAAGGTGTATTCCTTTTTTTTTTTCTGTATTCTTTTCCCACTTTGATCTGTTTACACCAGGCCCCTTAATATTTCCTGCAGCATTGGTTTGGTTGTAATGAATTCCTTGAGTTGTTTTTTGTCTGGGAAGCTTTTTATTTCTCCTTTGATTTTAAACGATAGCCTTGCTGGATAAAGTAGTCTTGGTTGTAGGTTCTTGTTCTGCATTACTTTGAATATTTCTTGCCATTCCCTTCTGACCTCAAGTGTTTCTGTTGAGAAGTCAGATGTCATCCTTATGGGGGCTCCTTTGTAGGTGATAACTTTTTTTTCTCTTGCAGCTTTTAATATTTTCTCTTTATCGCTTAGCTTTGGTATTTTAATTATGATGTGTCTTGGTGTAGGTTTCTTTGGGTTTCTCTTTAATGGAGTCCTCTGTGCTTCTTGGATTTGTGAGAGTTTCTCTTGCATTAATTTAGGGAAGTTTTCAGCTATGATATGATTGAACAAAGTCTCTATCCCTTGTTCTTTTTCTTCTTCTTCAGGAACCCCTATGATGCGGATGTTATTTCTCTTCATGTTGTCACAGAGCTCTCTAAGAGTTTCCTCTGACTTTTTGAGTCTTTTTTCTCTTTTCTTCTCTGCTTTCATGCCTTCATTCCAGTTGTCCTCTAACTCGTTGATTCGATCCTCTGCTCTATCTATCCTGTTTTTAATTCCTTCCATTGTGGTCTTTATTTCTGATATTGTATTTGTCATCTCCAACTGATTCTTTTTTATACTTGCTATTTCTTTATTTAGGTTTTCAAACTGCCCCTCCATTGTTGTTCTAAGATCCCTAAGCATCCTTACAATCATTATTTTGAACTCCGCATCTGGAAGTTTGATTATTTCCATATCACTCAGTTCATCTCTCGAAGGTGTCTCTTGTGGTTTCATTTGGATTGCACTCCTTTGTCTTCTCATCTTCTTTTTTTTGTTTGTTTTATTTATAGAGTTGTTTGAGTCTAGGCTTGGTGTTGTCTGCCTCCAGTTTTCAGTTGTGTTATTTCTAGGTCTTCTTGGGTTGGTATCAGCTATTATTTGTAATCCACTTTCGGATTTGGGCAGCTTTGAAGTCTTGATTTGTTTGTTTTCTTAACAGGTGATAGTCTTGTTAACTGATCTCAGCAGGGGGCTTCCTTGAAACTGTAACCAGGAATGCTGTGGGTGTAACCTGAGACGCTGAAGGTCTCTTCCACCAACTAATCTCACTGGGGGCAGGGTTTTTTCTCAGCTTCAGTAGGGGGAGGTGTATCTCAGATCTCCATGGAGACCTGAGTTACTGCCCCTCCTCCCCACTTCTTGTTTTCAGCTGTGTCTTGTTGTGCTGATTGGAGCTGGATAGATGTCTGGAGATCTCTGATCTGGAAGCACTTCAGCTCTGTTTTGTGAAAGGTTCAGTCCCTCCCCCAGCTATGGCCGCCTCCAGCACGAATGAGTCAGCTTTTTTATTTCGTTTCTTGCATACCTTAGCCCCTCACAGTCTGTCCCTCTCCCTGTCCTTTCCACTTGGGAGATAAGCTGGTCTTTTCAACCCACCTTGCTCCCTGGTCGCCAGGTAAGTGGCTGTGAGCAGTAGTTTCTGCTCTTTTTCCTCTGTGAAATCCTCTCTGGGCTCTCAGCCTCACCCCCCCTTCCGTTCCTGTAAGCAGAGGAGATTCAGGCACTCCTTACCAGGATTATTGTGGCTTCCTCTTTGCTCCTTGGTTTTTGAGAGCTGTTCTTGCAGTTCAGTGTTGGTTTTTCATGCTGATTTTTCCTAAATTGATTTGTATTCCAGTTTGGTGTTGAGAGCTGGGCGTCTGTGCGTCCGCCTACTCCGCTGCCATCTTTGCTCCCCTGCAGCATTGTTTACAATAGCCAAGATTTGGAAAAAACTGAAGTGTTTGAGTGAATGAGTGGATTAAAAAGTGGTGGTACATATACACAAAAAAGTACTACACAACTGTGAAAAAGAAGGGAATCTTACCTTTTGTGACAGCATGGACGGACCTGAAGATTATTATGCTAAGTGAAATAAGCCAGACAGAAAGAAAAATATTATATAATCTCACATATATGTGAAATCTAGTGAACAAAGTGAACTGTGGAATGGAATAGAGGCAAAGGCAGGGTCAGTGGAACCAGAGGGACAGCAGTCAGAGGGAAGAGGGATGAGAGGATGGGATCAGAGAAGGTGAAGGGATTAGTGAAAGTATATATAAATAACACAGAGATATAGATAACAAGACTGGAAATCCTAGAGGGAATGGGGAAGGGAGTTAAGAGGGGTTAAAAGGGGGTATAAAAAGGGACACAGGGGTGGGAGGTAAGAGAGTTATATTCAGTGGGACACTTGAATCCATGTAAAAACAATAAATTAAAAATTAATAAAAATTTTTTAAATGTTACTCTTTTCCCTTTTTTTACTATTATTGTTAGAGAGACTTATTGTAAGTATATTGTAAAGTCAACAATATACTGCTGTAATTATTGCTTTATAAGCTTTTCTGTCCTTTAAAGAAGCCTGGTGAAGATGGGAGAGCCAATATTTTATAGTTTTCTATTTGGGCCATCTCATGTCCCATGGGTGGTTCCCTTCATCCCTGTGCAGTCACATTACCAGCCAGTGTCCTTTTCTTACTCCAGGATGGCATCTGTTCACATCCTTTTTGTCAAATATATTACATTTGTATATGTTGTAAGCAGGGATCAAAACACAACTATAAACCTATTTTCGTATTCAATTGCTTTTACATTTGTTAAGACAGGAAAGGAGAGTATTCATTTATATTATCTTTTATAGTTACATGATTACCTTTACCAACGCTCTTTCTTTTTCATGTGAATTTGAACTATAGTAATACTCCTTATCTGCAGGTGATGCTTCCCAAGACCCCCAGTAAATGTCTGACATTACAGACTCTACCAAACCCTATATATATGATACTATGTATTTTCTTGTACATATATACTGTTGGGCAGATAAAGTGTATTGTGCTCACTTTGTTAAAGATGATGCTACCCACATGGAGGCCATTGCCCAGGTGATATTAATGTGTGTCTCTGTGGGCTGTGGGCAGGCAGAATCCTTGTAGCCTGGGGCTTGGTTTTGGGAGTAAGCCTTTCCCACCCTTTTTGCTGTGGGGTGGTACAATCCCATCATGTCTCTGATAAGTGACTTTGTATTCGAGACTTCCCCATTTTGTATATTGGATTAAAGGTTTTGATTTCTACACTATAAAATGTGGGCAGAACAGAAGCTTGCTCTTGGTTCCTAAGATTCTCATTAGAGGAGAGAGCAGAGCAGAGAGCAGAAGGAGGCCACGTGGAGTAGGCCAGGAGCGAGAGGCAGTTAGTGTAGAGCAGGGGTCCCCAAACTTTTTACACAGGGGGCCAGTTTACTGTCCCTCAGACTGTTGGAGGGCCGGACTATAACAAAAACTATGAACAAATCCCTAGGAACACTGCACATATCTTATTTTAAAGTAAAAAAAAAAAAATGGGAACAAATACAATATTTAAAATAAAGAACAAGTAAATTTAAATCAACTAACTGACCAGTATTTCAATGGTAACTATGGGCCTGCTTTTGGCTAATGATGGTCAATGTGCTCCTCTCACTGACCACCAATGAAAGAGGTGCCCCTTTCGGAAGTGCGGAGGGGCCAGATAAATTGCCTCAGGGGGCTGCATGCGGCCCACAGGCCGTAGTTTGGGGACCCCTGGTGTAGAGTTTGTGCAGGGAGAAGGAAGGAGATGGGGAACAGAGGTGAATAAAATCTGGTGAGCTAGAAACCTTTGATTCTAGGAAACTCGGATAAGTCAGTAGCTTTGTGAGCACTGAATGTGAGTGGGTTTTGGAGCCCAGTGTGTGTTTTACTTGCCCGCTGGGTGCAAGCTAGAATTAAAGATGACAGCCCATCAGTTTTTGGCTCCGTTGTTTCTTTACCGACTGTTCGAATCCAATGCGGACCTGCATGAGCCAGGCGGCTGTGATGGCAGCCCTGGCTGCTGGCTTTACATATACCTATTATAAAATTTAATTTTTAAATTAGGCACATTAAGAGATTAACAACAAGAACTATTAAGAACTAGTAAAACAGAACACTGCAACTATAAACTGAAAGAAAAGTGAATGTTGTCTCACACTGCCTCCTGTCCTGCATTGTTTCAGATGAGGAATCAGCCATTAATCTTTCCAGAAATCCTCTGTATAGAATGTATTGTTTTTCTCTTGCTGCTTTCGAAATTTCTTTCATTCTCTTTGTGCGGGTGTGTATTTCTTTCTGTTGATCACACTTAGAACTCAATTTGATCTTGGATAGGTAGATAATGTTTCAATTTGGGGAAGTTCTCATCTGTTATCTCTTTAAATATTTTTTCCGTTCCTTTTTCTTCTCTATTTCTATTCCATCTATTGTACACAGTAATGTGTGGTTGTTGGTGTTCCACATTTCTCTGAAGTTCTGTTTATATTTCTTTAGTCTGCTTTCCCCTTGTTAAGTCAGATTATAAATAATTTCTATATCTTTATTGACATTTTCTATTTGATAAGATGTTGTTATACCTTACTTTACTCTGTGAAGCCTAGTTTCCTTAAGTTCTTTAAAAATATTTATAATGACTACATTGTATGTTTCTGTCATTTAAGTCTGATATTTGACCCTCTTACAGGTGGTTTCTATTGAAGTATATATTTTTTCTTTATATGTGGAATTCACATTTTCCTGTTTCTTTGGTGTCTCATATTTTTTTCCTTAAAAATCTTGACTTTTACATAATTTATTATAGCCAGTTAATATACTAATTTATTCACCAAAACTAATTTTTTATTGATTAACTTAGATAGAGAAAGAGAAACATCAACCTGTTGTTCCACTTATTTATGCTTTCCTTGATTGATTCTTATATGTGTCCTGACTGGGGATCAAAACCCCAACTTTGGCATGTTGGAATGATGCTCTAACCAATTGAGCCATGCAGCCAGGGCCAATGCTGTTTTCTTGTTGTTTTTTTAATATATTTATTTAGTGAGTTGTTTGGGCTATTACAATGAAATATATTTTTTTCACAATGTGATAACTCTGATGTTATTCCTCAGAGGACAGAGGCCTGGTCATGCTCATAGTTACTGAGGGATAACAGTGGTTTTAATAAGATTATTTATGACTACATCTTTTCCTGACCTCTTTTCTGAGTTCTGTTCCACTGTTGGTATCATATCTAGCTTTTAAGTTCCTTGGATTGCTGCCTGATTTTGCTATTGTTGTAAATGTGCCGAGACACTAATTGCTCTGTAATTTTATCCAAATAACTTTGGGCCTGTCTGAGGGAAATATTTTAGTGGAGAGTCTTTGTACTTTCTTCTGAGTCTTGGAAGATTCTTATTAGGTGTCTGTTTTTTGTTTTTTTTCTCTAGTAAATTAGCTGACCTACAGGTGAGCTTATCACTGTCACAGAGCAATCACCCTCCTCTTAAATGCCTGGCATTAAAATCTTCATTGTATTTGAAGGGACTCTTATGCTTGCACTTCTCTGGACTATTTCAAAAAGGTAAGTCCTACTAGGAAGAGATTCAGAGATCTCTGCTCTTATAGCCTTTATATCCCGGGAGAATTTATCTCTGAGCTAGTGCTGCAGGTTTAAGGATGGTAACAGTGCCTGCTACTGCTGGTTTGATACCTATGTTTTATGACTAGGATTATGGGTGGGTGGTAGCTCCTGGTCCTCTGCTTGCATCTCCCAGTATGGAACCCCCCTCCCTGTATTAAGTTAAAGCAAGTGGAATTATTCCTCAGACATTCTTATCCTATCACACCTAGGGCAGTGCCTTTCTTTAGGGGTTGTGTTGGGCAGAAGTTCACTCCCAATTATTCAGCTGCACCATCCTAAAATCAAAGCTCTGAAAAAATCCTCTCCTCTGTGGAAAAGGAGAAGAAAAATACAGGTGGTCTTCTCCCAGTGAGATAACTACCATTCTTGACTGAGACCTAGTGGGAAAGTGAGCCTCATCTGTTTGGCCACATCTATGCGCAGTGTTACTTTCCATATGCTTAGCACACTTCTGACCTGGGAGTCTGAGAAGGAAATGGATTGTATCACAAGTTCCACTGACATTGGTTCTTTTTGCGATACCTTTTTAAAGCACCAGACTAATGATTTCTCCCCAATTTTGCTTTCTTTTATCTCCCCAAATGTTATAATATACTTTTATAACTATATCTTCCTTTCTCCACACATGAATTTATATTGTTTACTTGTGGTATAATGTTTTATTTTTCCTTTTATCCCTTTAATGCATATTTATACTGCTATGGAGTTTTGTAACTCAACCAGTTTTTTCGGATGATTCCTTCCACAAGCAGAAATAGTTCTTTGAGCTCCCAACACAAGATAAATATCTAGTATAAAAGTTATAAAGATACATGATAATCACTTATTTAAATGCCTGTCTTTTCCTCTTAACTATAAGCTCCACATGAGTAAGCTCTGTAAGTATCCATTTTTCTTTCTCACATATTTACTAATGAGCACAGTACATGTAGGCATTCAATAAACATTTACCAAGTGGAAGCATAATTTCAGGGTAGAATCAAGATTATGTAGAAAATGCTTAAAATTTAAGATAATGGATTGTTATCTCAATTTTTTGAATCATCAAATTTCAAGAATGGAAGGAAGGGTTCTCAAATGTCAAGAAGTATCCAATCAGCTTAATATGAATTCTTACTTAGTAATCTTACTAAGTTTACATGATTCAAAATATATTTCTACTAAGAAGAAACATTTCTGTAATCCTAAATATTCATAAATTCTGTGTTTAACCATATAATCATTCTACATATAGTTACCATTTATTGATTTTGTTCCATTCATTTGGGGCTATTAGGATATACATAATCTTTCTAAACTTGTAATTAAGAGTTGTTATGTCTCTTTAGTTACTTTATTTGGACTACACATTCCTGTTGCATTAATCTGCTCCATACATAGCAAAGCCTCGGTTATTTTTCTCTTAAATATATACTGTATTAGTTTCCTAAGGCTGTAATAACAAATACTCTAGGGGTTTTAAAACAATAGAAATTTATCCTCTAAACATTTTGGAAGCACAAAGTTAAAAATCAAGGTGTTGGAAGGATCCTGCTCTATCTGAAAGTTCTGGGAAAGTATCTTTACTTAGTTTCTTTCTGTTGTTGGCAGTATTAAGTGTTCCTGTCTCAGTTGCACTGCTCTAGTCTCTGTGTCTGTGTCTGTCTTCACGTGGTTTTCTACTCTGTGTCTGTGTCTTTATGTGTCCTCCTATGACATTGTCCTCTATGTCTGTGTCCAAATTTCTATCTTCTTGTAAGGATACCAGTATAGCCCACTATCATCCAGTTTAACCTAATCTTAATTTGATTGTATCTGCAAAGACTTGATTCCAAAATAAGTCCATATGTATAGGTATCAGGGATTAGGACTTGATCATGTTTTTTTTGAGGGACACAATTTAACCCACAACACAGGCCAATTGAGTTTATTTAGTTGATCAACCAAATTAATCAGTGCATATCCAGTTTATGCCTTCTGTATATTTAACTACCCTATCTTCCTTTACCTTGCTCATAGAGTTTTGAATGAGTCAGAGGCAGAGTGTATGGACATAGTATTAAGAATTTAATTAAAAGCCTGACCAGGTGGTGGCACAGTGAATAGAGTGTCGGACTGGGATGCGGAAGACCCAGGTTCGAGACCCTGAAGTCGCCAGCTTAAGCGCAGGCTCATCTGGTTTGAGCAAAAAAAAAAAAAGCTCACCGGCTTGATTGAGCCCAAGGTCGCTGGCTCGATCAAGGGGTTACTCGATCTGATGAAGGCCTGCGGTCAAGGCACATATGAGAAAGCAATCAATGAACAACTAAGGTGTTGCAACGTGCAGTGAAAAACTAATGATTGATGCTTCTCATCTCTCCGTTCCTGTCTGTCTGTCCCTGTCTATCCCTCTCTCTGACTCTCTCTCTCTCTGTCTCAAAAAAAAAAAAATTTAATTAAAAATAATTTATGTTCCAATTACAAATCACTTGTGTGTCTTTTTTAAAAGAAACTATTATACCTTTACATTGTAATAAATACTCATTTAACTATATTAGAATAAAAGAGTGTGGACTTCCCTTCATTCCTGCTCTAAAAACTGAAATAAAATCCTGGAAAATAATGTGTCACCTTGTTTTCATATTTTTTTTTCAAATTTTCTCTTTTATGATGTATTGAGTACTCGCTTCAGCAACACATATACTAAGATGTGTTGAGTATGGTGGCAAATCATAAATGCTTCAATATTTATTAAAGATTTTAATTTACCTCTTAGCTCAAGTAGAAGTTGTAGCTTAGGCTATATGCATATTTACATGCGTTGTATGCCAGTCCTGAAGAAAATGCTCACTCCGTATACTAGAGCATCTTAGAAAGGAAAGAAAACTGAAAAAAAAATAATAAGAAGAAAACATATATAGATGAAAACTCAACTAAGATAACCTAAACTCTTTTCCATTTAGTTTTGGGCATAATCACAGATGACATTTCTCACCACAGATAACAATTTCATAAAGTCATTCTTGCAACATTAAAACAGAATTTCCTAAAAATAGAACCAAAAGCAAGCAAGTATTTAACAAGGATTTTTCCTTGGGATCAAGTTAATATGAAGTTAATTCTGAGACACTTGAAACTAGGAAGACATATATATATAGTCCACAAAGAGGACTAAATACACCCCTGAGAAAATATTTGATATATTTGATGTCCAAGGTTACAATATGTCAAAGGCACACATAGAAATTGAACTTATGCCCTGACACCCTTACCAATTAAAGAGAAGCACTAATTGGAATTTCAGTACTCTATTATAAAATAGTTTGAAAATGGAAAGTAATTTTAATCTAAAAAATCAATTTAGATCCTCTATATATTTTAATGAATATAAGATGCAATATAGTAGAGTCTCTTTTTTCTTAATTATGGTATTAGTCAGGATTCTCCAAAGACACAGAACCCATAGGATAGAGAGATGTATATAAAGAAATACATACATATAATGAGATTTAGTATAAGGAATTGACTCACGTGATTATAGATTCTGGGACGTCAAAATCTGCAGTGAAGACCAGCAGTATGGGTCTCTGCAGTAGAGACCCAGAGAAACAGATGGTTCAGGTTCAAAGTGTTGGCCCATAGAGACCCAGAGGACCCTGATGATGCAAAGTTCAAGGGTAGTTTGTTGGAGAATTTCCTCTTGCTCAGGAAGCTGGTCGTTTTGTTCTATTCAGGTTGTCAACTGATGAAATGACCATCCTTATTATAGAAGGCAAACTGCTTTACCATAGAGCTACCAATTTAAATGTTAGTCCCATCTAAAAATACTCTCATAATTAACCATCACAATTATGTCAATGGAAAACAAGGGGCAGGATCACATATTCAAGGTTTTCTCCCCGGCTGCCATCAAATTAAGGAACAAATCCCTCCTTGTTAACATAAGTCTTAAAAAAAAAATAAACAACTGCCATGCTCAGAAAACAATGTTATATAGGATTTTTCCCCCTTTGCCCTAAAAATATGATCAAGGTTCTAAGCTGGGAAAAAAAGGCATCAGAAGCAGCAGTCACTGGATGGAACATGACTTTGCCACAGGGCTTGCAGAGGGCCGTGAGTGGGTGTGCTGATAAGAAGACAGGCATGCGAGTGTACTCAGTCTTTATAGAGTATTTTATTCATGAGGAGAATTGTTGCTCCCTGACACCCCCCCAGTAAGTTGAGCTTCCAGAGCTAGTCCTAAAGATGACTGGTGTTTGTAATGAGACATCATCCTCCTCATCTGTGCTGGTTCAACCTCCTCTTGTACCTCCAGCACAATAGACTGAGAAGTGACTTCTCTGGATCTTGTCTGGGAGCCTAAATTATTAATGTGTTTATTTTCAGTCCTACTCCTCAGATATGGGGAAGAAGAGAGACATATATAGCATTTTTTTCTGAGATTTGATGACATTCCTAAATATAGAATGGAGCTTGTCTGTGATATTTGGGTGGCTGATGGTAGAAATCAGTATAGTAGCCAATCCCAGTAGGACCTGATGGGAGTGTTATAATAGACCTGGGAACTTGATCTGAGTAACTCCCCTTCTCATCCACAACTTTGCAGCCCTGTAAAGTTGGCAGAGAGGACCCAACTTGTGCTAGTGGTTTCCCATGAACAACTATGTGGGCTAGACATGGTAGGATCAGCAGTGCTCTGCAAATGGCTACAGAGTCTGGTGAGAAGCACAGGACATTCAGAAAGGTTATCCAAGGTGGAGAAGTTCAGGATCAAAGCAACAAACTTTCAGGATCAAACTTAGAAACTTTTACCCAGCAATATGGGCTGCAGGAAGCAAAATAAGCTGGGTATGATTGAGAAATGATTTTGTTGCCAGCTCAAAATAGACATCCTAATTAGAAAATAACTGTTGTTAAATTCTATCTAACTTTAATACCCAATATCAATCATTATATCTCTTTCCTATACATGCTGACAAGATTTTTGATGAATTAACTTAATTCACTAGGTTGATGATTGATAGAGAAACACTAAAATTGGCTTAACCATTTGACTTAAGTTTTTACTTAATTTTTTGTGAGTCTAGTATTTTTAAAGTTTGCAATTATTAAAAATATTTATGGGAAAGTATTTTTGAAAAGTGTTTATGTACTAGATGGTAAGCAAAACTTTAGGTAAACAAATCAACAACAAAATGGCCCCTGTTTTCACAGTTTAGAAACCAGTGCAATTCAAGTGTAGGGGCTATTTGATAAAACTAAACTAAACACAAAAACTAAGAAGCGTTGATTTACTTTTTTCTCTCTTTTAATTTCTTGCTTTGTTGAAAAAAGACTGTGTTTTTGGTGAAACTAGCCTGTAGCTATAAAAACCAAAGAAAAATATTCATTTTAGTTTGATTGCAAATACTGAAAAATTTTGTGGAAAAGTAGGAACACACTTAAAAGGCCACATTTTAACGTCTGTAATGCAATTACTTTCATGTAAATATAATAACTTTCAGAAATAAGAATGAGTTAAACTTTTAATATCTTGACTACACCATTGTCACATTTTAATGTGAAATATATTACTGTGTAATGAAAATCAGTGATAAAATGATATTTAACTTTATTTTTCTCTGAAGGCCTTTTCCTAATAATGTACTCTGTAATTAGGAGAAGCTGTCTTCAGATGTCTGCTAAAAGTAAACTGAGGTAGTTTTGGAAACTGGGTATTGAAAATAAACAAATGAATATATATCCTAGGAGATAGTTAAATCAAATAATGTACTTTCTGTTATAAGCACATTAAACTTGGCATTGAAGCAATGAGAGGAATATTTTTATTCTTACATTTTAATACTATTAGTAGTTCACTTGCTGTTTTCTGATATATAGTATATCACAATTTCATCAATGTTCAAAATAAGATCATCCCCTTAGATATTAACAAGACTATAAGATTTTATTTAAATGTTATAAGAAACAAATATCAGAAACACTACAGTAGAGTTTTAATGATATATGTTGAGTTTAAAACTGCATCTATTATTTGAATTCATTCTTTATTTAAAAACATCTCCAAAGTATAAACATTGCACATTGCATAGATATGGACAGATGGGCCATAGAAACTACTTAATCTGTTACTTAAATGATGATCCATTTTTACAAAAAAATATTTTAAAAATTAATATGTTTTTAAATAAATTTTAATTTTATTTATTGATTTTAGATAGAAAGGAAGGAGGAGAATGAGAGAGAGGGAAAAATTGTTTTGTTGTTCCACTTATTTATGCACTCTTTGGTTGATTCCTGTATGGTGCCCTGACCAGGGTTGGAAGCCACAACCTTGGAGTATTGGGATGCTGCTCTAACGAACTGAGATACTTGGCCAGGACTAAGAAATTAATATTTAAAAATACTTTATTTACCCAAATATGTAACTTTCATTTTATTCATTTTCAATTTATAAATTGAGAACTTTAAGTCATTATGTAGAATTTTAATTACTCTTCAATTTGTATAGTGTGTTTTAGGTTTCTATGCTGATCCATTAGACCAGGCATCCCCAAACTACAGCCTGCGGGCCGCATGTAGCCGCCTGAGGCCATTTATCCGGCCCCCTGCAGCACTTCCGGAAGGAGCACCTCTTTCATTGGTGGTCAGTGAGAGGAGCACTGTATGTGGCGGCCCTCCAACGGTCTGAGGGACAGTGAACTGGACCCCTGGGGACACTGTGCCTGCTCTAATCGGTTAATAGGAAAACCCAAAGTGATTGTACAAGAATCTCTCCTTAATATGATAGACATCTACAGGACATTTCATCCCAAAGTGACTGAGTATACATTCTTATCCAGTGTACATGGATCATTCTCAAGAATTGACCATATGTTGGGCCACAAAAACAACATCAGCAAATTCAGAAAAATTGAAGTTGTACCAAGCATATTTTCTGATCATAAAGCCTTGAAACTAGAATTCAACTGCAAAAAAGAGGAAAAAAATCCCACAAAAATGTGGAAACTAAACAACGTACTTTTAAAAAATGAATGGGTCAAAGAAGAAATAAGTGCAGAGATCAAAAGATATATACAGACTAATGAAAATGACAATACGACATATCAGAATCTATGGGATGCAGCAAAAGCAGTAATAAGAGGGAAGTTCATATCACTTCAGGCATATATGAACAAACAAGAGAGAGCCCAAGTGAACCACTTAACTTCCCACCTTAAGAAACTAGAAAAAGAAGAACAAAGACAACCCAAAACCAGCCGAAGAAAGGAGATAATAAAAATCAGAGCAGAAATAAATGAATTAGAGAACAGAAAAACTATAGAAAAAATTAATAGAACAAGGAGCTGGTTCTTTGAAAAGATCAACAAAATTGACAAACCCTTGGCAAGACTTACCAAGGAAAAAAGAGAAAGAACTCATATAAACAAAATCCAAAATGAAAGAGGAGAAATCACCACGGACACCGTAGATATACAAAGAATTATTGTAGAATACTATGAAAAACTTTATGCCACTAAATTCAACAACCTAGAAGAAATGGATAAATTCCTAGAACAATACAACCTTCCTAGACTGAGTCAAGAAGAAGCAGAAAGCCTAAACAGACCAATCAGTAAAGAAGAAATAGAAAAAACCATTAAAAACCTCCCCAAAAATAGAAGTCCAGGCCCTGACGGCTATACAAGCAAATTTTATCAAACATTCAAAGAAGACTTGGTTCCTATTCTACTCAAAGTCTTCCAAAAAATTGAAGAAGAAGCAATACTTCCAAACACATTTTATGAGGCCAACATAACCCTCATACCAAAACCAGGCAAGGATGGCACAAAAAAAGAAAACTACAGACCAATATCTCTAATGAATACAGATGCTAAAATACTAAACAAAATACTAGCAAATCGAATACAACAACATATTAAAAAAATAATACATCATGATCAAGTGGGATTCATCCCAGAATCTCAAGGATGGTTCAACATACGTAAAACGGTTAACGTAATATACCATATCAACAAAACAAAGAACAAAAACCACATGATCTTATCAATAGACGCAGAAAAGGCTTTCGATAAAATACAACACAATTTTATGTTTAAGACTCTCAACAAAATGGGTATAGAAGGAAAATATCTCAACATGATAAAGGCCATATATGATAAACCATCAGCTAACATCATATTAAATGGCACTAAACTGAAGGCTTTCCCCCTTAAATCAGGAACAAGACAGGGTTGTCCACTCTCTCCACTCTTATTTAATGTGGTACTAGAAGTTCTAGCCAGAGCAATTAGACAAGACAAAGAAATAAAAGGCATCCATATCGGAAAAGAAGAAGTAAAGGTATCACTTTTTGCAGATGATATGATCCTATACATCGAAAACCCCAAAGAATCCACAAAAAGACTACTAGAAACAATAAGCCAATACAGTAAGGTCGCAGGATACAAAATTAACATACAGAAGTCAATAGCCTTTCTATATGCCAACAATGAAACAACTGAGAAGGAACTCAAAAGAATAATCCCCTTCACGATTGCAACAAAAAAAATAAAATACTTAGGAATAAACATAACAAAGAATGTAAAGGACTTATATAATGAAAACTATAAACCATTGTTAAGGGAAATCGAAAAAGATACAATGAGATGGAAGAATATACCTTGTTCTTGGCTAGGAAGAATAAATATAATCAAGATGGCTATATTACCCAAAGCAATATACAAATTTAATGCAATTCCCATCAAACTTCCAATGACATTTTTTAAAGAAATAGAGCAAAAAATCATCAGATTTATATGGAACTATAAAAAACCCCGAATAGCCAAAGCAATCCTAAAGAAAAAGAATGAAGCTGGGGGCATTACAATACCTGACTTCAAACTATATTATAGGGCCACGGCAATCAAAACAGCATGGTATTGGCAGAAAAATAGACAATCAGACCAATGGAACAGAATAGAAAGTCCAGAAATAAAACCACATATATATAGTCAAATAATTTTTGATAAAGGGGCCAGGAACCCACAATGGAGAAAAGAAAGCCTCTTCAATAAATGGTGCTGGGAAAACTGGAAAGCCACATGCAAAAGAATGAAACTGGACTACAGTCTCTCCCCCTGTACAAAAATTAACTCAAAATGGATCAAAGATCTAAACATAAGACCTGAAACAATTAAGTACATAGAAGAAGACATAGGTACTCAACTCATGGACCTGGGTTCTAAAGAGCATTTTATGAATTTGACTCCACAGGCAAGAGAAGCGAAGGCAAAAATTAATGAATGGGACTACATCAGACTAAGAAGTTTTTGCTCAGCAAGAGAAACTGATAACAAAATAAACAGAAAGCCAACTAAATGGGAAATGATATTTTCAAACAACAGCTCAGATAAGGGCCTAATATCCAAAATATACAAAGAACTCATAAAACTCAACAACAAACAAACAAACAACCCAATAAAAAAATGGGAAGAGGATATGAATAGACACTTCTCCCAGGAAGAAATACAAATGGCCAACAGATATATGAAAAGATGCTCATCTTCTTTAGCTATTAGAGAAATGCAAATCAAAACGGCAATGAGATACCACCTCACACCTGTTCGATTAGCTGTTATTAGCAAGACAGGTAATAGCAAATGTTGGAGAGGCTATGGAGAAAAAGGAACCCTCATACACTGTTGGTGGGAATGTAAAGTAGTACAACAATTATGGAAGAAAGTATGGTGGTTCCTCAAAAAACTGAAAATAGAACTACCTTATGACCCAGCAATCCCTCTACTGGGTATATATCCCCAAAACTCAGAAACATTGATACGTAAAGACACATGCAGCCCCATGTTTATTGCAGCATTGTTCACAGTGGCCAGGACATGGAAACAACCAAAAAGCCCATCAATAGATGACTGGATAAAGAAGATGTGGCACATATACACTATGGAATACTACTCAGCCATAAGAAATGATGACATCGGAACATTTACAGCAAAATGGTGGGATCTTGATAACATGATACGAAGCGAAATAAGTAAATCAGAAAAAAACAGGAACTGTATTATTCCATACGTAGGTGGGACATAATAGTGAAACTAAGAGACATTGATAAGAGTGTGGTGGTTACGGGGGGGAGGGGGGAATGGGAGAGGGAAAGGGGGTGGGGAGGGGCACAAAGAAAACAAGATAGAAGGTGACAGAGGACAATCTGACTTTGGGTGGTGGGTATGCAACATAATTGAACGACAAGATAACCTGGACTTGTTATCTTTGAATATATGTATCCTGATTTATTGATGTCACCCCATTAAAAAAATAAAATTTTTATAAAAAAAAAAAAAAAAAAAAGAATCTCTCCTTAGTATCAAATCTTTATGAACTTGGTACACGGGACTATTTTTTTTTCCAAGTAGGATAAAATGTTTTCTTTATTTGAATTTGATGGTTTTGAGTAGATTGACATTCTGTATTTGTTTATAAATACATGAATGTTTTGTAAAATCTTCATACACAGACATTTAACTCTATTGATTTGCATGTGCTTGTCTAGTTAGCTAGACTATATCTGTGTGTGTATCTACAGTTCTATGTCCATTTATATTTATATATTTTGATACCCTAGGGACTTATCTCCAAATGTGTCACATAAGACATTCAGGAAATACAACCTGCGATGCGCGTTAACAAAAAAAAAAGTTTCTCTTTTTTTTTCTGACAATGTTATATACACAGATGACAGCCTTTCTGAGAATTCAGTGTTTCTAAAATGCGGTGGAAATGAAGAGGACCAAGGACAGCTGTATTCAACCTAAGGGTGAAAATAATCAGAAAAAAGGCAGCAAAGGCCGTATGGGTGTACTGTGGTGTCTTTAGTAGCTGCATACTGGCAATTAATTTGATCTGCAGTCCAAGGAGCATCTTACAATTAATTTCTCAGCATTTACCACATACAGGTCATCACTTTAAAGTGCTCTGTCATTAACAAAATCCCATTTTTTTTCATAAAGAATAGACATACTGATCTACATTTTTTCCATGCTGCCAAGGCGGAACGGACTCGAGGGATATTATCTTATTCAGAAAGAACCTTTCAAGGTTGAATAAAAGAAATGGTGCAGGGTCCCTGGGAGAGGGAAGTGATCAGCGTTTTCACCTTCAGCTCCTCTTTGAAGTGGCAGAGTCAATTTTTAATCAGCGGCCATCAGACCGGGCTTCATTCCGCCTTACAAAGTCCTATTACTCTGCCACTTTCTGGAAGGAGGTGATAAGGACAATGGTCTTCTTTTTCTCTTCCTGAGCCCTGCCTAGGACGAGTCCCTCTGGAGAGGCTGGAGGAGAAATAAATAAATAAATAAAATTAAATTAAAAAGAAAAAGAGTGAGTTTGTAGGAATAAAGGTCACCTCGCTGTTAGAATGAACTCTTGGAGACAAAAACAAAACAAAACAAAAAACAACTTTGATTTCCTCGTGTTTGGTTTTAGGAACTCTCTCCTATTGTCTTTGCAGGGAACAGCAGCTATTCCTGAGAATAACACTGAGGCTCAACAGTCTTCCCAGCTAACAACACAGCGGATATAACCCTAAAGAACGGCGTAGGTATTAGTGACACGTAGGGAAAGAGGACAATTAAACTCTACTTTCAGCAGTACTCCTCGAAGAAATCGTCTCTCGTCAGAGTGCACACAGGCAAAGCAAGAGGAAACCGCTTCTTTGTATTCAGCTACACTGAAAAAAAAAAAGAAGAAAACACCCAGTATTTTCCCCTTCTGGAAGTTTTTCTTTTTTTTTTTATGTTACGTAAACCTAAATTATTTTTTAAACTCTGCACTCATGCAGGAAAATCTCTATAATCTCCCAGTATCATTTATTGTAGTTAGCAGTCTTAATTGCCTCACTGAAATGGATCAGAGTTCTGGGAATTATCCAGTAAAATGATGTTACTACGTCTCCAGCCTTCCCATCCTTTGATATAATCTCATTAAAAATATCAGGCCTCTAGGTGAGGGAATACATGTGGATAGTAAATGCATGTTAAGCAGGCACACCCAAACTGATGACCTAGTTATTACAGAACACAGCAGCAAATGATGAATTTTAATTTTAAAGTATAGCAATTTCTTTCCTGGTTAATATCATAATTATTAACATATTTTTGGAATGAATCTGCTTGTTACCCTTGAAAAAGATAATAATATTCAACCAACCAAAATACTGAAATGACATTTTTTGGAGTAAAATAAACTCTTATTTTCCAGAAGACCACACAAGTGAAAAAACACACGTAGTTTCATTAACTATAATTACTGAAAGGAGATGGGCGAGGACGCGGGCCAAATGCCTTTTTGCATGTGTGTTCCCAAAATGTATCTGGGTTCAAAAAGTACAAACCCTGGAGGAAATACACTCAGCACCTAGCCAAGGGAAGGGGGGTGAGTCATGCTGAGTCCACCATATGAAATAATTAGATTTTTATAGAATTGGATTTCCTGTTATAAATTGGAAAGTACAGTTTCACAAAGGCTAAGAGTGTATAGAACATAAAACCTACCGCGTGCTATGCACACCAGAGTGTAGCAATAACACACCATTCTCTCTTTGGTCATGAATAACAGGGCAGAGAGAAATTGCTCGGTCAGGACAAAGGTTTTGTTTGTTTTCTTCTTAAAGTAACATTTTAATATCTGATTTCCAATAATTTATAATTTTATATAGGCACAGAGAGTTCAGGAATCCACACAGTCAGTGAATTTGTATTAAATGGATCATTAGTATGCTAACTGATGCTGAAGTAGACAGTTATAAAATGACACAGTGATGTTATGGTCTGGCCCTCCTAAATTTGGAACAGTTTTTGGAATGAAAGCTTATCTTCCTCTCTCTCATATATATATATATATATATCCATTTCTTTTTTTTCTTCTTTTCATATTCTCAGTCCAGCTTTTACTTTGCTATACTTAAATTTACTTTGGAAAAGTGTTGGAAATAACATAAAGCAACATTCTTTTTAATTTAACATGGTCAAAAGTTATTGATATAAAAAATATTCAAGAAATTTCTCCTGGAACATGCAGGTGTGTGTTTTCCAAAATGACACAGACTGGGAAAATGAGAAATTTCTTATCATTTAGTTATAACTTAGTAAAATAGCAAAAAGATTTATTTTTCAGTGTCAAAATGCTTCCAAGAAACAAATAGCAAATCAGTTAGCTGTGCCTGTCATCCATAGCCTTAGCCAAGACCAAATTCTTTATAAAGGTAGAGTTTACCCAGAGAGAAACAAATAAGTGAAAGACCACCGAGCTTCCCTAATCAAAGATGAGAAGGGAAGACTGACTAGTCGAGGGGGTGGGAAGAGAAGCTCCCCACAGGGTAGTGATTTATGACAGGCCAGGACTTAATGCACATACTTGCAAAAGTTGGGGTCAGATGGAAATGACCCCTCTGAGAGCACCGGTGTAGCATCACACCATGGGACCCTTTACTCACTGTTCTCAACTTCTTGACATCCTTTCCTACCCCTCCTTACTGGTCAGCACTGTGGTCATTATTTAAACTCATATCAAATATGATCCTCCAAAGGCAAGTGCCCTTCCCTTTCCCCACATGAACCTGAAACCTACTGACACCCCTCCTGGTCACTCCATTATTTTGCTCCTGAAGGACTCCATCTTCTGCCCCTAACACATTGCCAGTTCAAAACAAGGAGCCCAGAAACCCTGAGGAGAACTCTGGGTCCTATAAGCATCTACAACCCATTTCCTCTCCATTTTCAAGTTTCATTTATTTGATTTATGAACACTTCCAAGGCTATTGGAAAGCCTTTTTCTTTTTTTTTTGTTTGTGGAACCTGTTCTGAAATGACATTCTGTGTTGCCAAAGGTATGTACAGGAGGGCATGGGGGGATGAATGGTGATGGATCAAGACTTGACTTGGGGTGGTGAACACACAAAATGTTGTAGAGATGTGTTGTAGAATTGTGCACCTGAAATCTATATAAAGTTATTAACCAGTCTCACTCTAATAGATTTAATAAAAGGGAAAAATGTCAAATTTGTTTGGAAAACCAGAAAAGTGAAAGCAGAGATATACTAATTATTACATAAACATTTTACAGACTTTTGATCTTTATCACAGTAGCAAACAGCTGAATGGGTCAGTACAGACCAGTATCTGGGGTCTTATTTAAAACAAATGGATTCTACATAAAAGGATTAACACCAAATGATAGGACCAGAGTAACTTAAAAAGGACATATTTTCCTTTTTGAGGGGGGTATGGTGTAGATATCTAGTAAAGATATTAAAGTTTCGCATTCACTCTTTCTAGAAACCCCCTTCCTCTTAGATCCTCAACTAGGAGTAACTTGACAAACATTTGCATTCCCATGTTGCCATAGTCTCAACACACACATTGGCCCAGTCACTGATTTTGGACAAACCACCATTCTGTATTTCAAATGTATATATTCATATACATAAATTGAGACCTGTAGAGGAATAAGGACAGGGATTTTCAGCAGAATCATTTGACTCAGGCCTCAAAATCAATTGCGTCTCAAATTTTGTGGGACTTCAGAAGCGACTTGTAAATGGGACAGAATGCAGCAGCATCACAACAAGGGCTGAATCTATTTAAAATCTGGTGACCCCTGATACTGTGTGAATCTGAAGGAAGGACTGAGTATTCGACACCTCAGGTACTTCATGGTTTCAAAGCCAGGGTGTATTTACCTTCAAAGTTCCTCCTTTCCAGGATGGCCATCTGGTACTTTGCTTGACAAATACTCCTTCATGCATCAAGGGCTAAATACTAGGTCTTCTTTCCTGAGTTTTCTTCCTGACCCCCAAGATTTCTCCTCTTGGCCCTCATTGGACATTCATGTCTTCATCTTATAAGTGGCATTCTATCCCGTGAGACTGAAAACTGAATTTTGGTTGTCTCTTACTTGTCTCTTAGCACAGTCCTCAACAGAGGAGCATCTTGTTAACAACTGAATGATTTATCTTTCTCCTCCTGTGGGCCTGTGTGTGTGTGCATTCTAACCCTGGTGCAAAGAGTGAGGAGGAGGAGGAGCAGGAGGACGAGCAGGTAGGTCTTAATGGAAGGAGGAGATTGGCAAGGGTTGGGGCAGACAGGTCAGGGCAATCCCAGGAAGTTACAGCTCAGTGTGCCCACTCATCTTGTTTCAGAGAAATTATTAAACCATCACCATCAGCAACTCTTTGTAATACATATATTTTGAGAGGATTCTTAGTCTCCCATTTACCATTCTCCCGTCTGTGGAGATAAAAATCTCCAAGTTAAATGTCACTGAATAAACTGACTTACTTTTTGTGAAAGATTTTATTCATTCCTTAGATACTTGTTACAGAGTTGCCATTTTCACTTAGCTTTGAGAAAATGTTAGTTTTTACATTAAAAAGTGACTTTAATTTACTGAAATGTCTTGATTCTGTAGTTATCATACTCCTCCAGTTTAATATTTTTCACATCTTTTTAGTATTCTATCAAATATTAGAAGAAATGATTAAGTAGGTTAAAACAATAGGTTTTCCATTTTACTTGGGATTTTCTCCTATGATATTACCAAATATTTTCTTTGCAATACCTGCTGAAATATTGGTTTTATATCTTTTCAATGTAAGATAAAAAAAAGAAGAAGAAGAACCTGAAAAATAAAGTTAGTACAGATGGTTTTTTTATACGAAATAAGAACGTTTGTAAACTTGGTTTTCTAGCCAATATTTGCTATGCCTTTAGTCTATCACCTTATAAATTATTATTGCAAAGGCAATGGAATCTTTGTGACTTTGCATCATCTTTAACTCGTTGTGACTTTATGAATGTAGAACATAATCATTAAGATGCTTTGGTCTGATTAAAAAGCAGTGATATTTTAACCACAAACATGTATGAGTGAATCATAAGTACTCTAATTAGAGTATTTTAAACACTATGGATATCAAACTCAACTTTATTTGAGTTGAGGATCATTTCAAGAGATAGCAACTTTAATCTATGAACAGAGAAGATTATTATGGACAATAACTCTTCCTGTGTAATTATGACAGAAGCATTTTGATTTCATGACCAATATAAAACATTTTTGGTTGGCAATGTAGGAAAAATAGCAACTTTTTTGGGCCTAGATGTAGTTTTATATCACAGGAAGAGGAAGTCATGTTCAATTTACTTATTTGTGACTGGGCAAAAAATAAACAACCTTTGAAAAAATAGATGATCATTTGATTTTTTACTGAAAGGAAATGTTTCTGGAAAAAGAATCTAAGCCTACTCTTTCTACATTTGAAAATTCTTCTTTCTACAATAACTAATTGTTAACATTTATTGAGCACTTACTGAGGGCCATGTACTTTGTTAAATGATAAATGATTTGCCTGCTTGATCGAATTTGTTTCTTGCAATGACTCAGTGAGGTTGCATTTATTCCTATTATGTGTCCAAGGTAAATGTGACTTAGAGATAATAAATGATATACCCTAAACCACTTGTTACCTAACTACCTGGCACAATTTTTACATGGATAACTGACCCCCCTAACCTGTTTTTTAACCACTAACCATTGAAATAAATGCTAAGAATTGTCTAGGAAGAGATAGAAGAACAGATGAATAAAAGTAAAAGGAAGAGAAAAAGGAAGGAAGAGCAAAGGTGTAGATGGTGTGAGAAAATATTCTGTTTGATGTAGCAGAATTTTCATGAATTAAAATGTAATAGGATTTATCTCTCAATGTTTAAATATGTGTGTTTTATAATTAATCTTACAAAAAAATTAATTTTCCTGTTTATCCTAAGTGATGTGTAAAATATTCGTGAGATTCTAAATAGTAAGTCAGAGTAAATGGAGTGATAGATTGCAGGACCGACCTGAGAGCTTCAGCCATCCCTACATCCATGCCTTCACTGAGTACTCATCACAAACACAGGGTCTGTCTCTATCTGCTGCTGGTAAACTCAGTCACATATTTTGCCAATGAGGTATGTGTGCCACGAATCATAACATCACCATGATGGCATGTGAAAGGGTGGTAGACCTCAGAGAGGAGATGCACACTCTAATTCTATACATAGTTAGTAGAGAACTTTGGCAAAGCCACTTCATCTTTCAGATCTTCAGGTCTCTCATGGAAAATGAAGAGATCAAAATAGATCATAATACATAATGGGACAAAATAGGTTTACAGTAATGAGTATGTAAACAGCTTATTCTTGTATCATTATTAATTAATTATTGTATTATTTTCCATACAAACCACTATGATTCTACTTTTGCATCTCCATATATATATATATATATATATATATATGTACACATGTCATACATTATGCATTCATATATCACATTAGTGGATTCCCTTTCATGCTTTTCATACTCTATAGGTCTTGGCAGAAATAGATTCTTTCTTCTTCCATTCACAAGTATGTATGAAAACAATGTCTGGCCTGTGGTGGCACACTGGGTGAAGCCTGGATCTGGAATGCTAAGGTCACTAGTTTCAAACCTGGTCATGACACATTCAAGAAGCAACTACTATAAGTTGATGCTTCCTATTCTTTCCCCACCTCTTTCTCTCTCTCTCTTCTCTTTCTAAAATCAACAAATAAAATTTATATAAAAAGAGAAAATAATTATATTTTATATTGTGCTTATTTTTTTAATTTTAATTGAATTTATTGGAGGTGACACTGGTTAACATAATTATATAGGTTTCAGGCATCCAATTCTATTATATTTTTTAAAACAGGTAGCAAGACTGATGGATTATGGGCCCAGCAGACAGATTTATCTTTATTTCATTAGCTTGTCTGTAAGCAGGACAAATACTCCCTAGTCAATGATAATCTCCACTATTTCCTGTTTGATATTTATTGTCCTATTCTGTACAATTACATTACTTGCCTGGACACTAAAGAATTTGCAACAGCAATACTTGAGTTTAAAGGTGTTCTTGCCAGTATCTACTTTATACTATAAATCCCCATGTATAAGATGCACCTTAATTTGGGGGCCCAAGATTTGAAAAAAATGTATTACATAAAGTTATTGAACTCAAGTTTTATTCATCATAAAATTCATACAACTCCTCATCACTGTCAAAATTCCCATTTATTGGCTTATCTTCATCTGTGTCTGATGACAAATCACTGTCTTCATATACTGTCTCATCCTCAGTTCCATTTATGGCATTTGAAATGCCACACTTCTTAAATGACTTAATAATATCTCAATCTTGATATTATCCCAAGATCTTTTCACCCAGGTACAAACTTCTCCTATAGTTGGTTTCTTCACTCTTCCTGCTGGTGTCAAATTGTCCCCAAAAGACTTCATCCATTAGTTCCATTAATCTCTTATGGCAGCTTTGAAGGGTTTGTTAATGCTGACATCAAGTGTTGGAGCTGGGATGACAAGCCTCCAGGTATGACAGCAAGTTTTGTTCTTTGCTCTGCAGCAATCTTTGTGTTTTTTTATTATGTGTGCCCTGAACTGATCAAGCACCAATAGGGCAGGTTTGTGTAAGAGCTCACATGGTCTCCTTCTCCAAACTTTCTAAAACCAGATCTTCATCCCATCTTGATCCACCCAACCCTGTCATGAACGTGGACAATCACTCTTCAAAGAATGTCCTCCTTTGGCATTGTTTGGCCTTTGAAAATCAGCATAGGAGGCAACTTGGTTCTGTCGGCACAACAAGCTAGAACAACTGTATAATGGCTCTTTTTGCATCCACTTATCTTCACAGTTACAGTTTTCACCCCCTTCTTATCAACAGTTCTGTTACTTGGGACATCAAATTGAAGGGGGATTTCATCCATATTTGCAATCTATCCCAATTAAATCTGATGTGTCTTCTAACATTGAATGACAAAATGATGAAATTCAAGGACCTTCTGCTTATAACTTTCAGGCATCTTTTGGACAAGTCTGGTGCATGTATGCCTGCTTAGTCTATTTTGTTTTATGAACCTGATTCAACAATTGTGTCCTCCTTTGGAATAGGTATCTTCTTTTTCATCAGCTATTCTTCTTGCCTCATGCTGAACCATCTTTGTGGACACAGGAATTCCAATTGCCCTTTGCTCTTCAACCCATATCTTTAGTTCCCTCTAAATTAGGCCATTTTGCTGACTTGCCTCTCATGGCCTTCTTCTGATGTAGCATTTTCAGTAGGGTTTCTTCTTCCCATAGCCAGTCTCAGATTTATTTTTCAGTTGGAGGAGGACCAAACTTACGTTCAGCAGCATAATTTCCATTCACTTTTTCAAATTAGATCCTTTTAACTTGAATTTAGCACTGTACAAAAATCTCTTCTGAGCCATTTTTGGGCAAAACATGGCAAGATGTAACCTACCATAATATACCCATAACAAGTGCAAAAGAATGAGCACACAGACAACAAGCATGAAAAACTGAAAATGCAAGTAAAAAATCTACAACCACTGTATAAGATGCACTCAGTTTTTAGACCCCAAATTTTTCAAAAAAGAGTATGTTCTATACATGGGGAAATATGGTAATCAGAAGTTATCTTTTATTTAATTATCTTTTTTCCATTTTAAGGCTACTTCCAGAATATTGATAAATGACTCCTAAAGTATTACTTTTGTTATGTAATTATTTTTGCTCATGTGACTATGGTGGCTTCCTCTTGTATAGTATACAACATCTAGATTGATGTTCAAGTTCTTCCATATTTGTTTCCTAGTGAACCTGCACAACTTCTTTCTTTTCCAACCAAAAGTACACACATACTCGCACAAATGCACATGCATATCAATCTTATTCTGACTTTAATACGATGTTTTCTCTGGTAGAAAATTTTCTCTTGTCCCATAACGTCTAGCATCACTTCATTTCAGAGGGCTTTCTTTATGGCCCACCACCCATCTACTCTTGCCATCAATCAATTTATTGTGCTTATGTCAAATTTTAGGGCCATCTAACTGCTGTAATAGTCCCATCATGGTATAATGGATCAAACTCAGTAACAATTTATATCTTACTCATGTAATTGTACTGAATAAATGCCCATGCTTGTAAGTTAATCCTTATCTGCAGGTTCAATTGGGTCTTCCTGCTGATGGAAGGTCTACAAACTTCACCTTGGGACTTACATCTGGTGATACTCTGCATTTCAACCAACCATATGGGGAAAGTATCAATAAATCACTTTTACATCTGAACTTCTTGTCCCAGAATAAACACACATTCACTTCTGTTCTTGTTAGATTTAAAAAAATTACTTCCTATTAAACATAGTTTCCTGTCTGTGTAGCCAGTCAACAATAACAGCTTTAGTCAGTGAACAAAAAAATATTAATTGTGGGGCATGAGTCTTCCTGGTACATACACTTTACTTCTTTTCTGTTAATGCTTTTCAATCAATTGTTTTGTTCCCTGTTTTTCCAACATTATGAATTTCATTTGTTCAACATATTTGTAAGCTATGAGATAGCAAAAATTATGTCTTCATTTTCTCTTTTAATACACCCATATCTCCTATAGTACCCAGCACAATGATGGACACATTTTATGCATAATGTATGATAAATTATTGTAAGCTAATGTCTAGCATAATGTATGGAACAGAGTAGAAGCTTAATAAATGTGTCCTTCTACAACCTGATTTATATAGATTCCTCATTTAATCATTAATTCACCTGTTTTTTCTTTCATTTTGTTTTAGCCAGACTCAGTGTTTAGATTTGGAGATTTAAATATGAGTAAAACATAGTTCCTGCCCTTAAAAGGCTTGGTTTTCTTAGTCCACAAAAACTTGAAATATGTGCTCCTGAAGGAAGCCTAATCATTCCCAGATTTGTTGAATCCTTCTAACCCTTCACTAAAATATATAGTACCATCACTGATACTCATATTCCAAAAGCTATAGTTGAGTTCTAATTCAATTCAGACTTATGTTTGAGCAAAACATTTCTAAATGCATACACATTTAAGGGTAGTGTATACATAATTCAAACCTTTCAACTTTAGACGTTTTTCAATTCTATTGACTGACTTGCATTTTTATCTAAACATCTGCTCATTATTGGTAACCCAGGCTAAAATAATCTGGAATATTATTTCAAATTTATGTATTTTAACTTTAGATGTCACTGGTTTTCAAGAGAAAACAGCAATAGTTTTTAAAAATATTTTTTGGTTGTATTCTATCTGATATGTCATAATTTAAATGTTAAACAGTGTGGCTTATTGATCAACTGAAGAATGCTCCTCTAGGGTAGGAATAACATTTAAGGGACTGTGGGCAATAGTGGACTTCCAATCAGGTCCAGGCTATTATGATATTAACTCTAGCACCTCCCATTTTCCCCATACACAAACACACCAAATATATATATTTGCACACTCAATTTTGATCATTAATAAGCACATACACATTCTCCTGTAGTTATCATAGTGAAGGCGTTGTCTCATGTGCAAGCAGAATTCTTGTAATGAGCGACTGTGTTTAACTCCATTCTCCTTGGAAAAGATAAATGGTCCTTAGAAGATGACAGCTTGCAGAAAAGTGACTCAACTTTACATTCTAACTGCTTCTGTGTCCAGTATTATAAAAGCAAATTTTAAGTTCAAGGTGGGAATCTCTTCAGCTTCTTTCCAACTGTTTACTCTCAATTGAGGAATTACTAAACTAAACCTATGGCCTGTGGAAGCAAAATGACCATGTGACAGAAGATGCAATGCTTATTATTATCTAATGTATACTCTTTATTGATGCTTCTGAACTAGCATAACTTACAAGTGGTGGTCTTTAGCCTGTTAATGCTAAGGACTGCTACTCTTGCTGGAGGAGATGCAGAGGTGGCAGGATAGAAGGAAATACACTCTGATCCTGATTTAAAAGCAACCATTGAGTTTCAGGATTATTCAACATTATAGCTGCACCTGCTGTACATCAAACTGAGAAAAAGCAGGCATGTTTTTTATTGTTTGCTTTGTTTTTACTATTGAAGGGTATATGACTTAAATCCAGAAGTCTTTCTAAAAGTTTCAGATTTAGATCAAATAGTATTTATCAGATTTGTCTTCACAATTGACTTCACATCCAGAAGTCATCTGAGATGTCTCCCTTTTCCTGTCCTGTCACATTTAATTATGTGCCAAATTCTGTAGATTGTTTTTTTAATATGCTTTCTTTTTCTATTTCGTCTGTCTCTAATTTGGGATCTGGTCAGCTTGACTATTTTAATAATATTTTAATTGTTCTGTCTACTTCTAATCCCACCATTCCATTTCTCTTCAAACACTAGTAAACTTAATGTTATAAAGGACAATGTGAGCATGCTCTGTTTTGCTCAGTATTATTCAGTAGATTTATATTAAGTGTAGGATATCAATTAACGTCTTTGGCATTGCTACAAGGTATTTGACTTAATCCTTGGACCACGGCTTTGCTTTTTGCCCAGCCAACCTCTCCTCTACCCATTCTCCTGTTGTGTTATGATTCAGCAACTCTGAATTCTTGGAATTTTCTGAATATACCGGTATCATGTTGTCTCTTACTATGTCCTTAGCACACCCTACTTTCTTCTCTGTTCATAATGCTTCCTCACCTTCCTTTTCAACATGAATTCATTATTCTAATTAATTATAAAAGGTTATTATGAAAATTAATTAAAACAGGAACTATTAGTGCCTGGCATATACTATATGCTCATAGTAAAATTCTATCATAAGTAAACAGCAATAATGAAAACAATGTTAATTTTACTTTAATGCGGTCTTATATACATCAAGACAATCATAATTTCATCAAAAGCAAATAAGTCATTCTATAAAATTTCAGTGTTCATAGACATTTCTCCAGTCCATAGAAATTTTCTGGGATTACTTCGCATTCCCTGAGTCCCTTAGTTTGTTCATGAGGACTTCTGTGGAATGCTTTTATCTAGTTTGGGTAACTGCTCATCTCTGTCGATGTGTCATCCTTAAAGATCATATGAATGACCGCTTCTGTGGCTCATCCTTGTTGCTTTCCTGAATGACCTAATGGAAATATATCTCTCCTGCGTGCAGTCTCCAAATTGAACAAGTCACAGTGGCAAAAGTTTGAATCAGTTCAATACATTCTTAGGCTATTATTTTTTATTCTTAGGGGGTTCCCTAATTATATATGCTCTAAAATGTCTTTTAATCTTACTCTTCCGATACCTCTGAGAGTCCTTGTTTTTTTCATAGACCTACAAGAGTCTTCCATGTTCTCTTATTATCAGATGCTAAATATCATATTATTTATTCTTGTGCAGTTTTTTTTACTTTTCCCTTCATCATATTGCATTCACACATATAAATATACATATTTTGTATGTGGTTTCATAATAATCTTAACTCCAGTATCCTCTCAAACATAATTTTTACTGTAGTGGTTTTATAAATAATTATGATTTGAAAAACTTAAAATAATGATTTTGTGAGGCTTATATAGGTTATTCTATGAACCTGCAATGCCTGGAGGCTTGAATCTGTTGCTTGTATCTAGGGGTTAACTGCGTAAAATCATATATAAATATTGTCATCAAAATTCTTAAAATTTATTTTTATATGAAAAGTGATCATCCTATTTAATATTGATTTAAAATGTAGTCTCTTGAAGGCAAATGTTCAAAAGTACACTTATATTTTTATGAAATATAATTACAAATTTGCAGTTTTCATTATTTTATCATGCATGTCATAAATAATATTTTTAAATAAATTGTAATTTTATTATCAAGGCCTTAGCTAAAACCTTATTTTTCTTAAATGACAAATATAAGAAATACTGATACTTGATGTGTTTAATTCTAAATTTTCTAGGACCATGGTGGTGGGTCGTATTATTGCTTTTCTTGGCTATAATCATAGTGGACTGGTGAAAAAAGTGCTACTGTAGAATTCACAGTATTCTTTTAAAACTAATGAGTACTATATTAAAGCTTGGCTACAGAAAGGTATGGTGAAAGAAAGAGCACTGCTCCCCCAAAACAATCATGTGAAATATTCAAACATTATATAAACTATGAAAGGAAGATGAATTACCTATTGCTTTTAAATATCAGCTGACATCATAAGGTGTGTAAGAAATAGCCATTTTTAATCAGTGGAAAGTAATCTAGCAATCTGCTAAAGTGATAAGCAGGAAAAGAAAATGTTGTAGTGTTCTGTCATCAAAGTCAATAAAACAATTAAATGCAGTGCCATGACTCATAGCTGAGGAATTAATGTATCACAGAAATAGCTATTTATTTATTTATTTATTTATTTATTTATTTATTTATTTTTTACTGTCAAGCATTCCCTTCCTCTCCTTTTGCAAAAATTAGTTTAATAGAGATGCATATTTTCATCACGTCTAAAGTGAGTGCCACAACCTTATGGTAGAAGGTAATAATGTGATTGAGTCTTGCTACATAAAGTTGGAAGACTTCATCACTTATGATACCTGGCCATATTGGCTTTAGTCTCCTAGCATAACCGGGGGATTTGTGTGTGTGTGTGTGTGTGTGTGTGTGTGTGTGTGTGAGAGAGAGAGAGAGAGAGAGAGAGAGAGAGAGAGAGAGAGAAAGAGAGATTGGTGGCAATGAACATATGTCACACATACACATGCACTCATAGACACAACCTTTATATACTGTTCACAAAAAATTAAAGGATATTTTATAGTTTCATAGTCATATCAAAATATCCCCTAATTTTTGTGAGCAGTATACTTTGGTTTTGTTTTTGTTTTTTACAACTTTTGGGTCAATGAATGGAAGTTTTAATACCTAGAAGCACAAATAGTTTTTTAAACAGACACATACAGAGCTGAAATTAAAATTTGAATAATCTATTTTCTAAAGAACCAACTATAAAAAATGTCATCAGCTGCCTTCCAGAGACTTCATAAGGATGAAAGCCAAAAGCAAAGCAGGTACACCGACAAAGACAGGATGAGCCCACCATCATCCCATCTTGTTTGGTTGAGTACAGAACAGACTTTCCTAACACAGTAGACTCAAACATGTATGTGATCCTCATATTCACTGAAATTATCAGGGCATCCATGGTATTGAAATGTAAAAAAAAATGTATAGAGATTTTTTAAGTAACAGTAGTTTTCCTTTTAGATAAACAGCATTAGTTAACATTTTTTAAACATATACATTTTTATTTGCACAACAAATTGTATAATAGTTGTAATTAGAAAGTATATACAAAAATTAAAGGTTAATTAATGGAAATAAAATTAGGCAAAATAATGATTAATTAAGACTGTGCTTTAGTTTTTTTGTTTTTTTTTTTTTTTTTTTCCCAGAGACAGAGAGAGAGAGGGGGATAGACAGGGAGAGATAAGAAGCATCAGTCATTAGTTTTTCATTGTGCATTGAGACACCTTAGTTGTTCATTGATTGCTTTATCATATGTGCCTTGACTGTGGGCCTTCAGCAGACTGAGTAACCCCTTGCTCGAGCCAGAGACCTTGGGTCCAAGCTGGTGAGTTTTTGCTCAAACCAGATGAGCCCGCGCTCAAGCTGATGACCTTGGGGGTCTCGAACCTGGGTCATCAACATCCCAGTCCGACGCTCTATCCACTGCACCACTGCCTAGTCAGGTGTAGTTTGCTCATTTTAATAGAAGAAAGTAGAAGTTCTGTATAATGTTAGAAAGCATGTTAATTTGGATTTTTTATCAACATGAAAAATATAATATGTATAAGATGTCTAATATTTTACTAGGAATAGCATGTCTATGTGCATGATCAACACTTTACCCTGTTTACTTGTACAAACATAGACTCCATGGCTGTGGATGACAGCTCATTTCCTCTAGCCTTCTTTTGCCCTGCAGCTCTTAATGCATGCTGATGTTCAAGTATTATTGGGAAAATAATTAGTCATAAACATGAAAAGAACAAAAAAAAAAGCTATCAATTTAAGGCTAATTTTACAAAATAGTTGGAAATGAACTCCTATTCAAAAAAAAAGAAGAACATAATGGTGGTCTAACCATTTTGTACAAAAAAAGAAAAAACAAGCTATCACACACATCCAAAATGTGTTATAAAATACAGATGTTTCTTTAGATTAAAAAAATAAAGTTTGCTTTTAACATATATAAGCATAGCATATGGAATTCATTTTCATCACTTCAATGCTTTAAAAAATATTTCTTGAACAAATACTTTGGGAGTTTGATACGGAGATGTAAAAATCTCTAATGCATGTTTTTATTCTTTAGTATTAGAAGGGTTCAAGGCAATAACTTAGGAACTTAATACTGAATAGTATAGTTAGAAAATAAACAATGCAAAGTATAAAATTTCCCCATTTTTTATGGATATATGTCTCTTAACTATTCTTTTTTTCTCTCTGTCAAGTCTCATGTGTATATAAATTAACTCTCACATTTTAGTTGCTACATTCTTTTCCTTGACTATTTTTATTCCTACCCATGAATTTGAAATCTCCAAGAATCTTTATAGCTCATGACAATTAGTCTTCTCTCTCATTTTCAGCCACCCTCTTCTTTATTTTTTAATCAAAATAATTGTTTCCCTCATGTACATATTAGAAAAAAATGTGTAAGCCAAAACTAAAATGCAAATAAGAAAGGTTAATGTACTATATTTTTTCCATGTTTTTCTAATTTTTGTTATGTTCTCTGTAAAGTATAGTTAAATGCATATCTTTATTGCTTCATTTATTAAACTCATTTCAAATATTTACACATTAACATATTTAACTAAAACCTTTCTATTCTATCACTTTTTTTAATGTTTAAATATTTTTCTAGTGGTTACTTTTCCCTTACCATTCTCCCATGCAAGCTTCTGTGAAGTCTTCTCTCTCCCATCTTAAAAGAAGAGTTTCTCTAGCTTTTCACATTAGGAAATGAAATTTAAAATAAATTTTAGAAGATATTCTTTATTTCAAGTTGCATTAGTAGGAAAAACTACCTCTTCTATTTTTCTTTTTTTAATGTCTTGTGTGTTCAGTACTTGGAACTGGTTGATTAGGTCAAATTTTTTAAACTTCCTTTGCATAAAAATCATTGGGGTAGTAACAGCTCCTAACGGACTTAACTGGGGTTGGGTTGCATATGCAGGGATTTGGAATGGTGTTGGTGCCAACTTGGACTTGGTGAACATGTTAAGGACACTACTCTTTTATGGATTCTTGCTGTATTGGCCAAGAGTTTGCTTAAAGGCTTTAATCAATGTAAAAAAAATAGAAGACTGGATAAAGAAGATGTGGCACATATACACTATGGTATACTACTCAGCTATAAGAAATGATGACATTGGATCATTTACAACAAAATGGTGGGATCTTGATAACATTATATGGAGTGAAATAAGTAAATCAGAAAAAAACAAGAACTGCATGATTCCATACATTGGTGGGACATAAAAACGAGACTAAGAGACATGGACAAGAGTGTGGTGGTTGGGGGTGGGGGAGGAGGGAGAGGGGGAGGGGGGAGGGGCACAAAGAAAACTAGATAGAAGGTGATAGAGGACAATCTGACTTTGAGTGATGGGTATGCAACATAATTGAATGACAAGATAACCTGGACATGTTTTCTTTGAATATATGTACCCTGATTTATTGATATAACCCCATTAAAATTAATAAAAATTTATTTATAAAAAAAAAGAAATGGATAACATCTCTTACTTCTCCTTGTCTGTAAGGGGGTCCATGGTATGTAACAAAGCATATGTATGTAGATTAAACATTTGTTCATTCATTTTGATGGAATTCAGAACAGAAGGAATAGAAATTAAAATGTACCCATTAACAGACACCAAAAAAAAAAAAAAAAAATCACTGGGGTAGCTTGTTAAAAACATAGATTTGTAGATTTATTTCCCAGAAGTTCTGATTTAGTAGAACTAAATGGAACTAGAGAACCAGTACTTTTAAAGAGTATACATGTGACTGTAATGGAAATTACTTGCAACTCACTTTGAGAAACAGTGAGATAGAGGCACGAAGTTACACACTTAAATTTTCCTGCTGGTGCTAATCTGTATACTCACATTCCCAAGGGGATTCTTCCCTTTTCCTGGCTTTTCTTCATCTGTACATCCAGCATCAGTGATATTATTGAATCCTAAGACAATGACTTCAAAAGTTAAGTCACTATATAATTTCATTTATTTTCTACCCACATAGATGATATGGAGAATGTTTATTTATACATTGATTTGTAGACCTGTATGGAATAACATAATCTCTCCTAATTGAATAGTGACTTTTTACAGATGCAGTCTGGTGTTAAGGAACTTGCACTAAATCTCAAGTCTCAGCATTTAATTAATTTTCTGAAATTTTAGCGTCTGGTAATGGATTTGTTTTTATCAATTATTTCCAATTAGAAATTTAACCCTTATTTATAAGAATAAATACACTTTTAGATATTTAACACTGGAAATACAGTGTTTGCATGTAAAGATGATCAAATGTCTTGTCAGCTTTTATTCTGTTCCCTTTAATATATATATATATATATATATATATATATATATATATATGTTTATTTTATTGATTTTAGAGAGAAAGAAAGGGGAGAGGGAGATAGAAACATCAATCTATTCCTGTATGTGCCCTGACCAAGGACTGAACTGGAAACATCTGCATTTCCGATTGATGCTACAACCAATTGAGTTACCTGGCCAGGACTTACTCTGTTCCCTTAGACACTCAGCTTCCATTTGAGTTTTCTTCCTTGAATCAGTGTGACTATGAGATTTTAAATCCAATGGATTTACAACTTCCTTTTTCAGGGAATTGACTAAACACAGATTTTACACAAGGAACATATAAAGCAAATAAATAGCACAAGTAAACCAGATTACAATTTGGATTATTCCTGATGCAAATAAAATTAGAATATTGATCTCTCTCATAGGTTACAATCTAAGACAAGTAGCCTGTAGTAGTCCTAGTTTACATCAGTGTGCTTATTAATGGTCTGCCTTTCAATCTCAAGTGTCCTTGTTAAGATGATCAAGTATATGGTTTCTTTACCTACGTATGTCTTTAAACCAACCTTTTATTTTATATCTCTCAGTGGATTCTCACTATATCTATCTCCATGTAGGTCCACATGTAGAAGAAACAATTTTATTTCCATGATTTGTGAAAAATAGACCTTGTATAGTAATAATCCATTTGATATCAAGACTAAGAGAAAAATTTAGACTTTGACAATTCTAGCATTGTGCCCATTCATTTTTAGTTTCTTTTACATAATAAATGGAATTTTAATATTGACTTTAGGAAGTGACTTACATTTTATTTAGCAGAAAATGAATACTTTGTTCACACAATAAAAAATATCTGTATAATATAATGTTCAAATGGCTGAAGCATAATGACCAATGGAGAGAAGAAACGAAGAGAAAGAAGAAAATTTGAGATTTAAAAACTAAATTATATAGGGTCTTTATGTCTACTAAGGAGATGGGTTTTATTTTTATAGGAATCCATTAAATGACTCAGAGAAGTAATATTGTATTTATATTTTAAATTATTACTCATAGAAGTAGATTGTGGAGGTTGAGAAGATTACTAGAAGTCAATTGCATTAAATAAGCTACAGTGGATGGTGGCTTAACCTAGGGTGGTCATAATGGAAATAGGTGAAATAATAGGTTTCCCATCCCTTTGAAGAGTTATTGAGGTTTTTGGAGGAGTGGATGCAGGAAGGACATGGAAAGAGAAGATCAATGAGACAGGAGGTTTAGGGTAGAAGAGAAATCAGGTATTTTTTTTTTTTTGGTCTTACTAGTTTTGGCATGCTTTTTAGAGATCATATAGAGAGAAGGTAAAAAACATAGTTATAAATATATGAATTGTGTATTCCAAAGATAGGGTAGGACTAAAAGATAAAAACTTAGGTATCATTGGCATATCACTGACTACTTCTTGAATCTGTTCTAGCGTTGGCTCCATCACTCCATTGTCAAACATTGTGTGAAGAGAGCCCATAGTTCTGAAATATTCTTTTCCTATTTTGTGTTTTGTTAAATGCATCTATCTTGGGGTTCACTATACTGAGGTTCTCACTTTTCTAATGAATAAAGTAAATATATTGTCAAGTAATAAATATGTACATGTTAATTACTGTAAGTAAATGGTCTTTTACCTAAAGCCTCTTCAATTAGACTCACTGGCTCTTCAGCCGTTCCCCACCCCACTTTACGCACACTGACTCATGGTCCTGGCATACTTCCTGTTTGCATGCTGGCTAATTTATTGTTCACCTAGGCAGCCTGAAACTTAAAGATTACTAAAAGATGGTTGTGTGTTTTATCTTTTTAGAATAGTTTTATTGGTTATCTAATTATGTAATTTAGCTAAATGTTTGATAGATTGATGTAACTCTAATACTAAATTAGAGTTGGATGTTTGGAACTCAAATAGAGTGGTTTGAAATAATTTTACAAAGGTTAGTAACTCAAAAATTCCTGTCAAATTAGGTGTGGATAAAAAGACCAATAAAATAAAAGACTGAAAATATCATAAAGTACTAAAATTGCTTTCTTTGTTTCTAAATTCTTGTTCTACTTTATAGAAACTAGTAGTAATACTCATAGTTAACTAATCATTGGTAGTTTATGCAACAATGAAAGCTCAGAAATGAGAATGAGTGGAATTATCATAAAAGAAAAGATGGGCTTTATATCAAGAGATGGACAAATTAATGCATATATGCATTTTTAATTAAAGCACACTGTTTAATATATTTACAGATCATTTTTATGTTTTACTGCTCTAATTGACCCTTTTTAAAACAGAGTAGCTACTGCTTTAATAACATGAGATTATAATAGGGTTTTTGCTAAATAATTGTTTGGATGTGGCTAAAACAATATTTCTAATACAAGCAAACTTGTCAAAAAGAAAGGATAAAATGGCTATAAACAACCTCTTTATTGCTCAGTAGCTTTCAATCAAGTAGTTTACAAAATAAAAATAATGTTATCTACTCAGGAATTTGATCTAATTGGAAGTTCATTCATTCAACAAATACTTATTGAGGCAATGTCATGTATCAGGCACTGTTCTATGTAATAAAAATGCAGCTCTGAATAAGACCAACAAAAAGCTCTGTCTGCTCTCATGAAATTTAACTCTCCCATGAGGAGACTATGAATAAAATATATAAATGAAATATAAGTACAATATGTGTATGTACTCTATTACATGTTATTATATATTACATATTAAGTCTCATATGTATGCAATGCATATACTGATAAGTGAGTGCTAAGGAAAGACCAAACAAGGAAGGGCAAGGTTGAGGTATTATGCTGGGGTGGAGGGGGTAGAATAAAAAATGGTTCCATGATAAATAAATAGTAAAAGAAGTGAGAAAGTGAACCATGTTTATATCTTGGAGAAAATATTTCAGGCAGAGGGGCTAGAAGGTAAAAAACCCTAAGGTAGGTGCTAACAGTACTGTTCAAGAAGCCAGGGGGCTAGACTGGTGGGATATCAGCTCTCAGAGGTTTCTGCATGATCATATGATGAGGAGCCCAGGAGGTCTTTCTGAGGACATCACATTGGAGAGCTCTGATCAGAGGAATGATATGGGGGTTTTTTATGGCTGAGTGGTGGACAGACAATGGTCATGGAATTATGAACAGTAAGTAGACAATGATCAAAATCCAAGCAAGAGATGATGGTGGTTTGAAGAAGAATGGTAACCATGGAGGTGGTTTGATGTTATTCTTTTATGGGTATATTGTAGGGGATGAAATGGGGAGTTGGAGAAAATTAGTTCATAATGATTCTTAAGCTTTGGAGCTGGAATTTTTGGAAGTATGCTGTTGGTTATCTACCTGGGATGGAGTAGACAAGAGAAGAACAAGTTTGTTCTTCCTAACCACCTTTCAGTGATTGAATGGAAAATCAAGAGGGTTTTGGGGTTTTGGTTTTTTTTTTAACTTTTCAGCTGCATGCTTACTAATTGGCTCTACAATTCTGGAGTTCATGAGAGAGACTGAAAATTTGAGGATCATCTTCAACAAGCAGTGTTTAAAGCTATAAGACTGTGAGATTTGCCAGCGAATTATTCTGGGTAGAAATAAAGACAAAAACTAAGAACTGAGCTCAAGGTCAAAACATGTAGAAACCAGGGAGGTGATAAAAAAGCACAGGAAAAAAGCATCCAGATGGTCAGAGTGGTGAAAAAATGTAAAAAAACAAAGCCAAGTAAAAAAAAGTGTTTGTAAGAAAAATGAGTGCTCTATTAGGTTCAGTATTGTTCATTGATGGAGAACTCAGTAGAGTGAAGTCACTGGAGATTGTTAATGACAAGTGGATTGTAGGGATGACGGTCTGATTGAAGTGAGTTAAAAAAATGGGAAGAGGAGGTTTCAGAAGTAGGCATTACTGATGTTTTTAAGGGAATTTCATGTAAAATGAAAACAGAAGTGGGTAAGATGTTAAGCTGTTAAGATGTTCTAGAGTGGATGCTCAAGATAAGAACAATACAGAATTTAACAGTAGAGGGAAAGTATCGAGACAATATATATAGAAGAATAATTGAGCAATATAAGAACTGCTTAGTGATTTGGAAGTGTACCAGGTGGAGGTATGTGTGATGGACCTCAAGTTTCACTGCTTGCGCAGTCTCATTGATAAGGATGTAAGATCTCACCGAAGTTGCTGCTGGCATTTACAGTTTTATATACTGCTCACAGAAATAAGGGGATATTTCAAAATGAATATGAAGTGATAAAAAAGAAGCATTTGATATTTTTTATTAAACAACATCAGAAAAGCAAACAACAAGTCAAAGAAAGTTGTTCAAATATGCAAATGAGATGCAAAACCAACTTTTATTTCATTGGTGAAAATGCACTATACAAAAGGCTGAAAGTACTGGAGTATGTGCACATTCTCTGAGCCCCCTCATTTTTGTGAACAGTATATTTTCAAGATAGCAGAAATAATAACGCTGAGATAAACAAAAAATCAAGTCATGTTTGAGGCTTGGGAATATTTATATCAACTCTAAGCTTAGTTTAAATTTGGGAATAAGTATGTCTTTAATGATATTTTGGAGCCACATTTACCATTCTTCTATCTGTCCACACACCCTGAATCTCTCCCACATGCAGAGCTTCCATTGAGTTCAAGGATTGCATTTCATGTGAATTGATAGGACTGATTCAAGAACTGAACCCAAAGAAAATGCAGAGACTGCACATATATTGGGGGAGGTGGTGAACCAGACATTCAGTAGAATATGCAAATGTAGGGAAGAGTATGATCTGGAAATGAAATGTATCCTTTCATAAACAAGCTGAAATTGTTATTGCAAATTTTACAAAAATGCACTCAGGCACAATTTATCTTTTCGACAAACCAATGCACCTGTGTCTTTTTTATATAAACCAAAAGCAGAATCCTACTTTCTTCTTGCTGGTTGAACTATTATACCAAGATTGTGAGACATTTAAATTTTTTATAAAAAATAATTTTACCAGATCTTTGTATGTATGCACAATCAGCCATCTTTTAAATGTTTTGAAACTTGAGCCAGTGTAATTAAAGGATTTCGACTCTTGGGTCTGGTACACATTCTTTCAACAAATCCATATTCAATTACACCATCATCACTGAACACAGGCAATTTACCAGAGACTATGGGAACAGATAAACACGACAGGCAGTGGGACAGAAAGATCATTTTGAGTAGAAAAGAATTGTGCAGTACTAAAACATATGTATATATAACAATGTAAATATTTCTGTATGAAAAACAATATACATATAAGATTGGGGACTGAGAAAAATAAAATATGGTAGTTTATAATTATTGATAATGACAGCATTTTGCTATTAAGATTAAGTCAAGTTAAAAGAATTGGAGTTTTATCATTCTCATTAGACTATTAACAAGGTATCATCGCACAGGTAAAATTGCATTAAAAATCATTTTATTTTTACCATTCATTTTATAGCTTATAATTTTAATATGTAGATAGTTTATATAAAACACACACACTACTTAGGCAAACAATTTGTGAAAAATACAGCTTTTTTTTAATAACTATTAACAAATTGATGCTCAGATTTAAAAAAAATATTCATTTTCTCTGTAATTTGTATTTTTCTCTCTTCATCTCTTTTTTTTTACTTTATCTCTGTACTGACTGTCAAAGTAATTTAAAAAACAATTAAACCATAGTACCATGGCTCTATAACAAAAATATGTTGCTGTGCATTGAACTGTAATATTCCTCCTGAGGTCAGAACATTATTTTCACAAAGAATAATTCTATGCAAAATAACAGGAAAACATACTGTGAATAATGTCTTTCATATGAAACATCTGGAGGTGTTGCCAAAACAAAGCTTCTTTGTATGCAAATCTTAATAACCATAAAAAAATGACAACATAACAGTTTGTGGATATAGTTAGTATATTTTCATTCTGGTGTTGACTATTAATTGGCATAAGGTCTTTTATCTGAGAATAAAGTTTCTCAAAATCAAGTTATGATATATAATGAGGACACGGAAAATATTTAATTCAGGTGTGGAAAAATGTTCTGTAGTATATTATTTATCTCCACATATCTTATTTGTTTTTATGAATTTTACTAATGTTCAGTTTTAATATTTGTATACCATAAAAAGTAATGGATAAATCCCCACTTCTGTGCTTACTCTCTGTAGGACAGGCCTAAAAGAACAGGAAATTTCATGTCTGATACATAGTTTGTACCATATAAACATACCTGTATGGGATGTATCAATTTCGACACATAGTTGAGAAGAGGTGAGTACATCAGGACTCCTGACGCTTTAAAGTAGGGACCAGAGGAAGGTCAAAACAGGTTGTACATTTACTTGTTTAATTTTAAGTTTCTTGATATATTTTGGATTATAACCCTTCATCAAAATGTATTTTGCAAATATTTATCCCAGTCTGTGTTGTTCTTTAATTCTCTTGATTTTTTTGTTTTCCAGAGTACATTTTTTTAAATTGTAATGAAGTTCAGCTCTTTCATAGATCATTCCTTTTGTATGGAATTTAAATATTCATCACCATACCTTTGGTTGTCTAGGTTTTGTCCTGTTATTTTATAAGATTTTTATAATTTTTCATTTAAATGTATGTCTGTGACCCATTTGGAGTTAATGTTTGTGAAGGGTATAAGGTGAGTCTCTAAATACAGTTTTTTTTGCATGTGGATGTCCAGTATTTTTTGGAAAAATTTGTTAAAAAGACAATTCTTTGTTCTATTTTATTGTCTTTGCTCCATTGTCAGAGATCAGTTCAGTATATTAATGTATCAATAGATCTATCTGGGTTCTATTTCTATTCAGCTCTATTGGTCAGTTTAACCTTTTTTAGTACCACACCACACTGTGCTGATTATTGTAGCTTTATAAGTCTTGAAATTGGGTGTCAGTCCTCCAACTTTATTCATATGCTTTAATATTGTGTTGACTATCTGGATCTTTTTCTCATATATATATGAGATGTATTGATATCATTTTATTTTCATTTAGATCAAAAAATTTTTTTTTACTTTCCCTTGTTATTTTCTTTAACTTATGTGTTATTTAGGAGTATGTTGTTTATTCTTCACATGTTTTGGAATTTTCCAGTTATCTTTCTATGATTAATTTATTCCACTGTGGTCTGAGAGCAGATATTTTATAATTTCTATCCTTTTAAATTTGTTAAAATGTGTTTTATGGCCCAAAATAGTCTGTCTTGAATGTGTCACATGATCTTAAAAACAATGTGTATTCTGCTGTTGTTGAATTAATTTACTTATGACAATTATACTTAGTTCATTGATGATGATTTTGAGTTCAATTATGTCATTACTGATATTCTGCCTGCTTGGATCTACCCATTTCTGATAAAAGGATATGGAGGTTTCCAACCTTGATAGTGGATTTATCTATTTGTCTTTGCAATTATTTTTTAACTTATGGAATTTGACACATTAACGATTATTATACTTTATTAAAGAATTGATCCCTTCATCAGTATTTAATGCCTTCATTTATTGCTTATAACTTCCCTTTCTTTGAATCTGTAATGTCTGAAATTACTATAGCTACTCCTGCTTTCTTTTGATTAGTAAATTTTCTTTTGTGCATTACTTTTAATCAATATGTGACTTTATATTTCCAGTAGGTTTTTTATTGAATATATATATATATAATATAATATATAAAAATTGAACATATATTTGGTTACTGATTTTGATCCACTCTGACAATCTCTCATAACTGATACGTTTAGACAATTGATAATAAAAGTGATTATTGATATAATTGGTTAATATTACCATATCCATTATTATATTCTGTTTTTTGTTCTTGTTAATCCCCTTAGGTCTTATCCCCCTGCAGATTTTAACACTCAGTTGTCCCCACTGAACCTTCAGTTCTTTGTTAATTAAAGTTAAGGTTTTCTTACCCTGGAATTGGTTCCCTATGGCCATTTGTTCTTGTGAGCTTCTTTGCTGATAAGCCATAAAGATTTATATTCATCAAGTTTCTTACTTGCAGGACCAGTAATCCCACTGAAAGATTTTCAAGAGAATAGAGACATACTCTTTAATTATTCTCTGAAAGATTAACTTACCGCTCTTCAGGGAATGTATACTTGGTCACCAAGAATGGTGGCAGAGAGATTTATAAGAAGAGTACTGCCTTTCTAAGAGATAGATAATATAGCTTGGACAAGAGTGGACCAGTTGAAATGTTAAGAACTGATTGTATTTTTGATCCATTCTGGAAGTGGAGCTGTTAGGATTTGCAATTGATACCACAAGGGGAAAAAATTAAACAGAATTTTTTGCCTCAGTAACTAAGCTAATGGTGGAAAGAGGAAATAATTTTGTTCCAGACATGTTAAACTTGAGATTCTTACTAAACATCCAAGGAGAAATATGTTGAACACATAGTTGGATATATTAGGCCAAAGTTCAAGAGAGAAATAGGGGAAAATATGAATATTACCAAATGAAGTTGGGGAAGTGGAGATAGAATAAATAAAATCCAATATAATGTTTTGAAAGTTATGTAAAGAAGGGTTTTAAAAAAGAAGATGTAATCAATTTTGTCAGTTGCTTCTGCAGAATGGAGTAAGATGAATATCGAGACTAAAATATTGGATTTGGCAAGATGGGGGCTGTTGTTGGCAGCAGTGACAAGAGTGGTTTCAGTGGTTGAGAAGAGAGTGGGAGGTAAAAAAAAAAAAAAAGCATTTCAGCTGAAGTGATACATTAATCCACATCAACATCCATATTGTGAGAGAGAGCGAGTTACAATTTCCTTTCTCCCCCACAGACATTCTTTGCTTTGTGGTATCAAACCCACATGGTTGTCTTAGAGATAATTATTCCCTTGCCTTAATGTTCCCCTCTGCACATTCTTAGAGCATGCTGTTTATGAACCACTGACAGACTAGATCTATAATACTGTTACTCATGTACTTCTCCTATCCTCTTCTTCTTTTTTTAAAGAGAAAGAGACAAACAGACAGGGACAGACAGACAGGAAGGGAGAGAGATGAGAAACATCAACTTGTAGTTGTGGCATCTTAGTTGTTTATTGATTGCTTCTCATATATACCTTGATCGGAAGCTCCAGCTGAGCCAGTGACTCCTTGCTGAAAAGCCAGTGACCTTGGGCTTCAAGCCAGTGACCTTTAGGCTCAAGTCAGTAACCATGGGATCATGTTAATGATCCCATGCTCAAGCCAGATAAGCTTGCGCTCAAGCCAGTGACCTCAGCGTTTCGAACTTGAGACCTCAATGTTCCAGGTCGATGCTCAATCCACAGGGCCACCATCGATCAAACTCCTTTTCTCTTCTTTTTTCTCTCCTCACCAGCCTTCCTTCTCCCTACTTTCCCTACTTTCTTCTTCTATTGTATTGTTCTTTCTATCTCCCTTTTTTTTTTTTAACTCCTAGAAGAAAGATGTGTGTTAAGGACAGATACAATTAATAAGATCTATACAGTACTTGGGACACTGTTTTTTTCCTTTCTTAAATTATAACTTTATTATTGACTTAAACTATGATACTAGCTTTTTTAGGGTGTTTCTTCTGGGATGGTCTTCATCACCTGTTTTGAACTGACTTCTGCTGTAAAACCTCCACACTTTTTTGTCAATGTCTGAATTTGTTTGAATAAACATGTGAAGTGGACACCAAAAATCAGTAATTAAAAGTGTAATCCATTGAACACAATCTCTTAAAATTATATTATCTTTTTTATGTCTATGGAATTAATAGATATGACTCCTTCTTCACTTCTGATACTACTAATGTGTATATTTTTCTCTTCATTTTGGTTAGCCTGGTTAGAGAGCTATCAATTTTATTTTTATTTTTAAAGAACCAGCTTTTGTTGTTTTTCCTATTGTTTTTCTGTTTTTAATTTTATTGAGGCCCTGGCTAGTTGGCTCAGTGGTAGAGTGTTGGCTTAGTGTGTGGAGGTCCCAGTTTCAATTCCCAGTCAGGAATCGAAATTTCCTCCCCTTCCTCTCTCTCTCTCTCTCTCTCTCTCTCTCTCTCTCTCTCTCTCTCTTCCCCTCCTGCAGCTATGGCTTGATTGGTTCTAGCACATTAGCCCCAGGTGCTGAGAGCAGCTTGGTGGAGCCTCCTGCTCAGGCACTAAAAATGGCTCCATTGCAAGTATTGCACAAATGGGCAGAGCACTGGCCCCAGATGGGGTTGCTGGGTGAATCCTGGCAGAGGCACATGCAGGAGTCTGTCTCTCTGTCTCCCCTCCTCTCACTTGAAAAAAAATAAAATAAAATAAAATTTCATTGATTTCTATTCTATTCTATTTATTTATTTACTTTTGTTTGCTTTAGGTTTATATGACTTTCCCCCTAATTTCCTAAAGTGGAAGATTATGTTTTGATTTTAGATCATTTTATATTTTACTAGCTGTACTGGCCATGTGTTGCTGTGGCTTAGTCTAGTTAAATGGAAAAGAAAGAAAAGAGAAAGCGCACATTTCTAATATGTTTAATTTCACAATGCTTGTGGGTATACAATATTTTTTGCTGTTCCATTGTCTGTGCTGATATAGAGATTGTCTGGTTTGCCGAGTCCAGAACACGCAATATATAATTTAGAAGCATGTGAGAAGCAATCCGTGTGTAGATCTAAAACGCACAATTCTAAAGATTGGCCATGAGCTTTATTGATGGTGATTGCAAACACCAATCGAATTGGGAATTGCAATCTCTTAAATTGAAATGGCATATCCATTGGAATCATAGGAATGGGAGGAATGAGGACATCTTCACCTTTAAAAGGTCCTGTCAAGATTGTTGCTTCTACGACATTGCTCATTAATTTTTTACAGCTCACAGACCCAAACACTTCATGTTTTACCATGAAATTCATCAGCGATTTAAGCTTCTGTCTGAAAACACGTGCTGTGATGTCATGCCTATCCATCGGATTGCCTAGAAAGTACGAGCTATTGTATGTTGTCCCAAACTGGACTGCATGTGAATGTAATGAATAGGTTTGGACGCTCATAGCTACGAACATATGCAAATGCATCTTGAGCATACTCATGCATATGATGTGGACTGCCTATATATGAAGATGGCAAAATCATTAGTCTTCCAACGTTAGTTGTATTACCATCATTTACAACTGCATCTTGCAAATGAACGTATTCTTTAGAGCGAAGCTTGCTCTGATTCAAATGGATGAATATCAAAAGTTCTGTTTTGATTTTTACAGACATATCTACGATGTATTGGTGAAAAAATTGACGGCATTTCAAAATGTGATTGTCTTCATTCTCTTGAATCATTAATCTGTATAAATAATAGTTCATATTGCTTCATTTCGTATTTGTTTCTTCACCACTGACTGGATTTATCATCTTAATGTTGAAGTGATATCCATTGGCACCATCTCAAAAAATGATTGGATATTGCAGGGCATCATAGCATTGATGAGTTTCTGCAACTTTTGTCAACTGATTGTTTCTCTAATGAAGAACAATATCTCTAGGTTGGAATTGATCTTCAACTACAACAATTGCCACTTTGTCTATAGTTGGAGCATTGAATCTTTGCACATGTTCTCCAGCAGCCATTTTGTCAGCATGAATAACAATCTTGTATGTATCAAATGGCATCATGTCAATTGCTGTTTTGAACAAATGCACTAAATTGTTTTTTTCGTGAAAAAGCTCTTGGAGTTGGGAAACGATGGACCTTTTTATGCTGGTAGAAATTCCGCAGCGTGCATTCAATTCATTATTGCCATCATTGATGAAACACATTCGTAGGAATTTAAGTTGACCATCTGGGAACGGAAGCAGGGAGCCGGCTTTATGATAAATTTGTCCTTTCACTTTGAAAGTTGGCATAAATTGAGCTGTTACAATTTCTGCGCCGAATGACGTCATTTGGAAGCATGAGTTCTATTTCTTGATATTAGGAAATGCTTTGATTCGGTGCTATATCTAGCAAGCAAAGTTTTTAATGGCTCTGGCGGTTCTCCAAGTTGAGGCAGTTTAATTTTTCTGGTGGTGCAACACATTCCTTTCATTTCTCCATTAAATTTCAGAGCCTTTCAATAAGGACACACTTCAGTCATAGCGCCGATGAGAACATGCAGCTCAAATTATAATCATCAGCTTGTTTGTACCGGAATGCAAGGCGATTGTAATCGCGTGATTGCTGAGCACAGAGTCATGTTTGACGCTGATCTGCTGTTTCTCATTGACATCTTTGAGCCACTCTCAGCCTGTTGCGTTCATTCTGTTGAGAACGAAGCAAATCTGAAGCTGCAGAATGCTATCGCTGTGCTCGCAACCATGCATCCTCAAGTCTGGCTGCACGAAAATGAATCATAAATAAGAAACATTAAAATGGAATGGTAAAGTATTTAGTATAGCATGTGTTGCTTTTATGTCCAACAGATGGTGCTGTTTTTCAAAAAAAGCATGTTTTTACCTGTCACAGGTGTGACATCTATATCTATATAATAGTAGGTATATAAAAAAAAGTGTGTATTTGAATGCAACGTTGTATCAAAATTTCAAAGCAATCAGGAAGAAATTTCAGAGATTTAAGATTTTGAACAAACAAACATTTACATTTTTATTTTTTATTTTTTATTTATTTTTTTTTTTTTTAGGGTTTGAGCATTTCATGATTTCTTTTTTTTATATAAATTTTTATTAATGTTAATGGGATGACATTAATAATTCAGTGTACATATATTCAAAGAAAACATGTCTAGGTTATCTTGTCATTAAATTATGTTGCATACCCCTCGTCCAGAGTCAGATTGTCCTCCGTCACCCTCTATCTAGTTCTCTCTGTGCCTCTCCCCCTCCCCCTAAATCTCTCCCTCCCTCCCTCCTGCGTCCTCCCTCCCCCCACCCCTGGTAACCACCACACTCTTGTCCATGTCTCTTAGTCTCATTTTTATGTTCCACCAATGTATGGAATCATGTAGTTCTTGTTTTTTTCTGATTTACTTATTTCACTCCGTATAATGTTATCAAGATCCCACCATTTTGCTGTAAATGATCTGATGTCATCACTTCTTATGGCTGAGTAGTATTCCATAGTGTATATGTGCCACATCTTCTTTATCCAATCTTCTATTGAAGGGCTTTTTGGTTGTTTCCATGTCTTGGCCACTGTGAACAGTGCTGCTATGAACATGGGGCTACATGTGTCTTTACGTATCAATGATTCTGAGGTTTTGGGGTATATACCCAGTAGAGGGATTGCTGGGTCATAAGGTAGTTCTATTTGCAGTTTTTTGAGGAACCACTATACTTTCCTCCATAGTGGTTGTACTACTTTACATTCCCACCAACAGTGTATGAGGGTTCCTTTTTCTCCACAGCCTCTCCAACATTTGTTATTACCTGACTTGTTGATAATAGCTAATCTAACAGGGGTGAGGTGGTATCTCATTGTAGTTTTGATTTGCATTTCTCTAATAACTAATGAAGCTGAGCATCTTTTCATATATCTGTTGGCCATTTGTATTTCTTCCTGGGAGAAGTGTCTGTTCATGTCCTCTTCCCATTTTTTTATTGGATTGTTTGTTTGTTTGTTGTTGAGTTTTATGAGTTCTTTGTAAATTTTGGATATTAGGCCCTTATCTGAGCTGTCGTTTGAAAATATCAGTTCCCATTTAGTTGGCTGTCTGTTTATTTTGATATCAGTTTCTCTTGCTGAGCAAAAACTTTTAATTCTGATGTAGTCCCATTCATTTATCTTTGCCTTCAATTCTCTTGCCATTGGAGTCAAGTTCATAAAATGCTCTTTAAAGCCCAGGTCCATGAGTTTAGTACCTATGTCTTCTTCTATGTACTTTATTGTTTCAGATCTTATATTTAGGTCTTTGATCCATTTTGAATTAATTTTAGTACACGGGGACAGGCTGTAGTCGAGTTTCATTCTTTTGCATGTGGCTTTCCAGTTTTCCCAACACCATTTGTTGAAGAGGCTTTCTTTTCTCCATTTTGTGTTGTTGGCCCCTTTATCAAAGATTATTTGACCATATATATGTGGTTTTATTTCTGGGCTTTCTATTCTGTTCCATTGGTCTGAGTGTCTATTTTTCTGCCAATACCATGCAGTTTTGATTATTGTGGCCCTATAATATAGTTTAAAGTCAGGTATTGTAATGCCCCCAGCTTCATTCTTTTTCCTTAGGATTGCTTTGGCCATTCAGGGTTTTTTATAGTTCCATATAAATCTGATGATTTTTTGTTCCATTTCTTTAAAAAATGTCATAGGAATTTTGATGGGAATTGCATTAAATTTATATATTACTTTGGGTAATACAGCCATTTTAATTATATTTATTCTTCCTATCCAAGAACAAGGAATATTTTTCCATCTCATTGTGTCTTTTTCTATTTCTCTTAGCAATGCCTTGTAGTTTTCTTTATATAGGTCCTTTACATTCTTTGTTATGTTTATTCCTAGGTATTTTATTTTTTTTGTTGCAAACGTGAAGGGGATTATTTTTTTGAGTTCGTTTTCTAATATTTCATTGTTGGCATATAGAAAGGCTATGGACTTCTGTATGTTAATTTTGTATCCTGCGACCTTACTGTATTGGTTTATTGTTTCTAGTAATCTTTTTGTGGAGTCCTTTGGGTTTTCAATGTATAGGATCATATCATCAGCAAAAAGTGATACCTTTACTTCTTCTTTTCCGATATGGATGCCTTTTATTTCTTTGTCTTGTCTGATTGCTCTGGCCAGCACTTCTAGCACCACGTTAAATAAGAGTGGAGAGAGTGGACACCCCTGTCGTGTTCCTGATTTAAGGTGGAAAGTCCTCAGTTTTACGCCATTTAATATGATGTTGGCTGATGGTTTATCATATATGGCCTTTATTATGTTGAGATATTTTCCTTCTATACCCATTTTGTTGAGAGTCTTAAACATAAAATTGTGTTGTATTTTATCGAAAGCCTTTTCTGCATCAATTGATAAGATCATGTGGTTTTTGTTCTTTGTTTTGTTGATATGGTGTATTACGTTAACCGTTTTACGAATGTTGAACCATCCTTGAGATTCTGGGATGAATCCCACTTGATCATGATGTATTATTTTTTTAATATGTTGTTGTAATCGATTTGCCAGTATTTTGTTTAGTATTTTAGCATCTGTATTCATTAGAGATATTGGTCTGTAGTTTTCTTTTTTTGTGCCATCCTTGCCAGGTTTTGGTATGAGGGTTATGTTGGCCTCATAAAATGTGTTTGGAAGTATTGCTTCTTCTTCAATTTTTTGGAAGACTTTGAGTAGAATAGGAACCAAGTCTTCTTTGAATGTTTGATAGAATTCACTAGTATAACCATCTGGACCTGGACTTTTATTTTTGGGGAGGTTTTTAATAGTTTTTTCTATTTCCTCCCTGCTGATTGGTCTGTTTAGGCTTTCTGCTTCTTCATGACTCAGTTTAGGAAGGTTGTATTGTTCTAGGAATTTATCCATTCCTTCTAGATTGCTGTATTTGGAGGCATATAGTTTTTCATAGTATTCTACAATAATTCTTTGTATATCTATGATGTCTGTGGTGATCTCTCCTCTTTCATTTTGGATTTTATTTATTTGAGTCCTGTGTCTTTTTTCTTTGGTGAGTCTTGCCAAGGGTTTGTCGATTTTATTGATCTTTTCAAAGAACCAGCTCCTTGTTTTATTGATTTTTTCTATAGTTTTTCTGTTCTCTATTTCATTTATTTCTGCTCTGATTTTTATTATCTCCTTTCTTCGGCTGGTTTTGGGTTGTATTTGTTCTTCTTTTTCTAGTTCCTTAAGGTGTGAAGTTAAGTGGTTTACTTCGGCTCTCTCTTGTTTGGTCATATAGGCCTGAAGTGATATGAACTTTCCTCTTATTACTGCTTTTGCTGCATCCCAGAGATTCTGATATGTCGTATTTTCATTTTCATTTGTCTGTATATATCTTTTGATCTCTGCGCTTATTTCTTCTTTGACCCATTCATTTTTAAGAAGTATGTTGTTTAGTTTCCACAATTTTGTGGGGTTTTCCCCCTCTTTTTTACAGTTGAATTCTAGTTTCAAGGCTTTATGATCAGAGAATATGCTTGGCAGAATTTCAATTTTTTTAAATTTGCTGATATTGTCTTTGTGGCCCAACATATGGTCAATTCTTGAGAATGTTCCATGTACACTAGAGAAAAATGTATACTCTGTCGCTTTGGGATGAAGTGTCCTGTAGATGTCTATCATATCCAGTTGTTCTAGAATTTCATTTAAGGCCACTATATCTTTATTAATTCTCTGTTTGGATGACCAATCTAGAGCTGTCAGCAGTGTATTGAGGTCTCCAAGTATGATTGTATTTTTGTTAGTTTTTGTTTTAAGGTCAATAAGTAGCTGTCTTATATATTTTGGTGCTCCTTGGTTTGGTGCATATATATTAAGGATTGTTATGTCTTCTTGATTCAGTGTCCCCTTAATCATTATGAAATGATCATTTTTGTCTCTGAGTATTTTTCTGTCTTGTAGTCAGCATTATTAGATATGAGTATTGCTATACCTGCTTTTTTTTGGGTGTTGTTTGCTTGGAGTATTGTTTTCCAGCCTTTCACTTTGAATTTGTTTTTATCCTTGTTGCTTAGATGAGTTTCTTGTAGGCAGCATATAGTTGGATTTTCTTTTTTAATCCATTCTGCTACTCTGTGTCTTTTTATTGGTAAGTTTAATCCATTTACATTTAGTGTAATTATTGACACCTGTGGGTTCCCTATTGCCATTTTATAAATTGCTTTCTGTTAGTTTTGTATCTAGTTTGATTCTTCTCTTTTGTTTTTCTATCATTTGTTTTTGTTTGTTTGTATTTCATACTTCTTTCCTCTGTTGCTACCTTTTTTAAGTCAAGTGTTTTTGTGGTGTTTTTTTCAAGGGTGGTTACCATTAAGTAATGAAAAGGGTACCTACCATATTCATTGTAGTACCCTTTCTTGTGAGTATTTCTGTGCTTCATCGTCCTTTGCTACTGTTAATCTTCATCTTTTCTCCCCTTTTTTTTTCTTTTGTTGTCACAGTTTAAGTTTGGTTTTATTGTTTTCTTGGTGGAGCTGTTACTTGTGGTTATGTTTTCTTTTGTTCTTTGAATCTGGTTGGAAAACCCCCTTTAGTATTTCCTGGAGTGGGGGCTTTCTGATGATAAATTCTCTCATCTTTTCTGTATTTGTGAATATTTTTATATCTCCTTCGTACTTGAAGGATACCTTTGATGGGTATAGTATTCTTGGCTGAAAGTTCCTCTCTTTCAGGGCTTTAAATATTGGGGTCCACTCTCTTCTAGTTTGTAGAGTTTCTGCTGAGAAATCTGATGATAATCTAATAGGCCTTCCTTTATATGTTGTATTCTTCTTTTCCCTGGCTGCCTTGAGAATTTTTTCTTTGTCATTGGTTTGTGTCATCTTCATTATGATGTGCCTTGGAGTGGGTTTGTTGTGGTTAAGAAAACTCGGTGTTCTGTTTGCTTCTTGAATTTGAGGCTTTAATTCTTTCCACAGGCTTGGGAAGTTCTCATCTATTATTTGTTTGAGTATATTCTCCATTCCATTTTCTTTCTCTTCTCCCTCTGATATACCTATTATTCTTATGTTATTCTTTCTGATGGAGTCAGACAATTCCTGTAGGGCTTTCTCGTTTTTTATTATTTTTGAGTCTCTTTCTTCTTCTCTCTGTTGTGCCTCAAGTTGCTTGTCTTCTATTTCACTGATCCTGTCTTCTATCTGGGCTGTTCTATTAGCTAAGCTTGTTACCTCGTTTTTCAGCTCTTGAATTGAGTTTTTCATTTCTGTTTGATTTGTTTTTATAGTTTCAATTTCCTTGGTAATATATTCTTTGTGATTGTTGAGTTGTTTTCTGATTTCCCTAAATTGCCTTTCTGTGTTTTCTTGTATATCTCTGAGTATTTTTAAGATTTCTATTTTAAATTCTCTGTCATTTGGCTCCAAGGCTTCCAATATGTTAAATCTTTTCTCCATAGATTTTTCCACATCTATTTGTGTTACCTCTCTTTCTTTTGTATCCATAATGTTCGATTTCCTTTTTCTTATTGGCATCTGAAGGTGGTCTTGATGATACTGTTAATTAGAATTAATAAAAAATAAAAAGGAAAAAAAAAAAGAAGGAAAACACTCCACACACAAAAAAAGTAATAATTTATTATTTCCCCCTTTTTTCTTTCTTCTCTTCCCCTCCTCTCACCTCCTTAGGGAAATATCGTGATGACCTGTGAATTATATTATGCTAAATGGAACAAAAAATGCCTATAATGGAGGGCCTGATTTGGGGTGAAGAGTTCATGGGGCAAAAAAGGGAGTAGGGACCTACTAAATACAAAAAAAAAAAAAAAAAAGGGAGAAAATCTTAGACAAGCATAAAATGATTTGCTTGTAAGTGATGGTCGACTAAGAGATATAATGAGAGGGATGAGAGGGAAACAGAAAAAAGGAGAGAAAAAACAATAATTAAAGAAGAAAAAAATAAAAATAAAAATAATAAGTAAAAATCTGTTGTATTAAGTGGAGCGAAGACTAAATACAATGGAGACTTTGGGTTGGGAGGAATGCTAGTGAGTTAAAAAGCAATGTAAAAAGTGCCCAAAATGCCACAAAAACAAACAAATAAAGAAAAACCAAGAACAAAACAGAAGAAGAAAAAAAGAGCAACAACAAGAAAAAAACCCCCATAAAAACTTGAGTCCCAAATTAAATAATTTGTTCATGATTGAGGCTTAAATGGGAGGAAAAGTAAAAGGAGAAAGGAAGAAATGAATAGAAAGGAAAAAATAAGAGTAAGAGAGAAACGAAGGAAGAAAAAAAGGAAAGGAAAAAAAACAAAAGGGGAGAGAGTGAGAGTTAAGAGTTTTGGAGTGTAAGCCTAAAGGAGAGTTAGGATGAAGAAAAGAAATAAAATGTAACACTCATGGGTAGTGTAGTTCAAGAAAAGGGTAGCATAAGATGGGCAGAGAGTAAAAGGACCGAGGTGGAAGAAATAGAAATAATAATAAAGGCAATAAGATAGAAGAAAGAAACAACAACAACAAAGAATTAGTGGAACAAGTTATAAAGTCTGTGGATTTTTCTTGATTTTGAGAGGTTAACTTCTTCCTTTTTTCTTTTCTCTCCCTCTTCCTGGTCGGTGACTCTGTACCCCAGGTTCTGCCCCTGTGTCACTCTTAGGTAGGAATTTGCAGTTGATGGGATTCTATGGCAATGTCATATAATTGGCTTTAGTCTCGCTGGTAGTCAAGGCTTGTTGGCATTTGCAGAGTCCAACAATGAGAGAGTTTGCTTTCCTGGAGTCTCTTTCCTAGTCTCCCCTTCCTGAATTAGCAGCCTGGTGATCCAGCTATGAGGCTGCCACTGCTTCTGTCTGGGGAGTAAGAGGCTCAAAGAGCTGGGAAATCCCCACTCTATCTTCACTCAGCGCAAGGCTCTGGGTAAGGCTTTGGCAGTCAGAGCCTCCAGCGTAATCAGGTGGGGCTGGGAGTCAATTGTTGTCAAGGTGACTGTTCAGCGCCTATCATTCAGTTGGACCACTCAACCCAGGCTTTCCACACTTTGTAGCCTGTTTTGGCTGGGAAGAAGAAGCACTAGTCACTGTTTGCTTTATGGATCTTAATATCTGCCAAGTCCCTCTTGTTAGGAATATCCCTGAATATGGAGGCTCTGTCAATCAGAAGTTGCCTCCACCCCTTTAGCGAAAGGCACTGAAAAATATCACGCCTCTTGTCTTGGATGGCTGAACTGGGAGAGATCTTATCAATTAGAGCCCCGTGGGTGCGCAGATTTCGTGGGTTAAGCTAATTTCAGTGATTGGATCCACAGCTGTGCTCCAGAAAGAATTTCAGGCTGCCTGTGTGCCCCTCCTCCCAACGCTTGATTGTTAACTTGAATGGCTGGGTGAGGTGCCCCACCCACGGAGAGAATCTCCTGACTAGGAAAAACAGCCTTGGTGCCCCTCCCGGACTGCGGCTCGGGAGCGCGCGCGCACGGTTTCTCGGCACGCCAGTGGACGGGGACCGCGGCACGGGGCGGGCGCGCGGTTTCTCAGCACGCCAGTGGGCGGGGACCGCGGCACGGGGGCGCGCGCGGTTTCTCAGCACGCCAGTGGACAGGGACCGTGGCACGGGGCGCTCAGGGTTTCTCAGCACGCCAGTGGACGGGGCCTCTCTGGATCGCGGCACTGGGCGCGCGGTTTCTTGTCGCGCGCGGCTTCTCAGGGTATGCTGGGGTGGCCGCCAGTGCCCAGGCTGCCGTCCCTGAGTGTAGGCGGGCAGCTGCACGTGTGGGTTGACTCACCACAGGTGTACTTCCTCCTGGGCAACAGTCCCTCTGCTTTCAGTGTGTGTGTGGAAGTCCGGAATGCTCCGAGGATAAATTTTTCTGTTTCTAGTTGATAAATTTGTTGAGATTTTGGGGAGATCTGTTGGACGCGCTGCTCACGGTGCCATTTCTGTGACGTCACTTACATTTTTATTTATATAGATAATATACACATTTATTTCTACAAATTTTCCACTAAGCACTGCTTTTGCAACATTCTACATAATTAGTAAGTTTTATTATATTTAGTTCAAAATAATTTCTAACTTTTCTTGAGACTTCTCATTTATTCTATGAGTTGCTAAGAAGTATTTTGGATTTCTAAATATTTAGGATTTTCCCAGCTATCTTTGCTTTACTGTGTTGTATTTTAATTACATTGTGATCTGAGAACATACTTTATATGACTTGTATACTTCTAAATTTTTTCAGATATGTTTTATATCGAAGATGTGGTCTATATTAGTGACTATGCCATGTGAGCTTTTTTTTTTTTTTTTTTAGAATATATATTCTACTATTACCAGATAAAATACTTCATAAAGCCCAATTAGATCAAGTCAATAACACTATCAGGTCAACTATCTACTTACTGAAAGTCAGCTTTCTTGATCTATTATTACTGAAAGAGAGTTTTTAAGAATCATACTACATAGTGGATTTGTCTCTTTTTTCAGATTTGCATCGTATTTTGACATTCAATTGTTAGGTGTCACACATATTAAGAATTGTTCTTTTAGGGGATTGACCCCTTTATCGTTATGTCAAAGCATTTCCTTTATCCCTGATAAATTTTTTTGATAGATTCTTTGTATATCTACTCCCAGTTCCTTTTCCTTGGTGCAGCATAACCTTTACCAGTCATTTTACTTTTAACCTTTTGGCCTTTAAGTAGATTTCCTAACATGTGCATTGGTTTTTGTTTAAACTCGATTCTTTTTGTAGCTCCTTTTAATCTAGTTTTATCTATTTATCTTTTAAAATTAGCATATTTATATAATCACCTTTGAAGGAATTATTGTTGTTATTGGATTGTACATGATTTCTATTTACCTGCTATCTAAGTATAGCAAAAAAAAATTAGCATTCACCTTATAGTTTTATATATGTTTTTAAGAATTACAAGTCTACCTTCAGATAACAATATGCTATTTCATATGTCGCTAGGAACCTTATAAGAGAGTTTCCCAATTACTCCCCTCCATCCTTCATGACATTGCTGGTACTCATTTCACTTAACTATGTATGTGCTATCTTTCAGATTTATTAAGAGGAAAAAATAAAATTTTGTTTTGAGCTTATTTCTTCTTCAGCACTTTTTTTCTATATATATATATATATATAGATAGATATATAGATATATAGATATATAGATATATAGATATATATCAGTATATATAGATCTGAGTTTTTGACCTACTTTATTTTCTACTCTCTGAAGAGCTTTTTACACTTTTCTTGCAAGGCAGATCTGTTGCCATTGAACTCCTCAATCTTTGTGTGACAAAGTCTTTATTTCTCTTTTACTTTAATGGAAAATTTGATTGGACATAGATATCTAGGTCTTTCTTCCCCCTAAAACAATAGTTATATCAATCCATTTTATTTCTGCTCCTATGTGTACTGATGGGATGTCTGCTGTACTTCTTATCCTTGTTACTTTATGGGTGAGATCCCTTTATTCACACCAGATTCTTTAAAAATTTTCTCTTCTTGTTTTTTGATGGATATATATATATATACCAACTGTATTTATTTTGTTATTTTTTTCTGATTGATACCTTCTAAGTTTCCTGGATCTGTGGGTTTTATCTGATTAATTTTAAGAAGTTCTTGAGCACATGTTACATCTTTTGGAATTATTCTCAAACTGTTAGATGTTCTGTTCTGTCTCTTTTCTTTTCCATTATTTCTTTCATGTTAACATGGCTGTGAGTAGGGTTGTTCACTGTTTATAATAGCTGTAGTAGATTCTAGGTTTTGATTTCTTATAGGGTCCTTATTTTTGTCTCCTTTAAGTTTGGCTTTGCTAGAATATGAAAAAATATATATAAACAGATTGCTGGTCTCAAAACAAAGGGACACAACTGCCATTTGCTAGAAAGGAGGAGAAACTTCTAATCTAAAGAATGAGTGAGTTGATGTCAAAATAACTCATGGGATCTGTGTGACTATATGTGTTTATATCTGGACTTTACATGCTTACACAAGTCCAGGAGAACAATCCCACATGCTATAGCAGTAGGGACCTAAGCTCCTTCTCATGTAGACGCTATTTCCTGCACCTCTCTAGGTTGTAATCTAATGTTTTTGTACTAGAATTCTTGTGGGATGATGGTAAGATATGTAGAAGGGGAGTAATCCATAATCTTAAAATTCAACTAAAATCTCAAGCCTTTAATCATGTTGTGTGTCTAGACATTGACATTCACTAACGTATCTCCAGTGTTAGAGAATTTCTACCTCTCTTGGTTGAGATGGAAAGGTAAGTTTAGCTGAAATGTAGCTATGTCCTTCTTTAAAGTAGGATAACTTTAGTACAAAGGGTTTTTGTTTTGTTTTAGAGTTGGCGTTTCTTATGGATAATGCGTGCTCTGGTTGTATTTCAAAATGGTTAGTTATTGCTCCTGACTAGAGCCATGATTTTAACTATAAGAAGTAATAGGGGCCCTTGTTCTTTGCCTCAGTGCCAAAGCATCAGCCTGCCATGTAGAAGTACTGGGTTCAATTCCCAGTCAGGGCTCACAAGAGAAGTGACTATCTGCTTCTCCACCCCTCTCCCTTCTCTCTCTCTATCTCCTTCTCGCTCTCCTCCTCTTGAAGCCATGAATTGAATGGTTTGAGTAAGTTGGCCCTGGGCACTGAGGATGGCTCCATGGCCTCCCCTCAAGCACTGAAATAGCTTTTTTGCCAAACAACAGAGCAGCAGCCCCATGTGGGCAGAGCATCACCCAATAGGGGGTTTGTGGGGTGAATCCCAGTTGGGGCACATGCAGGAGTCTGTCTCTTTGCCTCCCACCTCTCAATAAAGAAAAAGAAGTAATAGGGTTACTACAGGTAAACCCCACAAAAGTGTAACCAGTCTATTAAACGGTTGCCTCCATGAGCTTCTCATTTTCATGCTAACACACACTCTACTAATTTGTCAATTTTCCAAAATTTAAGTCTTCTGTTCCTGGTATGTAGAGCTCAGCTGTGACTTCCAGAACTTACTTGTCTGCCTAGGTTTCAGGGTGGCAGTTTGCCCTACAGCCTCAGTAATCTGATGGGTCTAAGAACATCCATTGCTTTTCCATTGGTCTTTCTTGTCTTATGGTAAGGATGGTAGTTATGATGTCAAAGCATTTTACATTTCAGAGCTGAAACTGGAAGTTGCTACTTAACCTGTTAAATTTTGTAAAATATCAATATAATAGTTATTTTAGGAGATTAAACTTTGGAATATGTTCTATTCAAAATTATTAACATTGGTTCTGCTATCTGTGATTTTTCTCCTTTTCTAACTAACATTATGAAAGATTTCTTATACTTTGATAACACCTTTGCCCAAGTTAAATGAATGTAACTGTATAATATCACTTATAATTTGGCATATTTAACTTTAACTACTATAGGTCAAATGGTCATATTCTGACATTACCAGCATAAATAAACTTAATATTGCAATATTCAAAATAACAGAGAAATTGAGGTAGAAGATATTAAGTAGAAAATGATGTCCAACTAAAAGTAAATGATGATATACTGTGACCCCCAAGAAATTTCAGAGCTGAAATTTTTTGTGTATTTGTGTAGTTCATATGACTCCTTTAACTGCAATTCTAGTTTTTAACTGAAGTCTATTTCTTTCTTTATTTATAATATCCATTCCTTAGATTTATAGATATGTAGCTATTGCAAAATGCTTTAGGTATGTGCACATAAAATAAATGAAAACAAATTCTTTCACTAACACAGCTGCTTTATACTATTTCATTCAAATAATTCTGTATTGGTTGCCCACAAACAAGAGACTTGGGGGAGAAAAAGAAATGGGATATTAAAGTACAAAAACGCCCCTTCTTTTAGTAAAAAAAAAAAGTGGAAGAATTGATACTTGTGCTCTAAAAACATGTAGAAAGTAGATACTACAGACACAGATTGAATAAATGTTAATAAATTGTCACTGTCGCAGTGCCACATAAGCACATATGACTCCCCTTTAGAAAATATGGGGAGGTTTTAAGAGGCTCTGAGCTGTCCCTTTGCAAAATATGCTTCAGTTTTGTTTTCAGACATTGTGAAAATTAAGATATTTCATTGCAAAGGAAAACAGTTTGGGTCATGAAAAGGAAAGGAATTTTTAGAAATTATGCTTTTATTTTCATCCAAGAGAAGAATGTCACATTTATGTATTCACTGCATTATGTTAGCCCTTTGACTAAGGTGGAATTTAAAAATAAAAATTCCAAGTTGTCCAGCCAGAATTCATGATTAGTGGAAACAGGGTGGGAGGGGTTGGTGAAGGGTTGCCTGTACCTCACAGTCTAGCATATGAGTACGTAGAAACCCTGGAGAGAATATGACAATTAAAAAGAGAAATATGCCACTAGTCTCAAAATGAAATAAAACTGATGGGTGCCTCATATCAGGGGCAACCTAAACCAAATGCTTGAAAGTGAAGTCAACCTAAAAACCCCATGGGAAATATATGACTAGATATGTCTATCTTTGAACTTTTTTTTTTTTTCCAGAGACAGAGAGAGAGTCAGAGAGTGGGATAGATAGGGACAGACAGACAGGAACAGAGAGAGATGAGAAGCATCAATCATTAGTTTTTTGTTGCGACACAGTTGTTCATTGATTGCTTTCCTATATGTGCCTTGACTGTGGGCCTTCAGCAGACTGAGTAACCTCTTGCTCAAGCCAGTGACCCAGTGACCTTGGGTCCAAGCTGGTGAGCTTTTGCTCAAACCAGATGAGCTCGCACTCAAGCTCATGACCTTGGGGTCTCAAACCTGGGTCCTCTATATCCCAGTTCGATGCTCTATCCACTGTGCCACCGCCTGGTCAGGCAATCTTTGGACTTTTAATGCTTAGGTGAGGCCAAGAGTAGCATACTATAAACCATGCTGGACCTGAGCTCCCTACATAAAACCAAGAACTGGAAGGGAGCTATTTTGTTCCATAGGTTTGTGCCCATTGTATTTGTTTACTAGGGCAGCCATAACAAATTACCACTAAGTTGGTGGCTTCAAACAAGAGGGAATTATTCTCTCACAATTATGGAGGCTAGAAGTTTAAAAACAAAGTACTTACAGGGCAGTTTTCCCTCCAAAGGCTCCACGGGAAGACTCTTCCCTTCCTTCTTTCTAGCTTCTGGATACTGTTACGAGCACATTCCTTGGTTGTGGCTCTACCACTGTAATCTGTGCATTCGTCTTGCATGGCGTCCATCTCTGCTTGTCTCCTTCTGTGTTCTCTCCTCTTCTCATAAGAACACCGATTATTGGATTTAGGGGCTACCCTAAGTCCAGTATGATTGTATTTGAAGATGTTTAACTAATTGCATTTATAAATACTTCAGTTCTAAATGCAGTCACTTACTGAGGTTCTCAGTTGATATAAATCTTTAAGGGATACTTAACCTATAATTCTCACTATGCCAAGTGCACAGCATTAAAGTGAGATACTTGCATTAACTAGAGTTTCAAACAAAGCTACCAATGACAGATTGTGAGTCCAAACCTGCCATGTCCAAACATGAATTTATGTTACCTATCATATCACGCTATAATGTAGAACACCAACCCTAGATAGTTACTAGTCAAAAACCCATAGCACCTTGTCAAATATAAGGTGGTAAGCCACACTTCTTAAACCATAGAGGATCACAAATAAATTGATTTTGTTCTATTGATTATCACTAAAGCTTTCCAAAATGCCAGATCAATTTAATATGCCTTTACATATTTCATTAGCTTCTTATGCCTAATTGTGCATAGAAGACAAAGGGTATGAGCAATGGACATGAGGTAAGGTAAAATTGTTTTGATTCAAAACCCACCTTTGACAATAGCCAGCTGATTGACCTTATAGAACCTCTGTTTTCTCACCAATGGAATGGGGATTACCTTAAATCCTCTGTTTATAACACAGATTATTTGAAGGCAACATAAAACAGTGAATATTTTGAAAGCATGTCAAGAACTGGAAGATGCTATGCAGATAAACACAAGGGATTAAGGGCTTTAGAAAATGTCCATTATGGGTACTGAATAAATCTGTGTAGCCAATGTTTAAAGGTTAATAGAGCCCCAAAAGATTGAAGTCTAAGGAGAAAAATCCTAAAAGTGGCCAGAGATTTTCTCAGAGGAACACAGCATTATAATCAAGTTCTTGTGTCAAATTGCATGATTTAGAAAACTGAACAAAGGAGTCAGGCATGTTCTTTGTAAAGTGAGCTAACTGCGTTCCACCATCATCAAGCTTCAGACTGTGCTTAAAGATTAATGTCCAACTTTATCCTTAGCTTAAAGACTAAGTGCCCATTGGTTTTCTCTGTTGGTTGCCTGTGTTGTTTCATGGGCATGTCCTGTAAGTTACACTTAGCAAAAAACAGCATGCATTTAAACCAACATTAAGATCTTAGAAGAAAGAAAAAGACTGCTGAGGAGCTCAGTTCACAAAGTTTGCTCCATGTCACAAAGCCTCGTCTGTGCACTATTGAGACTTCATTTTTCTTGCTAGCATTAACAAAAAAAAAATTAGGAGGCTTCCCACATACTGTGCAACCTTGTTTTTCTGTTACTGTTATTTTGGCTGCAATGAGCTACAGAAATCCAGTAAGTGAAAACAAAAACTTTCTAACATTGAGAAAATTCCACGATTATTTTATGTATACAATGCTGAAGCCAAATCAACCAGAGACTGACTTTTACTACCAGGACTGTGGTTTGCAATTCCTAGTTTAGTCAGTCTATTGTGTGATTCTACTTGGATAATTTCTTGTTGATTCTATCCATCAGGAGTAGACCCATAGAAGCCTGCCTGAAATTAATTGAATAGATACATATCTTTTGTTGCATCTTTCTCACATTTTATCTTTGGGGTAAATAACACTACCTTTAGCATATAATTAAAAGTGTTATTGGTGCTCACAACCCTTCTGTCCAGCCCATAAATCATCAAGCAAGATTGCTCCTCTGTTGTGTACACATTAGTGAAATTGAGTATGCCAGACAAATTCACTTCAGGAAACATCTGTGATGTCAGATTGTTGGAGTACTTAACAACTCCATCAGTGATATGATATGAAGAGGCAAATTTTCAACAGAAAAAACTTGGGGCCATGTCTCCAGCTCAGGTACTTTTTGCTGTCTCCTCTAAACCTATTTTTCTGGTCTGATTTTCACATTTTTCTTTCCATTGCTTTATATTTTTACCACTTCAAAACTCTTTGATACAGACAAATCACTCATGAATTTATCTCTTATATATTCTTCCTCCTATTTATTATTTTTATATGAAAGGCCAGTTCCACCCGACCCAGGAGACAAGCCTGAGTACCAGGGACACTAAAGCTGAGCTAGAACCTCCCACTTCCTTCCTTCTGATAAGAAACTTGCTATGTGTCAGGCACTGGACTAAGATTAAGGATTAAAATATTAGAAAAATAATTTTGGCTTTGATAAGATTTTCAATGATGAGTACATGGTTTTCGGGAGAGACCAGAGAATCTTTAACTCTAGCACAGTGCAGGAAGTGATAAAAATGACTGTTTTCTGAGACCTAGGAGAAGAGATATGATGAAATATTAATTTTGTTTAGATAAGTAAAACACTGGATAAATAAGATGACCTTTTCTTTGAACACTATGTAGGGGATCCCATGACTGAGAGGCTATAAATTCAGATTAAGGTTTCTTAAAGGATTAGTATTATCATCTGAAGCAGGTGAAAATAGGAGAAAAGTTTAGTGGATAAAAGGGGAAGAACACTATCATTACGGTGACCTTGAATAATGTTTCTACTACTACAAAATTAGAAAAGAAAAAGAATAGTTTAAAAGCAAATTTGCTGCTAAGAATTTTTGCTTCTGCCTACCCCAGTACTGTCCAGTAGAGTGGATTGGGGAAGTAATTCTTAATATTAGAATTCTGTCCTAACTTCAAATCTTTGTAATATATGTTGATCACCTGGACTATTATTTATTTTCCTAAGTTATATACATTCTTTACTTAGTCTAGTCCTAAGCAGTACTATGAAATCATGAATTTGAGATGCTATTAAAATAAATTTATTAGTATTGAAATACATTGAAAATATTATTGATTACCCAGCTACAAATAATTCTATACACCTTCTAACTCAGACAACAGTTTGGGAGATGGTGGTCTCTAAGTCTACAAATCCTCCATTGCCTCCAAATGAAGACCTAGGGAGACTGGCACTTTGACCATTTTAATGAAGAAATTGTGTCTAAGTGGACACACTGTTCATCAGTTGTGGAACAATTATTTAGATTCTCTGAGTCTTCATTTTCTCCTTTGTAAATAGAAAAATAAAACCTACCTTTCATAGCTGTTTTTAGGGTTGAATGAAACAAGTACTCACAGCGTTAGGTATGTTCCTTGGCACACACTAAACAAATCATAAACCAAAGACGTTGTATTATATTTGCATTTTTTAACAAAGTGGGATAATTATCTTTAGGAAGAAGCAAATAAATTTTATTTGGATAACCTGGGAATCATTTTTTAGTCTTCCCATTCATTAATTAAAGCAGAATAAGAGAGTGCTTTTGGTAGGTGGTACACTCATAAAACTCCTCAAGACCACAAACTTCTCTGAGTAGCTGGCAATCATAAAAGAATACAAGAAAACAAGAGTGGCCTAAGATGATTTGTTATAATAACAGCTGTTTAGTGACCATTTCTGATGTCCCACATGTATAGATGTCTCAGCCTCTTCACTAATTTCTCAAGTGATATAATTTAGTAGATGTGGAAACTGAGGATCTGAAGGGTTAACTTGCCAAAATCACCAGCACAAAGCAAAGGGATGCTGAGAATCTGGACAATCTGAGTTCAGAGCACATGCTCTTTGTGTTAGATTTGAGTAGTTACTAGGTGGTTGCTGGCATGTCTTCTAAGGAGATAGGGGACACATCACAAAAGGAGGAGAGAACAAAAAGCAAACTTCATATCCTGGACAGTTTTGTGCAGGTGCATCATAGAGTAAAATTTTAAATAATATGTTCTATTTGGAAGGAAGGAGGGCCAGAGGTGATTTGTAAAGCGCTATAAAGCCTATCAAGAAAAAGAAATGTCTTTTCCTTGCTCATACTTTCAAAGCAGTCTATAGGCATGACAGCTTAACAGGGATGATTAGTATAAGAGCTTCAACATTAGGTACAACATGATGGAAAGATTAATCATGGGTATTTAATGAAATACCATCTCCTCTTTCAACCAAAAGTCTGACAAGGTGGTGACAGTACAGATCTGTCCTGCAGGCCATTTTATTATGAACTGACGTAATAGAAACATATTTTTCTCACCAAATAAAAAGATTCTTGTTTAAATCAAGATATTTAAATGGCAGGTTTTCAAGATCAAAGATGTCTCTTCCCACACTTTAAAATAATTTTGAGTCATATTTTGATTGGGTCATGATTAAGATACATCAATTTCTCATTCTAAACTTACATGATTACCTTTATTGTTAATTACTGTTTATATTTTGATTCATTTAAAGTACTTATCTTCTGTGACCACAAATAGGTGTTTTTTTGCAATATACAACCAAATGCTACTATGTAACACCTCGTGTTTCTATGTACATTAATTAAATCAGCCATGTTTGTTCCAGTAAAGATTTAAGTAATTATTGACTCTGAATTTTCAATAAAGATACAAGTCACAAAGAATTATAAGAAGAGGAGGAAGCGAAGGCTGAAGAGGGCTAACTTGCTTGGCACTGGGTTTATTTTTTTTAAATTCTCTGAAAGAGGCTTGACCAGTGTGACAAAAGCTACCATTCACATTATATGTAATCATGTGTAGTTATTTCTTCTCAAACTACAGTTTTTAGAAACATTTGAGAAAAATTGAAACCATCAATTCCTAGTATAATTTTACTCCAGTAGGAAGCAGGAGGTGAACCGGAAAAAAAGGAAGAGGGAAACTCAATATTTATGATATATACATTATAATTATATTATGTTAAAGCTATTTTAAGAGGTAATGTAGTCTAATTATCACTTATTACCTATAGGTCTAATCTAGTCTATCCATAAAACATTTCAGTTTTGTACCGATAATATTTTTATAATAACTTTATTTTTTAAGTGCATCATAAAAACCTAATGCATGGTGGAACAAATGTAAGTTTACAGTTATTTGTATAGAAAATAATACAAATAATTAATAAAGAATGATATCAGAATAAACTGTATTCATGTAGTCACAACTATAAAACTAATTTGGTGTAAACCTTAAGGTCTTTAAAGCCTTATCACTCATTGGAGTTGTTATCTCATTTTGATCCTTACCTCTCTAGTAAGGAGAGCATACTACTAATTTGTAAATGAAAAAAATAAAATAAAACTCAAAAAGCCACAGAACTGATCAAGCTCTACAGTGAATCTGGTGGGGCCTCTGGTAGAGGAGAAACCTTCTCATTCCTGAAGCTAAACTTTGCTCTCAACATTTGGAATCCATTTTTTAAAATACCTTAACTAATATTTTTTATTTGTTACAGAAATTGTATACTACATAAATTACCTTTACAAAGAATTTTATTCTAAGGAGATAAATTAGATTTATAATCCTTATAGATACTACCTAGTAAGCCTGAAAAATTAATTCCCTTTAAAGAATAAGGCAGAGTTCAAATATCAGTCCCTTTTCAAAGGTAACACACTGATTACCTAAAATATTGAAAACGTCGTTGGAGAATTCCAAATTACTTGGCATTTTGCTTTCAGCTTTTTCAAAATCCTTCTTTCAGAATTCTTTTATTTTAAGCTATTAATGTTTGATGTTATAAATAAAAGATCATCTCTTTTTGTATAACATTTAAAATGTTCTTTCTCTCCACCCCACATCATTAAATGGTAAACATGTTAACACTAGAAGCGTATTTTAATTGTGAAGTATCTGTTGTGTCCAAATTTTCTAAAGCAGTACCCATATATCACCATATATCATACTCAATTAAAAATAGTTCTTTTTTGTGAGACTAAGAGACATTGATAAGAGTATGGTGGTTATGGGGGGAGGGGGGAGAGGGAGAGGGGAAGGGGAGAGGGAGGGGCACAAAGAAAACTAGATAGAAGGTGACAGAGGACAATCTGACTTTGGGTAATGGGTATGCAACATAATTGAATGACAAGATAACCTGGACATGTTATCTTTGAATATATATGTATCCTGATTTATTGATGTCACCCCATTAAAAAAATAAAATTATTAAAAAAATAGTACTTTTTTTATGAGGATTTTTTTTTACTATGTGTCCTCCCCCCAAATTTTAACAGGCATATGAATGCTTTAAAAGATCATATATTTTCACTGATTTCTTTGAAACCACATACAAAATTTCTCAGTAGTAACCTACCCAGTAAGAGTAGCCTGGTTTAGTATGCACAGTGGAGAATAATATCCAATTCATATTCAGTATGTAAATGGTGAATTCAGTGATTACTATTTTCTCATTAACAATATGTTCAATTATGGTACAGATAGAACACCACTTGGTTTAATGAGAATCTAAATGAATGGAATTAGATTTAGACTAGAGTCTCATGAGCATTTATAGAGTGATTAAAATGGGTATGGTAATTTTTATTTTTTATTTATTTCTCATTCCATAGTTTCGATGAGATTAGTGAATTGAATTGTAGGAATACATACCCATTTTACTTTATTATTTTGGGCATAATAGTTACACATTTATACATTTTAAGCCCATCAATATTATCACTATTGCTTTATGTAGTTATTTCTTAAATGAGATAGAAGAAAAACAGTTGTGAAAAAATACATTCTTACCCATTTATATTTAACAATCTTTCTTGGTGTGATTTATTTTTTTTTAAGGATTTAAGTGAATATCTATTATCTTTTTATTTCTGAGTAAAAGTACCCTTTTTAGTATTTCTGGTATGATAATTCTGCTAGCAGCAAATTCTCTCAATTTTTATCTGGGATTGTATTCATGTCCCACTCAATTTTTAAGAACAATTTTGCTCAATATAAAATTCATGATGGACAAACAATATTTTGGCCTTTTAACAACATATTATCTCATTGACTTCTGGCCACCATGCTTACTGCTAAGTCAGATGGGAGGTTGAAGCACTTGTGTGAAATTTTTATTTCAGTTGCTGTTCTTTAAACTTTAGAATTTCTATTTGGATGTCTTTTAAAATTTTTATCTTTGTATTAATTTTCTTGATTTGCTGACATGTGGTTATCGTACTTCCCTTTAATTATTTAGCCTTTAGTTATTTGAACATATTTTAAATAACTGATTTATATTCTTTTTCCAGTAAGTCTAACACAGTGGTAGTCAACCTGGTCCCTACCGCCCCCTAGTGGGCGTTCCAGCTTTCATGGTGGGCAGTAGCGGAGCAACCAAAGTATAAATAAAAAGATAGATTTAACTATAAGTTGTTTTATAAAGGTTTATTCTGCCAAACTTAGTGAAAATCTGACATAAAGTACTTGGTAAGTAATTATTATTATATGCTTTAACTTGCTGTAACTCTGTTTCATAAATTTTATAAAGTAAAGTTACTTCCCTACTTTATAAATCACCATTACTGTGGAACCGGTGGTGGGTGGTTAGAAAATTTTACTACTAACAGAGATACAAAAGTGGGCAGTAGGTATAAAAAGGTTGACTACCCCGGTCTAACATCTATGCCCACTAGCTTCTGCTGATTGAAAGCAACCCTCCCATCCTCACATCTATAGATTGTACATTTCTGCGTCTTTTTCTATCATATTTTTTTATAGAAACTAGACATTTTAGAAAATGTAATGTGTCAACTCCAGAAATTGTATTGTCCCTTTTTTCAGGGTTTATTGCTGTTCGTACTTATTTTTCTTTTTAAGATTTTTATTTATTCATTTTAAAGAGGAGAAAGAGAAATTGACAGAAGATGGGGGGAGAAGTAGGCAGCATCAACTCCCATATGTGCTCTGACCAGGCAAGCCTAGGTTTCAAACCAGCAACCTCAGCATTCCAGGTTGACACTTTATCCACTGCACAACCACAGGTCAGGCCTGTTGGTACTTATTTCTATTCTATTTTATCATTTATCATATTTTATCTGTTTTATTAATGATATATCTGAACTAATTCTATAAAGTTTGAATTTCTTTTGTGGCTCAGGAAGTCTCTGCTCAGTTAATTTAGTGGTCAGCAAATGACTGGTCAGAGATGTCCTTACATTTTGAATCAATAAGTCATATGCCCTTTGCTGAAGAGCTCCATGTGTGTATTTGGTGTGCCTTCAAGAAGCAGTTTACAACTCGGCCTTAGCTTTCACTTCCTGCTTGCTCAGACGGTAAGGTAAGCCAGAGATGAGAGATCTGAACCCTCTCAGTTCTTTCCTGAGTGGGCACATAACCCAGCTTGTATGTATGTATTTCTAGTTCTCCAATGATATGTCAGAGCTTCTATAGGTATTTCTATAATCTTGTTCCCCAAATTTTCCTTTTAAGTTTTTGAGTAGACTGCTTTTTTTAGCCAGGCAGCCATGATGATAAATAATTGCCACTGTTTTATTATAACAAATACCTTAAGGGTATGGCTTTCCCATGAAATAAGCTCTTGGTCAAGTCAACTAATAACAATGCCTAGTGAATGGATTTTTTTTTCCCCAGAGATTTGAAAAGCAGGTCAACGTGAGTGTTCTTAGGATTGGATTTTTTTTGAGACTCCAAATATCATGTTTCCTGTCCACTGACTACAGTACTACATGTTGCCATGTATGCTGCAATTGACATGCTCCTAATTTTGAAGGTGATTGCACATTAGGAGAGGGAGTTCAGTTGTTATTCTGAATAAATACTCCTCAAATTGTGACGAGTCTTTTTTTGATTTCCTGATGGATTTTTGACAATTTTCACCAGTTATTTGTTTTATGGAAAGGTGGTTTACATTTATGTTTATTCAACCAATCTGAAAGTTTTCCCCTATATTGTATTGTTAAAGGAAAAAAGATTTGGAAGAATTGAACTGACTCATTATTTTCTGTTGTAATTATATTTATATAGTTGGATATTATAATACATTTTAATAAAAAATTCTAAAAATATGTATATTTAAATTATCCCCTGAAATCCTAAAGCATAGTGCCTAGCATTCATGAAAATATACCATACAACATAGCATTGTGGGGACACTTTCTGCAAACTGGCATAACCAATAAAAAATTATTCTTCAAAGATATTGCATCATTAACTTCACCCACTTAATCTCATTCAAAAAAACTTTCAAAGAGTAATTGATAAAAAAATCTCATGTAAATATACTTGTTTATTAAATTTAATTTTTTGTGGCTTGAATATATTATACCAGGTATAAGTTTTTTGGTACATATCCTGTTTAATATTTTTTGAGTGACTTGAATTTATAGGTTGATGTCTATCATAATTTTTGGAAAATTCTCAACTATTAATATGATCCCTACTTCTTCCATTTCTGTCTCTCATTCTTCTCCTTCTAGTACTTACGTTATTTGTATCTTACACCTTTTGTAATGGTTGCACAGTATTTTTGTGTTTTAAGTGTTTCATCTAAAAGATGATGAACATCCACATTTTGGGGAACTAATCAGATCTTTTTCTCTCTAATATAAATTAAAGTGTGATTTCAGATTTTATCCTGATATAGTGTTTTGGTTTGTAACAATCCAGACCCTTATAAAAATCCTAAAATGGAAAAAGCAGTCTGAAAGAGAAAGTAAAGAAACATAACCGAATCGGCTTTACAGTGCAATAAATCAGAGCCTTCAGGAAATAGACTGATTTACTGGACGTTTCAGCACTTAATTATGCATTGTTTACTTGATAGATCATAGCCGCTCTCTTTGGAAAATTTGGGTCTAATGCAAGCCCTGTTAAAAACATTTTTGTCACAAAATATTTGTAAAAATCCCTTTGGGGACTATATTGGCATCACCTTATGGAAACCAACAATCACATTGTATTTATTTCCAAAAGTGTTCCTGGCCCGTCTGTTTATTCTCTATAGCCTGATTTTATACCATATTAAGTCAAGTGCCTTGCTGAAATATCTCAACTATATTTAGCAATTATACATTGGTTACATTAAAAGATGTTGTCAACTGTATAACACAGATTATCACAATGAATGCTAAATTGATCAAACAAGCAAACCCAGAATTCACTTCTTTCTTTTTAAAATAAATTAAATGCACTTTTATACATGACTTGGTATTACATACCAACAAAGCAAATGGGATTTATTCTGCAATCTATACTTTGAGGAAGTTCACATGACAGCGTATATTTGGTGCTTCCCAGATACCAGTGGCGAATGATGTTTAGTGACATTTTTGAGCACCTAATTCATTTATTCATCTAAAAAAAGCTAAGTAATAGGTACAATTGTTTCCTCTACATTACTAAGGAGAGAGTTGAGGCACAGATAAAATAATTTCCCCAATCACACAGGTAATAATTGTTGGGGCCAGGATTCCAGCAGAGACATTTGAACTCCATGAACCCAAGCAAGCTCTTTCCTACTCTGATATTGGAAAGAAATGCAGTGTGTGACAGTTTCCACTTAATGAGAGTGAAACCTATAGTCATGGGTTGAAGTTGAATCCTGAGCATAGTACAACCCCAGGCTCAGGAGACTGACACCATTTATTTTTACTCCCTTCCTGTTTCCCCTTGCCTGCCTCTCACCCTCCCTCCCTCACTTCCTTCTTTCTTGCCTGCCTTTCTGTTTATTTTTTTCTTTTCTTTTTTTACCCCTTAAGCTGCTTGTACTATTAAGCACTCCCTGAAGACAGTTTGTTTTAATTCACTATATAATTCTAAGAGATTCGAATAATACGCTTGATTTTCCAGGAGTTCCTTCCTCTTCTGTTTGTCCTCTGTCACCACCAAAAGTAATGAGATAATAGAAAGGGCGCTGTTTGCCATAGCTGGATCTATGCCCTAGAGCAGCTCTCTACTGGTCCCAGATTTCTTTTGTTAGCTTACTAACTAATTATCTATTCTCCTAATATTGCACTGCAACCACAACTCTTTTCTCCTTCTCCTTAGTGTCTGTTTTGACTAAGAGTGCATTGCCTAAAGCTTATATCCATAGTAGCCTTGGATTTTGTCAGGACTCAAGTAATGTTAAATTGAATTTAAAGTGGTATGGATTTAGTTGTATTTCTCTTTTCCAAACTGGCTAGTCATTTAGTATCATCAAACCTTTTAAGTCTGTCCTGACCAGGTGGTGGCACAGTGGATAGAGCATTAGCTTGGGATGCAGAGGACCCGGGTTTGAAACCCCAACATCCCCTGCTTGAGCGTGGGATCACAGACATGATCACTAGATCACCCCATGGTCACTAGATTGAACCCAAAGATTGCTGGCTTGAAACCCAGGGTTGCTGGCTTGAGCAAGGGGTCACTGGCTTGGCTGTAGCCCCCTACTCCCACTCTGGTCAAGGAACATATAAGAAAGCAATCAGTGAACAACTAAGATGCAGCAACAAAGAATTGATGCTTCTCATCTCTCTCCCTTCCTGTCTGTTTGTCTCTATCTGTCCCTCTCTCTGTCTCTGTCTCTCACTAAAAAACAACAACAACAACAAAAAACACCTTTTAATTCTGAAAATAGTTTTAAACATTAAATTACTCTCCAATCCACTAGAATTCTATATTCTATATTACATGCCCATAGTATTCTTAGGAGAGAGTAATTCTATGTTTTACTTCCTAATAATTAATCCATGTCAATAGCATAGCAAATATTAACAAACTCGATTACTTTTGTCTTAATAAGCAGATTCCACAGTCGCAATTTCATTCTTATTTATGGCTAAATTTTAATATAATTATAAAAAAGTAAAATAATATTTCTTTGTTATTTAGTATAAAACTTTAGCAAAGAAGTTGCTGGAATTACCTCTAAATTTATACTTCTTATCAGACTCACTATTTCAAACAACTTGGTCTGAATATCAGTAATGATTCATTCTTTTGATTAAGAGTGACTCTGTCGATGGAAGATAATTACCAAGATGATCTCTAATGAGAACATTTCACAACTCTCTGACTTAAATTTCTTAGACCCTCAATGGCATAATGACTTCCTTCTAGATCATTTTATAGTGTCTCTAAGCTCATGGGGTTTCTTTTCATGATCAGTCACTGTCAAAGGTTGCCCCTGTTTGTTTTTAGACAAAGCAGTGTTTTAGTTCTATACAATAAAAACTGTTTCGTCTAGGTATTTTAGCATTCTGGCGTATTTCCTCAATTTTTTTTTAAAGAAAGTCTTGTCCCACACATTTGTATATAACTTGGATAGAACTGAAATAGTAAAAGATGATACAGGATACTCTTTGTTAGTCTGTTAAGTGCTCTGAGGGGAATTAAAGTGGTTTCTTTTATATAAAATATTAAGATTAGAAATGCAAGATGTTCTTCTGATCCTGCCCCTTAGGAATATGGTATTTAAAAGTATGGAAGGAAAATGGTAACATTTTGATGATACTCACTATGAATCTTGAAACTCAGAGCACTATCAATATACAAAGAGCACTTTGTAGGTGAAATCATAAATTTGTTGTTAAGTCACTTGATTCTTTCTTAAACAATTTCTAGGGAATAAAACATTACACCAACATTGCAAATTTTTTTTGAACATCACAACATAATCTTAAAACTCAGATAGAGTAAATTATATGTAAAGTCTTTTCTGTGTTAGGAACTTAGCATACTTTTTGTTCCTTAACGCTAAAAATGTAAATCATTTTTATTGACCTCTAAACTGATAGAAAGATTGTCCTTGGCTGTTAGCTTTGTGGTTTAGTTCTTTCCGGGTTAATGTCTGGTGAACATGAACTCAAAGATCCTATGTGAATTCTGTGTCTCTTTCTCTTTTAAGGCAACATGGGTCAAATGCTCATGTGTGTTAAATATGTTTTGTGGTTGTTTTTAACACTTAAAAACAATTTTGTTCACCAGGACAAATTTTAAAGAGGAATGAATCCCTGTTGATCTCTAGATTTGTCCTAAGTAGTAACAGCTTCAAACTTCTTAATTAGAGCCTTTTGTTCTTCTAATAGTGTCTGCATTCCTGTTAGGTCCAAAATTCTTCAATAATTAGACAGTCAGAACTGATGGTGACTTAAATGGCAGCTCCATGCTATGTGCCTGCATGTACAAAGCAAAAGAGAGGATTTTCCCTCTCATTTAGCAAACCTGGTTTTTTCTTGGAAACAAGATAGTAAAATGTATAATAAAATACTTATGAAACAACCCAGATACATTTTCATTTAATCATTTGATTCTTCTTTAATTTATAAATAATACTCATGTTCCTTTCACATCTTACATTAAAATTATATTCATTAATGTTAACAAATTAAATCATAACCCCTGGAGAGACTTCTATCTTGAAGGTAAGCTTCAGTCAAATGTGTTGTGTGACGGGAGAGGAAGCCTGGTAACTTGGGTTAGGGTTCCCTCTCTTTTCCATTTTGCTATATGGGGCGTTTATTTCCCCTCAGAAAGAACATGGCTTTGGTGCTTGACCCCATACCCTTCCATCATGTGCTGCTTCAAAATCCTTCAACTCTTAAGAGTAGTGCTTGCGGGTAGACCAAAAGATCAGTTTTGTAAGAGCTAAAATCCCAATTGATCGTAGCTTCTAAACTTAAAAAAAAAAAAAGAAGCTATATTCAAGGTAACTTTATTTTTAAAACTCTGATTCCTTCAGTTAGCCACCAGGTAAATAAATAAATAGATACATAATGCAACGATGCAGGACTTCCTTCTTTTCAACATGTTGTGTGGAAAGTGGTTTAATCTAAATGATATTTGGTAACTAGAACTGAGTGTCTCCATATGCTCAACACTAGAATTATTTATAAGGTTTGTATACAAAAATATGTACTTCCCCCTAGCTGGGTTATTACTTTTTACATCAACATTATTCTGATAAATGTCAGCAACCCCACAGAAAACTTAGAATTTAGCTTTGCAGCTGATATGGATAATCTGTTGCTGACCTGGATCTACCACAACAAAGTACCAGAGCAATGCTACCTGATGGGGTAGCTTACAACAGAAAAGATATCTCTCATAGTCTGGGAGCCAGGAGTCTGAATCCAGGTGTCCACAGTGTTACCTTCTGGAGCCTCTTAGGGAGAGTCTATTACATTGTCCTCTCCTAGTTTGGGGGAGTTGACAGAAATCCTTGGTGTTCCTTTACTTGTAGACTCACCACTTGACTTTCTGCCTCAATCTTCACATGGCACTCTCTCATGTGTGTGTGTGTGTGTGTGTGTGTGTGTGTGTGTGTGTGTGTGTGTGTGAGAGAGAGAGAGAGAGAGAGAGAGAGAGAGAGAACAGAGAGAGACAGAGAGAAAGGAATGAGAGAGAAGAAAGGAAGGATGGAAGGAGGGGAGGAAGGAAGGAAGGAAGGAAGGAAGGAAGGAAGGAAGGAAGGAAGGAAGGAAGGAAGGAAGGGAGGAAGGAAGGAAGGAAGGGGAACAGGAAGAAAGGAAAGAAGGGAGAGAGGAAGGAAGGTAAAAGAAAGAAAGAAAGAAAGAAAGAAAGAAAGAAAGAAAGAAGAAAAAAAGGAAGGAAGGAAGGAGAAAAAAAGAAAAAAGAGAGATATAAAATAAAGAAAAGAAAGAAGAAAAACAGGAGAAAACAATAATATAAAAGGCCTTATTTATCTCTCAAACTTACTTAAAAAAAATGGAACTTAGTATTTTGTTCTTTCTCTTTCTATATTTTTTTACTCCACTAATGTGTGGTCTCTCTCTCTCTCTCCCCTGCCATGTCCATTGAGCTTAAATTGACACTCCCGAGAAGACAGAGACCAGATATAGAAATATATATATTTGTTTTGCTTTTTAAAAAAGAGTGACATATCCTGATATTACCTACATAAACTATTTTACCTATGGTCCTGACTCACCTGCTTTCATTATGTAGATTTTCTGTCATTCCTTTGTAAGGAAAAGGAAGCTCTAAATGCCAATGTGTTAACAAAGAGCTGCTTTCTTCTGTCCCATTCTGTGCTTGGAATGGGGTACAGACACCATAAGAAGAGTCTCTAGAAAATCAGGAGTTTCTCTCTGAATGCTAGTACTCTTCTGTAAGCACCACATTTGATAAGATTGAAGGATAAGAAGGCATGTATGAGAAAGCTACATGGAAGACCCTATTCCTAAGGGATTATCCAGGACCCTCAGACCATCTTTAATAACCTTGCACTCGGCACACCATCTTGGGAACAAAAGGGACAACTCGTGCCTGCCTCCCATAGAAGCATTTAGACTTTAATAAGAACTTTATTGTTTTCTATCGGAAACTATAAAATCAGAAAAATTCCTCAAAACTTTGCACATGGTTAACTCCACTGCCTCTCATCAAGTGTTCTGTGGTCTCTGAGGGCATATTTTAATTTCACTAGGCTTAACACACTCTCAGGATATGGCCCAACAATGAGCAAAGGAAAAATATATTTCCGCCATGCTAGACTAATTGTTGCTTTTCTTCTTTTCATTTTATATTTAGTCTCAACATATTCTCTGGTTGCTCATTCTAAACAGTGTTATGAGAAACTTGCTATGCAGGCTTGTAAGGGGTCAGGTATAGCTAACTGAGTAGTTATGTAGTCATCTTGGGTGGTCATGAATATTCTGGTTTGGGGAAATTTCCTTCAAAAACACCTTGTATTAAAAGCACTTGGATTGAGTCCACATTGCTTTTAATTAGTATTGTCATCTCAGAAACATTTTACAAATCAGTATAAATGTTTTAAATAAAATGATGTGCTAGCCTTTTGGTGAATATACAGGCTTGGTTAAAATGTTTTTAGGCAAGCATTTTATTTTTTATACAAAGGAAGGAATAATCCATGCTTCCCTGATGCATTATTTGTGTAACATGCTAATCAGAAGTGAGTCATTATCCTTCATTGTAGATTATTCTTAGCCTTGTTTCTATATAGAATATTTTACAGCTTTAGGTCTCTATTACTTCAGTACCCTACTATTTAGAAAGTCATATTAAATTGATGCATCAAATAACAATAATGTTAACACCTTATTCACTCACATCAATTGAACAGAATCATTTGCTTAAAAAAAATTCACCCTGGCCCTGGCCGGTTGGCTCAACGGTAGAGCGTCGGCCTAGCGTGTGGAGGACCTGGGTTCGATTCCCGGCCAGGGCACACAGGAGAAGCGCCCATTTGCTTCTCCACCCCTCTGCCGCGCCTTCCTCTCTGTCTCTCTCTTCCCCTCCCGTAGCCGAGGCTCCATTGGAGCAAAGATGGCCCGGGCGCTGGGGATGGCTCTGTGGCCTCTGCCACAGGCGCTAGAGTGGCTCTGGTTGCAACATGGCGACGCCCAGGATGGGCAGAGCATCGCCCCCTGGTGGGCAGAGCGTCACCCCATGGTGGGCGTGCCGGGTGGATCCCAGTCGGGCGCATGCGGGAGTCTGTCTGTCTGTCTCTCCCTGTTTCCAGCTTCAGAAAAATGCAAAAAAAAAAAAAAAAAAAAATTCACCCTGAAATATAGGGTGAAACAAATGTAGGTTTACAGTTGCAACTATACAGAACATAGAGCTTATTCTTATATTTTTATTTATTTTATATTATTTTCCACATGAGCGACTATAAACCTACTTCTCCTTCAATCGTGTATGCCTTTCTCACTTCTAAAGCATGATTCTCCACCAAGCCAAGATCAAATAGGAAAACACAACGGGGAGGACCTTGTCTATAGATCTGCATCATTGCTGCCTCCACTCCCCTTTGCTGGTGCTAACGATACTCAGTTGAGAAGGACTAGCCAAAACCCAGGGTTGACAAGCCTGTAGCATGCTTACAAATACTGACTAGAATTAATAACATCGCCAATTATTAGGCCAATTACTATTATGCTTCTTTGGAGATAGTTCTAAATTCTGAATTCCGCTCAGTGATAAGGATAATGTGTGAGAAATCTGAAATTCGGATAGGTTCTTATCTGTTGGCTTATTTGTCATTAGTGGAATGTAAAGTGATGATGCGGTAAAAAAAGAACACTACCATATGGAAGGAGCATTTATGTTTACATCTGGACAGGAAAACCAGATCCAAATGAGGCCGGGATTTCCTGGTTAGTTCAGTCAGTCTGTCCTTTCTCATTGGAGCTGTTCAATGTAAATTGCATGAATGATCTGGAAACCATGAAGCACAATTTCTGTTTCATTACATTTTAAACTTGAGCCTGTGTCCAGTTAAACTAGGCATTATTGGAAGGAAATGAGATAAACAATGACCCAGCAGTCATTCTATATAGGGACTCAGTGATTCAATTTTTTGATTCCTCTAAAAATAATGTCTATCTGCCTTAGGTGAAGAACAAATGAAAAACAGATATACATGCAATCAGAGTTGCTACAAACTTCTCAAGAAAATAATGTTTAAGAGTAGCAAATGCAATAATTTCAATAGAATGAGAAGTGAAATCACAGACTGGGAAAGAATATTTGCAAAAGATATATCTGATTAAGGACTGATATCCAAAGGATATCTGATATCCAACATGTACAAAGAATTGTTAAAATTCAACAATAGAAAATCAGATGACCCAGGTAAAACATGAAACCAAAGACCTTTACAGTCAGCTTAGCAAAGAATATATGCAGGTGGCAAATAAGCAAATAAATAGATCCTTCACATCACATGTCATCAGGAGAATACAGATTTATTACCAGTGAGACAGTATGACACACTGATTCAAATGGCCAAAATCTGGAACAGTAACAACACCAAATATTGTCATGGATAGAACAACAAGAACATTTATTCATTGCTAGTGGGAATGCAAAATGGTCCAGACACTTTGTAAGAGAGTTTAATGGTTTTGTTTGTTTTGGGGTATTTTTTTTGTTGTTGTTGTTGTTTTAATTTTAGTGAGAGGAGGGAGGCAGAGAGATAAACATCCGCATGTGCCCGGTCCAGGATCCACCTGGCAAGTCCACTAGGAGGCAATGCTCTACCTATCTGGGACTGTTGTTTTGTTGCTCAGCAACCAAGCCATTTTTTAGATGCCTGAGATGGAGGCCACAGAGCCATCCTCAATGCCTGAGGCCAACTCACTCCAATTGAGCCATCACTGCAGGAAGTAAGGAGAGAGAAAGAGAGAGAGAGAGAGAGGGAGAGAGAGGAGGGGAAGGGAGAGGTGGAGAAGCAGATGATCACTTCTCCTGTGTGCCCTGACCCCTGATCGTGAATCAAACCAAGAACATCCACATGCTGGGCTGACGCTCTACCACTGAGCAAACTGGCCAGGGATTCTAGACATACGTACTCTTACCATACAATCCATCACCATGTTCCTCAATATTTACCCAAAGGGGTTGAAAATATATGTCTACACAAAATACCTGCTTATGGATATTTATAGGAGCTTTATTAATAATTGCTAAAACTGGAAAGCAACCAAGATATCCTTTAGTAAGTGAATGGATAAGTAAAATGGGTTATATCCAGACAATGGATTTGTTTGGTTCTAAAAAGAAATGAGCTGTAAAGACATAAAAAAGAGAAAGAGAGAGAGAGAGAGAAAGACCTTAAATATATATTACTATGTGAAAGAATCTAATCTTAAAAGGTTACATACTATTTGATTTCATATATATGATATTTTAAAAAGGCATAACTATAGTGATAGTAAAAATATCAATGGTTGCCAGAGACTGATGGGGGCAGGGAGGGTTGAATAAGTAATACATACAGGATTTTTAAGGCAGTGAATCAGTTTTGTATGACGCTATAATGATGTATATGTGATTATACATTTATATAAAACCATTGAATGTACACCATTAAGAGTAAACCCTACTGTAAACAATGGACTCTGGGTGGTTGTGACGTGCCAGGGTAGGTCCATCAATTATAACAGTGTACTACTCTGGTGAGGGATGTTGATAATGAAGAGGCTGGACCAGCTTGAGGCAAGGGGCTCTATGGCAAACCTCTGTACCTTCCATTCAATTCCACTGTGAACCTTAAACTGCTTTTCAATATAACGTCTTAAAATACACACACATTCAATGAGTGATACTACTTTTGATAAGAATATGAGGAAATACTAACTGAAAGATAATTCAAAAGAACTCTTACTTTTCCTGTTTGCCAAATATCTATTTACTTATTTGTTCATTCACACAAGAAATATTTATTGAATGTCTACTATCTATATTGCTCTCAAAATCAGAGATTTTGCAGTGGGATAATAATAAACAAAAGTGCCTGCCCCATTTTGGGAGAAAGAGACAGGAAGATAAACATCTCTTTATTATCTAGTTTATCTATCTATGAAGTTATATGATAATTAATGAAGAAAAAAGAAGGAGAAAAGGGGATAAGAAGTGGGAATCTATTTAAGATAAGAAGGTCCTGGAATTTCTCCCTGAGAATGATGCATTTAATTAAGGATTTGAAGTACACAAGAGTCAGTAACCTGCAGCCTGTGTAGGTCTGGTTGGGGCAGCACAGACCAGGAGAGTAGCATGCTTGAGGCACAATGACAGAGGGGTCAAAAAGAAAGTAGTTTGGAACATGCTATGTCTGAGATAACTAGAACACAGTAATTAGGTATCAAATAGGCAGTTACACACAAGAGTTTGGAGTTTAGGGAAGAGGTAAATAATAGTATAGTTGATTTTTAAGTCATAGTAAGATGAGGTCAGCAAGAGAGGATGCATGGGCAGGGAAGATAAGGGTCTAAGTCTGAGCCCTGTGCTCTCAAAATTCCAAGCTCAAGAAATAAAAACAATAAATGAGATGGTGATATGAATACTTTCTCAATATATAAAATACTTTGTGGATGATTTTCAGAAAGACTTAGTCATATTTTGAGGAAAAAAATGTAGAATAACAATTTTGGAAATTTGAGATTAACCTGTAATCTCCAACAGTAAATATATATAAAGAAACATCAAAAAAGGAACACCTTGTTAACACACAAAACAACTTAAGTTTAAAATGTTCTTCATTTTGAAGACATTAAAAGCTTTCAGTAAATTTAAGTTAAACATGAAAATATATTTCTCAAGGAACAATTTAGTTAATATTGGTAGATGATGAGTTGACCTATGCAAAAACAATATTTTTCAATTTATCCAAAGGGAGGAAATGTGAGTTACAAAATACATTCTACTTTTGTACAGATGTTTTAGTTAGTTGCAAGAACAATTCTTCCACCCCTTCATAAAAATAGTATGAGGGGTCTTCAGGTTATGACAGTCTAGACATACAACATTTCAAATTTCTGACGCTCACTCCCATAAAAACTTAAAAAAATGAGATGTGAGTGTTTTGGCTTACACCATTAACGTCATACTTACGGACTGAATGAGCAAACTATTATAGTTCGGTTGCACACAGAGAAAGAATACACAGTACAGTGTATAGTACAGTATATTTATGTCCTTTTCCTTCTTCTGTGGCTTAGTTATGTTCATATGTTCTTGATTATGATTTTACAACTGTGTTAGATAGATAAGTGACTTAGGCTAGGTTGTGTTTTGACTTACACCAAAATTTGGATTATGTCACTGTCATAGGAACAAAACTGTGTTGTAACCCGAGGACCCCCTGTACTTCAAACTTAGCACCAACAAAACCGAAGGAGCAAAGGATTTGTCATTATAAAACAATACAGTTCAGCTTACTTAGTTGGAAGATCATGTTGATAAAAGGACTCAGAATACTACATTATTCATTCCATAGGTAGTTAATGTTTTATAATTACATAAATAAATAAGAAGGGGAAATGCTTATATTTTGTCTTCTAAAGGTGGTTCTCTTTTTAATCCAGGTGGAAAAGTAAAAATTTGTCCTAAAATACAAAATTATTTCTAATATGATTTTTTTTTGGTTGGGAATATATACTGTTTATAAGCTCTTTAGAACTTTTTCTTATTATTTTGCTTTTGTTATTTCAGAATAAGTGTGTTAATTTTATAAAATGTTAAAATTGTGTGTGTGTGTGTGTGTGTGTGTGTGTGTGTGTGTGTGTGTAAAGGTATGTGTGTGCTGTTCAGGAGAAAACCACAGGCCCAAAATGGCATCATAGTGCTAAAATCCATGATACCAAACCTAGATTTAATACTTGATCTAATTGCTGTTTCAACCTCTCCCAGAAGAATGGTCTTAACCAACCAGTCTTGATTTTTCTGGTCAACATGAATGAGGTAATTTGTTACTTGGGCCCTTTCTATCCTCTCCCAGTCATTATTTGTAAAGTCTATATTTGTCATTGTATCTACTTGCTAAATTTTATTTGTAACCCAAAACTCTATGCTCACAGTGCTACTGTGGTCATTCATGGGCAGGCACAGATCAATAAAAAGTTTGAGTTGCCTTGGCACAGTCCCAGATGAGGTCAAACAAAGAGGTGCTCTGTCATCTTGTTTGAGCTGTAAGCAAGTGCCCTTTTTATTTAGTGCCATGTTTTTGCACTTTTGTGCTTTTGGTTGGTGATTTCACTATTTAAAATGGTCTCAAGCAGTATTGCTGAAGGGCTGGGCATTGTCTCTAAGAACAAGAAATCTGTGATGTGCCTCACAGAGAAAATACATTATTAGAGAATTTTGTCTTGGCCATGAGTTATTGTGTTGTTGACCAAGAGGTCAATGCTAAAAAAAATCAGTACTATATATAAGTAAGGTGTCTTTAAACAGAAATATACATAAAACAAGGTTCTATATTGATCAGCTGATGAAAAAAATATTGTGACCAGAGGTTCATAAGGAACAAAATGCAGATTTCTTGTAGGAAGTATGTTTTGCTAAACCAATATTCATGGTAACTTCATAGAATGTAGTGATAGCAAATAATAAGAATCAACTTGGCCCTTGCCATTTGCTCAGTGGGTAATCATCAGCCCAGCATATATATGGATGTCCTGGGTTTGAGTCTCAGTCAGGATACACAGGAGAAATGACCATCTGCTTCTTCTCAATTCCCCTTCTCTCCCTTTTCCCTTCCCATAGCCAGTGGCTCAGTTGGTTCAAGCATGGTCCCAAGTGCTGGGGATAGCTCAGTTGGTCTGAGTGCATCAGCCTCAGGTACTAAAAATAGCTCAAGCATTGGCTCCACATGGGGTTGCTGGGTGGATCCTGGTCAGGGTACATGTGGAAGTCTGCCTCACTATCTCCCCTCCTCTCACCAAAATTAAAAAAAAAAAATCAACTGTGTGTTTAAGTTTCACTTTTTAAAATTAAAAACATTATTCTCATATAAATATAGAGGAAACATATGAAATATTTTATTGAGCCAATTAAGTAATGAAAATATTAGGAAGATATTCAAAAGAGAAATCAAGAAGTAAAGATTTTTATAGCTGGTCAATCATAAGAATAGTGAAAGAAAACAGGTACAAAATTGATTAATTTTATATAAGGTAATAAACCATAACATTTGGAGTTGCCTTTCTACCAGAGAGAAAAGATATGCATCTGTTAACCCCAAAAATGTGCAAGTTATCATGTAACTTCATTAAGTCTGGAATCTTTAATCAATGGTGACTAAATAAATAATATCTCTCATCTGTAGTAAGTAATATTTCCAAAGCATGTTTTCACTGCAATCTGACAATTCCTTAGTCTGAAAAATTATGTCTTACTTAGACAAATTTTATTTTGAATAAAGTATATAGTTTTATAACCTATATAATTTAATATTATCCAAGGACAAATCATCTTTCTTTCTCAGAAATAAAATGTATAACTTTTTGAAATTTTCAGAATTTAAAATAGTGTATACAGCACAGAAAATACTAAGTGAATTTTATGTATTATATTCTATTTGCATACCTCACTTTGAAGAAAATTTTTCTTTGCCTCAGTTCATACCATTATATTGTTAAATATGAATAGGTGAGAGTGAGAGGGGGTTCTAGATAAATTGTTCAGGCCAAGATAAAACAAATACAATTTTTAAAACTCTATGGTGGGGGAGATACCAAGATGGCAGTAGAGTAGGCAGATGCACAGACTCCCAGCTCACACCACCAAACTGGATTACAAATTAATTTAAGAACAATCAACGTGAAAAACCAACTTGGATTATAAGAACAGGCTGTCTCAAAAACCAAGGATCAAAGAAGAAGGCACACCGAGCCTGGTAGGGTGTGTGAAGGCATGGTGGGGCTCTCCTGCTTTCAGTAGTGAAGGGGGGTGAGGCTGAGAGCCCAGAAGGGCTCTCATTACAAGACAAAGAGCAGAAAATATTGCTCACAGACACTTGCCTGGGGATCTGGGAACAAGGTATGCTGAGAGAACTGGCTCATCTTCCAAAAGGAAAGTGGGGAGAGAGAGACAGATGGTCAGAGGCAGCGGAATGAACAGGACAACCTGAGAAGCTGACTCATCCAATGTGGAGGCAGTTGTAGCTGGTGGAGGGAGTTGATCCCTTCACACAGCACAAGCCTAAAGTGGTTCCTGGTGACCTACCTCCAGAAAGCTCTGCAGCTCCAATCAGAGCAACAAGACACAGCTGAAAACAGGAAGTGGGGAGGAGGGGTACTAACTCAGGTCTTCATGGAGATCTGAAATACACCTCCCTCTACTGAAGCAGAGAAATTATCCCATGTCGAAGAGCAGCTGGCAGATCACACCTTCAGAGTCTCAGGTAACACTGGCCACATTCCTAAATACAGTTTCAAATAAGCCCCCTGCTGAGATCAGTAAACAAGATCACCACCGAGTTAAGAAAACTGAAAAGGAAACAAACAAATCAAGACTTCAAAGTAGCTCTACTAGGTAAGGAGATCACAACTGGAAGATAATGGGAAGGCAGAGAAGCATAAGTCATATGCTTCAACAAGATAAATCCTCTGAAAATGTCTTGAATGAATCGGAAGTAATCAAATTACTGAATGCAGAGTATAAAATAATGATTGTTAGGATGCTTAAGGATCTCAAAGCTATAATGGATGGACTTAATGAACACCTCAATAAAGAAATTATAAGCATCAAAAAGGACACTGAAATCATAAAGAAGAACCAGACAGAAATGACAAACACAATATCAGAAATGAAGACTACATTAGAGGAATTAAAAGCAGGCTGGATGAAGCAGAGGATCAAATCAGTGACTTAGAGGACAAGGTAAGTGAAAGCATGGAAACAGAAAAGCAAAAAAAAAAAAAAAAGAGGATTAAAAAGTCTGAGGAAACTCTAAGAGAACTCTGTGACAACATGAAGAGAAATAACATTTGCATCATATGGGTTACTGAAGGGGAAGATAAAGAACAAGGACTAGAGAAGCTCTTTGAAGAAATTATAGCTGAACATTTCCCTAAATTGATGCAGGAAAGAGTCACACAAGTTCAAGAAGCAGAAAGAACTCCATTAAAAAAAAACCCCTAAGAGACACACACCAAGACATATCATAATCAAAATACCAAAGCTAAGAGATAAAGAAAGAATATTAAAAGTTGTAAGAGAAAAACAGTAAATCACCTACAAAGAAATATCCATAAGGATGATATCCAACTTCTTAACAGAAACACTTGAGGCCAGAAAGGATTGGCAAGAAATATTCAAAGTAATGCAGAAAAGGAACTTACAACCAAGACTTCTTTATCCAGCAAGACTATCATTTAAAATTGAAGGAGAAATAAAAAGCTCCCCAGAAAGAAAAAAAAACCTCAAGAAATTAATCACAACCAAACCAGTGCTGCAAGAAATGTTGAGAGGCCTGCTGTAGTCAAAAAAAGCAGAATATATATATATAAACAGGAATATAGATTTAAAGAAAAAAATGGCAATAAACAACTACATATCAATAATAACCTTAAATGTAAATGAATTAAATGCTCCAATCACAAGACATAGGGTAGCTGAATGGATAAGAAAACAGGACCCGTACATATGCTGTCTACAGCAGACGCACCTCAAAACAAAAGATACACCTAGACTGAAAGTAAAAGGATGGAAAAAAATATTTCATGCAAATAGAAATTAAAAAAAAAAAAAACTGGGGTAGCAATACTTATATCTGACAAAATAAACTTTAAAACAAAGACTATAGTAAGGGATAAAGAAGGTCACTACATAATGATAAAGAGAGCAATTCAACAGGAAGAGATAGCCATTATAAATATCTACACACCTAATATAGGAGCACCTAAATATATAAAGCAGATTTTGATAGACATAAATGGAGAGATCAACAGCAATACTATAATAGTGGGGGATTTCAATACACCACTAACATCAATGGATAGATCCTCAAGAAAGAAAATTAACAAAGAAACAGCAGAATTAAAGAATACACTAGATCAACTGGATTTAATAGATATCTTTAGAACCTTTCACCCTAAAGCAGCAGAATATACATTCTTTTCAAGTGCACATAGCACATTCTCTAAGATAAACCACATATTAGGGCATAAAACAAGTCTCAACAAATATAAGAAGACTGAAACCATACCAAGCATCTTCTCTGACCCTATTGGCATGAAACTAGAAATCAACTACAATAGGAAAACTGAAACACACTCAAACACTTGGAAACTAAACAGCATGTTATTAAACAATGAATGGGTCAACAATGAGATCAAGGAAGAAATAAAAAATTTTCTTGAAACAAATGAAAATGATCATGCAACTACTCAAAATCTGTGGGACACAGCAAAAGCAGTCCTGAGAGGGAAGTTCATGCATTACAGGCATACCCTAAGAAGCTAAAAAAAGCTCAAATAAATAACTTAATCCTGAAACCAAAAGAACTAGAAAAAGAACAGCAAGTAAAGCTTAGAATAAGTAGAAGAAAGGAAATAATAAAGATCAGACATAGAGACTAAAAAAAACAATACAGAGAATCAATGAATCCAAGAGCTGGTGCTCTGAAAAAGTAAACAAGATTGATGAACCCTTAGCCACACCCACCAAGCAAAAGAGAGAAAAGACTCAAATAAATAAAATTAGAAATGAGGGTGGAGAAGTAACAATGAACACAGCAGAAATACAAAGGATTATAAGAAAATACTATGAAGAACTATATGACAAAAAATTAGACAACCTAGGTGAAATGGACAAATTTCTTGAAAAATATAATCTTTCAAAAATCAATCTGGAAGAACCAGAAAACCTCAACAGACTAATAACAACAAGTGAGGTAGAAAGAGTTATAAAAAAAAAACTCCCAACAAATGAAAGCCCTGGACCAGATGGCTTCACAGGCGAATTCTACAAAAGTTTCAAAGAACTAACTCCTATTCTTCTCAAGCTATTTCAAAAAATTCAAGAGGAGGGAAAACTTCCAAGTGCCTTTTACGATGTTAGCATAATTTTGATTCCAAAACCAAGCAAAGACAACACAAAGAAATAAAATTATAGGCCAATATCCCTGATGAATCTAGATGCTAAAATTTTCAACAAAATATTAGCAAAGCAAATCCAGCAATACATGAAAAAAAATCATACATCATGATCAAGCATCATGATCAAGTGGGATTTATTTTGGGGAGGCAAGGCTGGTACAATATTCACAAATCAATCAATGGATTTATCACATAAACAAAAAAAGGACAAAAACCACATGATAATATCAATAGATGCAAAAAAAGCATTCACTAAAATTCAGCACCCATTTATTATCAAAACTCTCAGCAAGTTCTGGAAGTCCTAGCCACAGCAATCAGACAAGAAGAAGAAATAAATGGCATCCAAATTGGAAAAGAAGTAAAACTATCATTATTTGCTGATGATATGATACTGTACATAGAAAACCCTAAAGTTTCAGTCAAAAAAGTACTGGACCTGATAAATAAATTCAATAAGGTGGCAGGATATAAAATTAATACTCAGAAATTAGAGGCATTTTTATACAACAACAATGAACAGTCAGAAAGAGAAATTAAAAAAAAAACAATCCCTTTCATTATTGCAACCAAAAAATAATAATATACCTAGGAGTAAATTTAACCAAGGAGGTTAAATACTTGTACTCAGGAAATTATAAAACATTGATAAAAGAAATCAAGGAAGATATAAACAAGCAGAAGCATATACCGTGTTCATGGCTAGGAAGAATAAACATCATTAAAATGTCCATATTACCCAAAGCAATTTATAAATTCAAAGCAATTCCTATTAAAGTACCAAGGACAAACTTCAAAGATATAGAACAAACATTTCAAAAATTCATATGGGACCAAAAAACCCCCAAAAAACAACAACAACAAAAAAACATGAATAGCCCCGGCAATCTTGGAAAAGAAGAATAAAGTGGGTGGTATCAAATTTCCGGATATCAAGTTATACTACAAGGCCATTGTACTCAAAACAGCCTGGTACTGGCATAAGAACAGGCATATAGATCAATGAAACAGAACTGAAAACCCAGAAATAAACCCACACTTTTATGGACAACTGATATTTGACAAAGGAGGTAAGAGCATACATTGGAGTAAAGACAGCCTCTTCAACAAATGGTGTTGGGAAAATTGGACAGCTACCTGCAAACAAATGAAACTAGACCACCAACTTACACCATTCACAAAAATAAACTTAAAATGGATAAAAGACTTAAATGTAAGTCATGAAACCATAAGCACCATAGAGGAAAACATAGGCAATAAGCTCTCCGACATCACTCGCAGCAATATATTAGCTGATTTATCTCCACGCGCAGGGAAAATAAAGGACAGAATAAACAAATGGGTCTATATCAAACTAAAAAGCTTCTGCACAGAATAAAAAGACAAACCACACAATGGGAGAATAGATTCGGCAATACGTCTGATAAGGGATTAATAACCAAAATTTTTAAAGAACTTGTAAAACTCAACACCAGGAAGATAAACAATCCAATCAAAAAATGGGCAAAAGAAATGAATAAACACTTCTCCAAAGAGAACACACAGATGGCCAATAGGCATATGAAAAAATGCTCAACATCACTAATCTTTAGAGAAATGCAAATTAAAACCACAATGAGATATCACCTCACACCAGTCAGAATGGTGCTCATTGACAAAACTACACAGAATAAGTGCTGACGAGGACATGGAGAAAAGGGAACCCTCCTGCACTGCTGGTGGGAATGCAGACTGGTGCAGCCACTGTGGAGAACAGTATGGAGATTCCTCAAAAAATTAAAAATTGAACTATCTTTTGACCTAGCTATCCCACTTTTAGGAATATATCCCATGAACACCACATCAACGAATCAAAAGGAGAAAAGCACCCCCATGTTTATGGCAGCATTGATCACAATAGCAAAGATCTGGAAAGAGCCCAACTGTCCGTCAGTGGACAAGTGGATTAAAAAGCAGTGGTACATATACACAATAGCATATATGGGGCCATGAAAAGAAAGGAAATCTTACCTTTTCTGACAACATGGATGGACCTGGAAACTATTATATTAAGTAAAATTAGCCAGGCAGAGAAAGAAAAATATCATGACTTCACTCATCTGAGGAATCCGACAAACAATATAAACTGAGGAGTGGAATAAAGACAGAGGGGGAATAAAAGGATCCAGAAGGAAAGCGGACAGAGGGCAAGGGATGATAGGCTGATAAGATGGGAGGAAAGAAGAAAAGCAAATCCTGGAGGGAAAGGGTAGTGTGTTATGGGAAGGAGGACAGGGGGGATGTACTGGGGAACATGGGGGAGGGGAGGATGTATTCAGGGGGACACTAGAATCTATGTAAACACAATAAATTAATAAAATGTAAAAAAAAAAGCTCTATGATGGGACTATATTTAGAAATATCATTGGGTTTATTTCTCTTTCAAGTGATGTAGTCTTAGTCTCATTCTGGTTTTTCTACCACTAAAAATTGTCTATGATTTTGAGGTAATTATCCCCTAAACAGAACAAATCACATTCCTTGGTTCTGAGTTTCTAATGAGTTTTTTTTAATTAATAGATAATAATGATGAAAGCTAGTCTTTTAAATGGTAGGAAGTATTTTGTGAAGAATGTCCAAGGTGAGGGAGGAGGTAGAGTTGTTACATAGCAACATGTCAAAGACAAAAGTTAGTGGAATGATTCTGGACAGTTAGCTCAGTTGCTTAAAGCATTGTCCCCAAACACCAAGGTTGTGGGTTCAGTCCTCGGTCAAGGCATATACAAGAGTCAACCAATGAATATATAAATGGATGGAATGGCAAGTTGATGTTTCCTTCTCTCTCCTCTTCTTATCTCTTAAAAATCAATAAAAATAAATAAAAAATTAAAATATAGTGGAATGGATAATGGAGTAAATAGATAAGAAAGAAGGAAAGAAATGGGTGAGGGTGAAAAGGACAAGAGATGCAGGGCCCTCATTCCTCTGTACTCCCTTTTCAACCTTAGATTAAAATTGACATGAGTGGTATAAAAGTGATCCAAATATAGAATACTAGATTCAGCCTAGAAGAATCAAGCACAACTTCAAGAATTACTGTGTGCCTCCCATAGTACCTTTGCTAAGGAGCAGAAATGATTGCGGGAGGTGCCCAGAGAGATGACCTGAGGCAGATTTTTCTATTTCTGATGCCTACATCTACAACATAAGATATGCATGAATTCTGAATTCTGCAATAGTAAGGGAGCTCATGGTGCTGCCTTATCATAAGGAAAACCATAGAAACAAACAAACAAACAAAAAAGATTGAATATTGAAGCCAACCTCTAAGGATTGGTAGTGCCAGGGAGAGCCAAATTAAGGGTTGGTTAAGCAAAAGGGATCCAGTTGACCAGTGCAATCATATAGGACACTGGAAGACCAGGTAAGGACCTAAGGAGCAGTAGAAATACCATACCAGACCCCCTACACCTAGAGGATGTGCATAGTTTTCCCTGTAGGCAAACACCCTCTGGAAAGGTAGAAGCAGGAGGGCTAAACTCTCAAGCAATCACCTGAAAGAGACTATTTCAGCTGGACAAAAATGTACAGAGATCATTGACAATAAGAATATTTTTCTCTACCCAGGGAAATAGCTCCTAAAAGAAAGTTGACTAGATACATAGAAAATTTTGGAACATTGTGCAATATTTTCCATACTCTGATAGAGGAGGTGTGGGGTTTCAATTCAATTAGAGCTAGTTAATCAAACAAAAATTTAGTATTTCTAAGGAATGGGTAATAAAAAGGAATGCTTATTGACTTATTGATATTTATTTTGTGTTTATTTTAATATTATAGTCACTGTGATCCCTGTGAAACCACTGAATTATACCATGAGTTAAACTATACTTTAGAGGGAGTTTCAATGATATGCTTTAGAGAGATTCCACAACCCCAAGAGAACTCTTCCCATAAGAAATTGACAGAGATATAAACAGAAATTGTAGTACTAGCAATATGTTGCAAGAAAACCAGACCTTTTATTAATGCCACATTGTGCAGGATATGACTCTTCAATCTTCTATCAGACATGGAGCCAAACAATATTAATAAAAAATTTAAAAGAAGTTTAGTGTCAAAGCAATAAAATAGTAGGATATTGACTAATTCACTCCTCCCACAGTACCAAAAGATACATTTTCACACAAACATTTGAAGTGATATAAATAGTTTCCAAGTTATAGGACCAAGATTCCTCTTTTTCTGGTTCTTAATATCATGCTCTTCCCATGTTCCTCAGTTTGACATCCCAATAAACTGTATCACTTTCAGCAGGAAGAAGATACACATTCTGGATTTGAACAAATGATGAAAGAACAGAGTTAGCACTAATATTTTACCCCAAACGTTTTATATTACTGTCTATTTCACCACATTTTGAATGAACTGCTGACATATCATGATATTTTAAATGGAAAAGCATAACAATTCACTGAAACAAATTATGAATTGTATGTGACTTATAAGTTGTATAAAAAGTATATAAAATTTATACTAAGACAATTACCACAACTAATTTTTAAAAATGGCAAGTAGCAGAAGTTTTACATTGAACAAGCCTCTCTTAGGTTCTCATCTTTAGAATTAAGAATGTGTTGGCAGGTTATCATTCTAAATTCAGGAAAAAAAAAGACAAGATTTTTCTCTGTTTCTCTTAATTTGGCTTTGTGGATAGTTGCCATAAAGAAGTCCATGGCCGCCTGATCAGGCGATGGTGCAGTGGATAGAGCATTGGACTGGGAGGTAGAGAACCCAGGTTTGAAACTCTGAGGTCATTTGGTTTGAGTGTGGGCTGATTCAGCTTGAGCATGGGCTCACCAGCATGAATGCGGGTCTCTGGCTTGAGCGTGGGATCACAGATATGAGCCATAGTTGCTGGCTTGAGCCCAGAGATCTCTGGCTGGAAGCCCAAGGTTGCTGGCTTGAGCCCAAGGTCACTGGCTTGAGCAAGGGGTCACTCCCTCTGCTGTAGCCCCCCAGTCAAGGAACATATGAGAAAGCAATCAATGACTAACTAAGGTGCCACAATGAAGAATTGATGCTTCTCATCTCTCTACATTTGTGTCTGTCTGTCCCTCTCTCTATCTCTCTCTCTGTCTCTGTCACAGATAAAAAAATAAAAGAGTCACGTGGCAGTAGCCATATGTCCATTGTGTCTTTTAGAAAAGGAAAATCTACACATGTTACCTTGAGATTGTAATGAAAAATAAACTGGCCTTCCTCTAAGTCAGGGATCAGGAACCTATGGCTCGCGAGCCAGATGTGGCTCTTTTGATGGCTGCATCTGGCTCACAGACAAATCTTTAATAAAAAAGTAATAGCATTAAAAATATTAATCATTCTCATGTATTACAATGAATCCATTCATTTCCTACCACTCATGTTCATGGTTGTGGGTGGCTGGAGCCAATCACAGCTGTCCTCTGAGACAACACCAAATTTTTATTGGATAATGTGTAACATACACAGGTCGTTGTATGGCTCTCATGGAATTAGATTTTTTTAAATTTTTTTTTTACCCTAACCCTAACCCTAGGAATTAGATTTTAAAATATGTGGCGTTCATGGCTCTCTCAGCCAAAAAGTTTCCCGACCCTTGTTCTAACTGATCTCTTCTTCTAATCACCATAGAGCTTGTTGAAAGAATTTTGTATAGTTTTAGCCTCCATTCTTTATTTCTCATAGATAACTAAACTCACTTTGCTGTGTTTCTATGCAATTGCATTGAAGTGCATTTGCAGTGGTTACCCATGAGCTTGTAATTCCCAAATCCATTGAATATGTCTCAGTCCTCATCTTATGATATCTGTCTAGCATCTGTAATGATTTTCATATAATTTTTGAGAAATATGAAATGTTTAACTCCTGTCTCCAGCACACAAAATACACTAGAAAACATTAATAAAAGGTTTCTTCATGGAAAACTATATTTCAAGATCTTAGACCATGCCCCTTATTCTCTATGTCAGTGGTTCTCAAAGTGTGCGCCAGGGTGCACTGGTGTACCCTAGAAGATTTCCAGGTGCACCCTATGGTATTCCAGAAAAACATGTGCCTATTGGGGACCAAAAAACCAGTAGGGTTTTTAGAGTTTAGATTTTTGGGGGACAGAGGTGTGGGGAATTGGTTGTAAACTGACAATCTGCCCAACCCCCCACCTCACTTGCCTGATTAATTTGCAAAAGGCTGTTAAGCTGTTGTGCTGGATTGTAATACTACCCCCATGTTCTCCAGAAAGACTGGAGGCAAGTTTCTTCTATCCTTTGTTTGGTGTAAAGTTAAGATTTTTTTAATGGCCTCACTTTGCCCTATAAATAAAGCAAGATGCGTTTTTTGGGTGTGCTTTGTTCTTGCCAGCAGCAATTACAAGGCCCTTCCAACCCCGTATTTTCTTAATTCTTCACTGTTCCCACTCGGGACCTAGAATTACTAGCTGCGCTGGTTTGCGGCATGTGCCCAGATATAAAAATAAATACAGTTACTCTATTATACCATTTCATTATGGAAATACCACTCTTTTTATTAATACATCATTATTATATTTATTATTAACACATCATTATATTATTTTTAGATAAATACACCCAAATAAAATGGGTAGATTTCTCAAAAAGAAGTGTAATATTGAAGAATCCAATTCTGGAAGTGAGCAAAAGTTAAGTGTAAATAAAATAGGACTTGAAGGCTGACAGGCAGAATTTAATGTATAGCATTTTCCATCACTTAACACTGAACAATACAATTGGATTAGAAACCCATTCATGGAAGCTTCAAGTTTGGTTTAACATTAACAGCAGAAGAAGAACTGGCAGCTATATCTATTGATCGTGGATTGATGATTAAACATAAGGAATTGTTTCTTGAAGGCTTTTGGATTTCTATAAAAGAAAAACATGTGGTAATATCTAAAAAAGCTTTGAACATTTTACTATAATTTTCAATATCCTATTTATGTGAATTAGGATTTTCTACCCTTAACACAGTTAAGAGTAAAAAGAGAGGAATTCTTCAATGTATTGACAAGAAAATGAGAGTTTGCCTTTCAAACATATGCCCAAACATTGAAGAAATCGCTAGGACACATAAGACTCATGTTTCTAATAAACATAAGAATAAAAAAACTTAACACATTCACTCTAGGACCTGCTGAATTTACTAGATCTTACTAAGAATGTTTCTATATATATATAAAGATAACTTTTTGTCTTTTTTTTAAATTTTTTAACCCCTCTTTTTTATGAATTCTAAAAAGCATAACTCAAAAAATATAACATAAAAATGTTTTTTTAATGTCAGAATAAATTTAATTTTGTCGTATTTATTTTGTTTAATTACCATAAAAACACACTTGGACTTTATATTTTTTCTTTAATATTTGACTTAATTATTATAGCATATTTCTCAGAAATTTGTATATAGTGTGCTTACAATTATTTGTAGGCTTTTTTTTTATTGAACTTTTTAGAGATGAGAGAGAGAGAGAGAGAGAGGAAAGACAGAGAGAGAGAAGGGGGGAGGAGCTGGAAGCATCAAATCCCATATGTGCCTTGACCAGGCAAACCCAGGGTTTCGAACCGGTGACCTCAGCATTTCCAAGCCGATGCTTTATCCACTGTGCCACCACAGGTCAGGCCATTTGTAGGCTTTGAAATGTGCCTCGACTTCAAAAAGTTTGAGAACCACTACTACCTTGGGTGGTTCATCCAGAAATTACTGTTAGGATTTGGGAAAGAAGAGCTTATTTTTGCCCCTCCTCACTGAAATTCATACCCTGTGAAACCTTCAGTCATCTGTGCAACCTTTGGTAAATTACTCAAAATCTATTAATCTACTTTTTCATTTGAAAAATGGGAATAGCCCTGGACAATTGGTTCAGTGGTAGAGTGTCAGCACTGCGTGTAGATGTTCAGGGTTCAATTCCTGGTCAGGGCACATAGGAGAAGTGCCTGTCTGCTACTCCACCCCCTCTCTTGCTTCTCTTTCTCTCTCTCTCTCTCTCTCTCTCTCTCTCTTTCTCTCTCTCTCTCTCTCTCTCTCTCTCTCTTGTCTCCTCCCTTCCTGCAGCCAAGGCTTGATCAGAGCAAGTTGGCCTGGGCACTGAGGATGGCTTCATGGCCTCTGCCTCAGGTGCTAAAAAATGGCTCCAGTTGCCAAAAGGCCAAGTCTCCAGATGGGTAGAGTACTGCCCCCTAGTGGGCTTTCCAGGTTTACCCTGGTCAGGATGCATGTAAGATTTTTGTCTCTGCCTCTCCTCTTCTCACTAAATGAAAAAAAAAAGGGGGGGGGGAATAGTAAAAAAAATAATAAATAAATTTTATTAGGACTGTCTCTGTCTTAGACAGGGTGAGCCAACTACATGGCCAATATTTCCTGTTTTAATTCTTAAAACAAATCTATAAGAAATATGTCATTATAATGTCCTATTCTCATATTAAGAAAGTGAAATGTAACAATTTTGAAGGACTTACTGTAGGTCATCCTGGTGGTAGATGAGACAACAGAGGTTCCAGTCCCTATCTATCCACTCAAAACCTGCCACCTTCCAGCACTGTCATGCTTAGAAAATATCTAGTATTATACCCCACACATAGTTGTCACTCCTTACATAATACCCGAGACAATGAAATTATTGAATAATGTCTCAAATTATCAATATTTCTGAATATAATCTTATTCTATGCAGAGCATGGGCAAAAATATGTGCTAGGCAAAAGTAAACATTAAAAGCAGACTTTTTTTTTTTTTTTTTTTTGCTTAAAAGAGAAACACTAGAACAAAGAAAATGTGGGATATTCACAAATGAATTAAAATGTATAGATGAAGAATCAAAAAATGAAATGAAGAGAAGGTGGCATCCAGGAAGACAAGATGACTCAAAGCCTGTCCCAGCGTGACTCAGTCAGTCTGAAAGAGCTTCAGAAGTGTCAGGTAGCCTGAAAACACAGGCCAGCGGAGGATGAGTGCAGACTCAGGAGTGCTTTATTTCCACTCATAATTTTTTAATGTAGAAATTAAAATAGTGACAGGATGACTCTGTCAGTATTTGTTAGCCCTCTTACATTTTTTTTTTTTTGCAGGAATTGTATTGACAAAGTAAACCCATTTGCGAAACACACACAAAGGAAATAAATCCCTTTCTCAAAAATTATTGTAGCATTAAATATGCATTCTGTTTGATTACATAATACTGGTAGATAAGCACAATACATTTTCCAGTCGTGGCATTTACTTTTCTTAAATCTTCCCACATAAGTCACAGATTTTACTTCAGAAGGCACAAGATAAATAAAATAACATAATTTACCATTAGATTCCCTAAATAAGTATAGTAATGTTGTTTTTCTGAACAGGCAAAATGAACTAAATACATTTGAGATTATGACAATGAACTACAACTTCTTAAATAATATTATTAGCTATTATGTGAACTAACAAGAATCAAATTTTTAAACAGAAACAGCATGACTTTTGTTTTATTTATTATTATATAAATCTTGTGAAATAGTAGCTATATTGAAAATATATGCTTGAGAAAATACAAGCTGGAAAGCTCCCGGTTCTTGCTCATTGCTAAGTTTCTGAGTTCTGGTATTACCTTTGAGCCTCTGTGCTGTGTCCTCCCTATAGCGTTTGCACCCAGAGTTCCTCTAAGATTGTTTCCTCCATCTAATTCTGGTATTTTTCACTATTTAGGATGGGAATTCTTTGCATACTTTTGCTTTGAGGCAAACATCATAATTTATATTGTCTCATGGCTTTACCTATATACATACCAGTTAGGAAAAAAAATAATAAGGAAAATTGCTGGGAAGAGAAACTATATTTAGAAATGAAAACTATATTTGGTCATTAAATTAAGTATATCACAACTTCAATACAAGAAAAAAGTCGTGCATATATACAAGATTAGGAATAAATATTACTGCAGGCCCTGGTTGGTTGGCTCACGGTAGAGTGTCAGCCTGGTGTGTGGAAGTCTGAGTTTGATTCCTGGCCAGGGCACACAGGAGAAGCGCCCATCTCCTTCTCCATCCTTCCCTTTCTCTTTCCTCTCTATCTCTCTCTTCCCCTCCCACAGCCAAGGCTCCATTGGAGCAATGTTGGCCTGGGCACTGAGGATGGCTCCATGGCCTACGCCTCAGGCACTTGAATGGCTCTGTTTGCAATGGAGCAATACCCCCAGATGGGCAGAGCATCACCCCCTGGTGGGCATGCCAGGTACATCCCGGTCGGGCGCATGTGGGAGTCTGTCTGACTGCCTCCCCGCTTCCAACTTCGGAAATATCAAAACAATTTAAAAAAAGAAATATAACTGCACATAATCTGAAGATCATAAAGCATGAAATAAAAATAATGTGTGATCAATCCTGAGGAAATGAATGATTTAAATCTAAGTATAATCAAAATTAATCCAAACAACATTCTTTTCAAGAACTGACTGAAAATAAAAAATTTCTTGAAGCAAAAGAACAGAGGGACACACTTTGTTGCTGGATGTGAAGACTCAATATTTTAAAAATATCAGTTTCTTTAAATAATTTACAAATAAATATTTGAAATGGATATTGATCAGTTTGACCATGATCATCCTAAAATTCAAGTTAAATCTTAATTATTCAAGAATAGCCAAGAAAATATAAAAAGGCATATGATGTCTTGTCCTAACATATTATAATAAATGTTATAAAAGTGCTAAATTTTAAACCAGTATATATTGCTATTGTTAGTAATATCTTTTATTTTTAAATACATAATGCAAATCAATCAGGAAATATAATTTACTTGTTTCTTGATATTGAGTTAATTTTTTTAAATTAATAGACAAAGATCCAAAACTTATACCTTATAAAATATTATATTTATTCATATCAAAAGTTATATTAAAAAACAATAAAATATAGAACACTATCCAATAACCATATGCATACTATTTATTGAAAATAAAGAAATGTAAGTACTGAAATATTTGACACTAAAAATGTATATGTTTATTCAGAAAATATCAAAATAAATTATAAAGTCACATAAACTTGGAAAAATACTCAGGAAAAATGACAGAAAGGGGGTTAATAGCCCTTTATATGACCAACTCTTATAAATGAATAAAAGTAAATAAACATCTCAACTGAAAACGCAAATGAGTATTAACAGGCAAGCCAGGAAAAAAAAAAAAGAGAAACATTACCAACAAACATATAAATACAATTAAAGACAAGTATAATTTTATTTATTAAATTACCTAAAGAAGTTTTTCTTTTAAGTTTAATTTTTTAAATGATGGACACAGAGAAGCAGGTACTATATATATTATTGTCCATGTATATTTTAGAGTCTTTCTAGATCTTAATTCTGCCTTATATGTCATAAGAGATATATTTATGACCTTTGCTAAAGTGAATTGTTCTCTAAAAACTTTGAAAAACTTTGAAAATACATAAAAAGGGACATAAAATATAAAAAATAACATTCATCACTATGCTGTTGTTTTAGAAAGTCTTAAAACAACTTGTGCTGTCAGTATTGAGAAATGAAATTAGGAGCCCTCTGCTAATGTTAAGAAAATGTCTGTTTGTTGTATGAAGCAGAGAAGCAGACAATAACCGTGCCCAGGAGGGATTGGCAGCCTGGCTGCTACTTATGCTTTTGGTGTAAAATTGATGAGAGGTTAACCCATGCAGAAGAGAAGCCCAAGAACCATCCTGCACATTTCTTTAGTGGGCAGGGCAGAAAGAACACGGATAACATCAGGAGTCCTTATCAGTGCGTGGCGATGGGTGACATGTGATGCTCCTGACGAGTCTGGGGAATTGGAAGAAAGAAAGACAGTAACTATGATCCTTTTACATGTAACAGGCTTCTGATATAAGGCTATCCATGGTTTATAAAATTCCTATTTATTGTATTCTCAGTTTTTTGATAATATTTATAGCTTTACTAACCACGGGGACCTAAGCATCCAAACAGGCCTAGAACCCCCTGGGTCTTTGAGCTGGTAGATGCCGTGTTCCGGGTGACTGTGATACCGTTGAAGGAGCTCAATGTGAGGAAGGACCGTTCTGGCTCTGGGAAGCTCAGAGTGCCGTGAAGGATAGCTTCCTCTCTCCTTCTTCTTCTCCTCGTCCCTAAATTCTCTTATTCTGTTCTCAACCTCAAAAGAATATGGTATCTATAATTTATTTTTTCATTTGTATTTATTAATTTGTTTGTTTCTTTAATTAATTGATTTATTTGGTAACTCTAATTTAGAATCTATTTGGTTCTTTATGAAATAACCATGAAACTAAATGTAAGGACCAAATGCGGTAAGAGAAAAAAAGTTATCTAATTTCCATTTAACATCAACAACAAACACAGAAAACCTCTAAAAAATGTAATTTGGGGGCACTTGCAAAAAGCTTTTTTTATAAGAAAATGGGACAGGATTTTTATTAAATCTGGACTTATATATTAGAATTATATATAGTCATTGGTACATTAATCCAAAAAAGTGGGTGAGCAAACTAACCAGAACCATGATTCTTTAACTTTCTCTACAGTAGTTATTAACATGTCATGTTCAAAAACAGAAAAAAAAAAACCCAGCTGAAATGTATATATAATAAATACTGCCTATACAAGGAACAACCACAAATCTCTTCAAAATAGAAATAAATCTCATATACTAACATGTCGGAGAAAAATCCTTATTTGGCTTTCAAAGTAATCAGTTTCATCCCCAGAAAATAGGTCCAATTTACTGACAGCTCTAAGCTGAATAGTAAATTGACTCTTTATAATATCAGCTCTCTATTGTTACACCATGGGCCAGGTTCAAGAGTCATTATCCAGCTGCTCCATGAAAGCCCACAAAAAGACACACAAACCTGAAAGTAATCGATTTCCCAGTTCTCTGTGGCCCTGAAAAGGCACAGAATTTATGGGGACTTGCTAGAGACGCCAGGCTAATAAAAACAGAAAGGTACCTTCATGTTCTTGGCATTGCATTGTGCTTCTAGATGTAAAAGTGTTTAAGTTTCTCAGTCCAAGATGATATCCTTGCCATCTAGTGAAGGAAATTCTAGGAGAAGCTAGCTAATAATGTTCAACAATGCATTGTATTTACTGTAGCTAGTAAGAATTAAAGCTGTCTGATAAAAAATGGAAGTTTATTTATAACAACTTCTATTTCCTTACTATGGTTTTCTTTTACTCTGAACATACAATTTTGTACAGCAATGACAGTCCTAAGAGTTTCTCATAAGCAGATTGGTCAGTGTGGCATCATAGGGCTGATAGAACATTGAAAATAAAAGCATGTCATTTTCTCTTTTTTTGTTAAACCTTTTCTAGAGCCAAATTTTCCACTAAACAAACAAACAAAAAAAGAAACTGATACATAACTTATTGAAGTAATTACTTATTATGGTTATTTTTGAAGAATGAGAAATTTGGATAAGCCTGACCAGGTGGTGGCACAGTGGATAGAGTGTTGTACCGGGATGCGGAGAACCCAGGTTCAAGACCCCGAGGTTGCCAGCTTGAGTGCAGGCTCATCTGGTTTGAGCAAAGCTCACCAGCTTGGACCCAGGGTCGCTGGCTCGAGCAAGGGGTTACTCAGTCTGCTGTAGCCCCATGGTCAAGGCACATATGAGAAAGCAATCAGTGGACAACTAAGGTGTTGCAACAAAAAACTAATGGTTGGTGCTTCTCATCTCTCTCCGCTCCTGCCTGTCTGTCCCTATCTATCCCTCTCTCTGACTCTCTCTCTCTCTCTGTATCTGTAAAAAAAAAAGAAAGAAAGAAAGAAAAGAAATTTGGATAATAAAAAAATCAGCAGTGCAGATGTGTTCAGTAACCAAAATCTATTTGAAAAAGTATCCTATGGGTAATGGTAGCCTTGCTAAGTTATGATTCTCTATTCTTTTACACCCGCCTGGTTATTTAAAACAATGTGCTTTTGTAAGATATAAGGAGACCGAGGTATTGAGAGCAGTGAATCTGAGCAAAACTTTACCTTGATGAAACGTGGAAAAATCATGTCATACATAAATATTTTGCACAAATAATCATCTTTTTATTGACCAATATAAAATGGAAAGAAAAGAGATAGGTTAACACACTTTCTAGATTCAAGAAATACCAGCAGAAAAGCCAAATCATTCTTCATAAAGTGTTTTTCAAGAGATATATTATCTGATGGAATGACCTCAAACCCATGTGAGTATTTAAATTTAGTTTAATTTACATTAAATAATATTAATAACACACAATCTGACTTGCACTAGCCACATTTCAAGTACTCAGTAGCCACATGGTATTGGACAGAAACATTTCCATTAACTTGGAAATTGTGATTGGGCAGAGTTGTTCTAGGGAATAATTATCAGTGTTTCTACAGACTATTTGTCTTCATGAAATGTTTTTGTAGCCAATTGAAAGCAGAGAAGTAATAAAAAGAGAGAAGTGAAACATTGTATAGAATCTATTATAACTATCTTGGTTTTGGAAGAATTAAAAGTATAGTTCTATTTATAGAACTAATATAAAAGTCATCTAGATAATCAATATTTTTGCACTAGCCAGTGGTCAAGTTCGTTTTCTCCTACACTCATCAGCAGTTCTTTATTGAGTACTATCATGCAGCAGGCACTGTTTTTGATGCTTGGAATATATGGGTAAACAGATAATACCCCTGCATCTGAGGACCTAGCATTCAGGTTTTGCTGCAGGATCTTTCTATGGTTACCTGATACAATCCTATATTTTAGGACATATATTAAGAGTCCTATAACACTTTCCTGACATTATTTGTGCTTTCAATAAAATCAGGTAGAAAGTATTAGTTAGTGGGAAATGTCAATGACATACATTTCAGTAAGATTATTTTTCCCTTCAATATGCATTTCCTAGCTTTATATTATTTTACTTTTAAAATAATGGGTTTATTTTGCTGTTGCTTTTTACATATTCAAGATCTCTCAGAGGAAGAATAACTAACATGCTAAATACTACTAGAAAATATAGTAAATAATGAATGCCACATCTGATAATTCAGGCAAAAATATAAGAACAAATCAAATAGATATTACCTACTTAGGATAACATTTTTACAATTTCAAATCAATCCAATTACCATCTAAGACCTCCACCTTTTTTTTGTCTACATTAGTTAATAAATAAATGCACAACCCTGGTTTTTAAAAAGGTCTAATGCCAATTTGTCTCTAATTCTCTCTTTCTTTTACTTTATTTCATCACTAATTCCATTTTCCTATATTTTACATTTATAACTCTAGTCTTCACTAGAAAGGAATTTGAACAAGCAAACACATTTTGGCAGCCAAAAAATCACAAAAGCTGTTAGCCATAAATATTCTTATAGTGTCATATTCCTATAACTCATATTGAAATTGTAGAACTTGAAATACGTGGGCAATTGTGTAGTGGGCACAATGCCCTTGCATGTGTATATGTACCCATGCTCAAAGTTCAAGTGCTTTAACTGTGGGATTAAGTTACCCTAAATCTGACTATGCAAAGTACACAGCAAGACTATCTTTAGCCTGACCAGGCGGTGGTGCAATGGATAGAGCATTGGACTGGGATGCGGAGGACCCAGGTTCGAGACCTCGAGGTTGCCAGCTTGAGCGTGGGCTCATCTGGCTTGAGCAAAAAGCTCACCAGCTTGAGCCCAAGGTCGCTGGCTCGAGCAAGGGGTTACTCGGTATGCAGAAGGCCCGTGGTCAAGGAACATATGAGAAAGTAATCAATGAACAACTAAGGTGTCGCAACAAAAAACTGATGATTGATGCTTCTCATCTATCTCTGTTCCTTTCTGTAGTTCCTATCTATCTCTCTCTCTGACTCTCTCTCTGTCCCTGAAAAAACAAACTATCTTTAGTGCATCCACTGTCATTTAACAGCAGACTAGGAAAACTACCCACCCATTGTGCAAAGACTAAAATTGAAATATGTAGGGCATATTGATGGGCTTTTAAGATGAGTATGTTCAAATTGATTTTAAATGTTGAGCAGCTTGGGACTTAAATTTTAAACTGTTCAAACAAAATGTGAAAATCATAGACCTTCTTCCAAGAGGTCACTGATTTTGAATGTGCATTTTAATTTTCAGGATGGAGTGATGAGCAAATGGTTCCAGAGAGTTTTAATGACAGGTTAAATTTAGGACATGTGTCAATGCTCTGGTTTCACAAAGATTTAGTAAGTATACAGTTGTGTCAAGCGCTATGCCAAGCAGTGACCAAGTAGAAATGAATAAGGTCTTGTCCCCACAGCATAACTATTGATAGTTAGGAAAAGATATACAAAGCACCAACAATAATACAATGTGATAATTCCCATTAAATGAATATTTATGAAGTGGGTAGGGGTCCAAAAGAAGCAGTGACTCATTAATAAACAGATTTTTCACATTCATTTTAGACTAATAAATTCATTGATGTAAAATAACTTGATAAACACAGTTGCACAAAATCTATAATAGATACTGACAATGTATTCATACTCAATTAATTTTCATCAGTATTATATTTTACACCAAACCTCAAAAATTTAGCCTTGAAATGTAAGAATTTTAAGATTCTTCAGAAAATATAAGCATCTATCTTTTAGCACAGTTTACTGGTATGAAACTATTAAATAATGTTCAAAGTAAATGTGGTACATTTTTTTGGTATAAACATAATAAACAGACTGTTAAAAAAATGTGTAGCCTGGCTGACAAGAACTTTACCTATAGGAGGTTCATCTTTGTATCTTTAATTCTTGTGCATTGTCAAATATATGGCAGAAAACTTTAATTTATTTTGAACGCTGGAATGGAGTGGCTATATATATATATATATAATACGTTGGTGTTTGTGGTGTGAGCATGACCCTTCTTTTCCTGATCAGTCATGAGTGTGGATGCTTTAAACATGGAAATCTAAACATTGGTGGCCTCTGCTAGATCCTGCTTTATATGCAGGTGTACTGTCTCATGAGTTACTAGGAATCCTGCTGGATAATGGAAATATTTCTATATTTTAGGTGTCTGGGAGAGTAAAGAAAGTATATGTTAGTTTGACATTGTTTTTGGACTCTTTTTCAGTCCCCAAGGCCAAAAGAATATAATTTTCCTGATGACAACCTCTTTCTAGTACCATGTAGTAGGAAATAAGCCCGATTCCAAGGGTGCAACACATATAAGGACAAGGTGGGCTCACTCATAACAATCCCCTATGAGAGAGCAATGTATCATTTGTGTATCATGAAACTAATGAGCCAAAGAATGTAATGAAACATCACAATCAATTAAATAGCCTGTCTTCTGTGAAGCCCATTCCAGGATTCCAGCATAAAGTCAGTTCTTGATTTGCCTTGGCATTCAATGCTCTAAATAAAAATCAGTCGGAACTCTCAGAGAATGGGTTACCAACATCATCTTCAAACAAGGATTGCTTAGTCTGTAAATGAATCCTGTCTAGTTCCCACCTTATAGTTTAATTGTACTCGTGGCATAGTGTTGGTACTCTAAAAAAAGTTACAATAGGTAGATATATACATAGATAAATGATAGATAGATAGATAGATAGATCATAGATTGATGATAGATAACTTGAATGAATAATGCTTATACAAAGTCATATGAAGACTGATTGCTAGATGAGAGACTATTTTCTACTTATAAAACTAACTTTATTTTTATAAGTGATATGGCATATAGAATGCTAGCTTTCTTATAATTAATAATTACTACAATATCTTGAAAATATGTTCAAATGCTACATGATAAGTTTCTCCTTTTAGAAATATGTATGACAGGCCAGATGAAATTAATCAACAGCCTCAAGCTGGTCCAAGAGCCTAAATTCCTCACTTATTACTGGAGTTGGTGGTTTATGGAGTGGGGTGTGTGTGTGTTGGTGAATGTACATATGTCTTAGTGAGACTCTAATTTTGTAACCACAAACTCACTCACCCAGAATCAAAGAGTGATATTTCAAATGCAGTTATTTATTTTACATAGTACATTAATTACATTCGTTTTCTGCATATATCCAGATGTGCACATAAACATTGAGTGGAGACTATGCAGTGTGTCTCCTCTAAAATCGTTCACAGCACAGCAAATAGGCATCTTTTCTCCCTGGGGATAGGTGAGCTAACATCAGTTTAAATACATGTGGGCTGAAAATTTAGGTTTGGTTTAAAACTTGAGTGTTCACAATCTTAGTCTTACATTGGACCTCAGTTCACTCTTCCTGGGGAGTTTTTAACGGCATCCCAACGTCCTAAACAGTGTGCAGTACACTCTGCTTTTCACATTACCAGTTCTCATGTGCCCTTGGAAGACCTGGGGTGCTGAGGGTTGTTCAACCATAATGCACAAGTCTTGTATTTTGTAGCTGGAAGAACACTTAGAAGCATTGGTAATAACAATGATAATATGTAGTTCTCAAAAATATATTTAAATTAAAAAATATCTGAAATATTCTGACATGAATATTTCACATGCCTGCATGCAATATGATTTTAAATCTTTTAAAATTCTTTTTGCCTCCTGGTGTCATCTTATATGAGAGTCACGGAAACTAATCCTATACAGGAGAGAAGCAATTATGACTTTTAGAAGGTGCTATCTTTTGAGTTTTGGTTCCTTCTACCTTTGTGTTAGACTCATTATTGACTGCTGCCTTTCAGCTCAGAAGAATGATAGTTGACAAATGTTCCCATAAATCTAGCATCTGCTCTTTAATTTGTCTTAGTAGAAATATAATATTGTCTCTGTGGAGATGTCACCCTTCTTGTTTGGGCGAATTATTTATTAAAAACAAAATCTTTTAAAACTATAAGAATTGATTTAAAAACAACCAAAGCTATATAGTCTTTCAATGCGGTCTTTAGCTTAATGCTATTAGCTTCCCTATTACCATGCATAAATAAATAGGACAGAAATGTTGGCCAAGTATGAATTCATTTGAAATTCAGAGATTTCAAGTTTCAATCTTTTATGGTTCCCATTTGGCTACCTAATGCCAAAATGCAGCTTCTTAGAACAGGCAGAGAAGGGGGACTTATTAAAAATAATCTCACAAACTTTCTTGGACACAAGATGACTTTTATGAACAACATTATGACAAGTTAAGTGCAAATGAATCAGAACATATGGATTAAATTTCCCTTGAAATATACATGGTTTCATAAATTACGAGAAAAGGGGGAATGGGAAAATGCAGTCTTAACTTTGCCAAACCCAAGACATTTGAACAATTGTTCAAGAGAGCATGCCAAACCCATATTTTCCTCCTTTAAATCCACCTAATATAAGAAGAAACACTTTGAACTTATATAGCCAGTTCCTTCTCAGTAACTCAGCCCGTTTGGAATTTCCTCATGTCTTCCTTATAGTAGCCTTGTAAACAAATTTCAGCTATAACATTGTAATTTTTACTTTAACACGTGATTATAGGAAAAGTTGAAAATTATGTGCTTTGTAAATAAGAACTAAGTGTTAGAACTTCAATTAAATAGAAGCCAATGAATTCCTCCTTCTACCAAACTCCAGTTTATTAAAAGCATAATCCTCAGCAACATCATGAGAAGTAAATGCTATGAATTGATACTGTGAATTGATTACAGATGTTTCTATTCTGAAGGCAAGTCTATTTCCATAAATAAAATTTTACACTCAATATCTAACAAACTATTTGGTTACCCACAAACTTATTTTTTCTTCATATAATATATATATGTATATATTAATTGATTGATATTAGAGAGAGAGGAAGGGGAGAAAGAGAAGCATTGATCTGTTGCTCCACCCATCTATGCATTTACTGATTGACTCTTGCATACACCCTGACCGGGGATTGAACCCACAACCTTGAGAAATAATACTACTTGGCCAGGTTCAAAGACTTATTTTTGTATTGAAGTTATTATACAAGAAATATATGTTTATTCTTTTAAATATATATATTTAAAATAAACCATAAGGACAAAATCACAAATAGATCTACTGTAACATTATGAAGTATAATCTTCCATACTTTCTCATAAGTATAATTACTCATAAATATTATTTGTAATATACATGCCATAATATACATTGTATATTATTTATTCTAATTTACTTTAGACATATATAGTTTGTATGTATGTATAATATATATGTAGATTTTGTCATTGTTATTAAAATTTGACCAAATACATAACTTATTTTCTAATCTAAATTTTCCCTCAATTTATTGTATATTTCTTTTAATATATGTATATGTCAACAACATAATTTATATAATATTATCTGATCTGCACTGGTTAGACACATCTATGGTCTCAATTTGGTCTATATTATTGAAATGGGCATAGACAAATGTTGAAATTCCTACTTACAGAGCTTGTGAACTTCTAAATAATCACGATGCTCCCTGACACGTGCATTCCAGTTCAGTATACCTGTGGACCCGCAAGGGGTAGCTGTCCCACCTCTGATTCCCTGCTGGCCTCCCTAGAGTGTGGCGCATAATCAACACTCACTATGTGGGTGAATGATTAAAGTATTCCTGCCCTATCATCTCTTAAACTCTCTACTCTTTCTGACTATCACTGTGATCTCCTCAGCCCTTTCTGGTCTCCTTTATCGTCCGGTACAACTCCATTCCTTCCCTTAACTGATTTCAATCTGTATAGCAGTCCGACTGATACTGTCCTTGTTTTACTTTGTGGTCAGTTTATTTGCTCTGGTTTGTGTAATAAGCATGCATTTTTATTACAGAAGTTAACCTAAAAATGGAAACTTTTTTATTTGACGTACAGAATGGGAAGATTTGTATTAACTTGGAAACTACAGACACAAGTTGGCTGAAGCCAGCAAGAGAAGAGATGTGTCCATAGGAAAAGACACGGATTCTTGTGCATCCACCATTACCTGCTGGGAGTCGTAGACTTGCAGTGCCTTCAGCCTCTCCCGGCCATGCCATCCCTGTCATCCTTGCCCTGGGTAACTCACATACTTGACATTTTGTACCCTTACTCTTCCTCAGCGGGAGCGGCCAAATCTCTTCTCCTCTGATCACTTTCCTACTGCTAACTAACTTTTACATGAAGCAACAGGACCAAATGTTTTCTTTCTTTTCCTGCCAATAAATGTTATAGAATCACAGCCTTAGCTTTGAGCATACTGCAATTATTATATACCATTAATTTACTTAAAACCAAAAGATGTATCAGGACACTCCATCAATTTAATTGCCATGAGCAATTCCCATGTGCCCAGCTGTGTGCTTTATTAATATTTCCACAACTGAGGATTAAATACTCTCCATGTACCAGACACCATGCTGATTTCGCTCCTACCCCAGGAAAAACAAGAACAAAGAGACTGTGTGATAGGCGATATGACAAAGGAAGCCTGGGAATTTTGGGAACAAACAGAAAGACATATAAAGAGTATGGGTAAGGAAAACGATACAACAGAACTAAAATTAGCATTATGATGAGGGTGGTGAGGTAGCAAAGGGTAAATTTAAAATATTCAATATTGTTTTCTGGATTCCCCAGCAACCACATTTTCAGAAACAAAATTAAGATTTAAAAACTTACTGGAAAATTTTAAAAAATTATAGTGTTATATATAAATATATATAAAATTTATATAATAATGCAATTAATATAAATCTATATAAATTCTTACAGTCAAATTATACATTAAATTATGCAGTCTTTTTTAAAAAAGAATATGCGTCAGCAATTGGGACTATCCTACATTATCCTAGAAGTATTCAAGCACAAAGTAGTAAACTCATTTATGATACTATGTTTTAGGTTGAACTAGAATGAATTCCATTGGAAGATAACCTTAGTTCACAATCTTAATGAGTAAATCCAATAAAGCAATTTTAGATATCTTTCTGATTTCTTAATAAAATTTTGTTAAAGTACAAGAAGTCCTAGAAACATCACAGTCAAAAAGAGTCTTCATTATATACTTTGCCAAAGGTAAAAATTTAAGAATAACTTTTGAAAGTCCCAGAAATATTTAATTTTGGTCTTGGAAATGTTCCACTTTCCTGCTTTACACACCAACTCCTCTACCTCCATAAGCACGCATTACTGCAGCCATGGCTTTGGCCAGGCATGGTAGCGACTGCTGGGAAAAAGAAAGTAACAAAGACACAGTCTCCTGCCACCATGGAGCCAAATGGAGCCGACGGTCAGATGGGGAGATAGTTATTACACAAATCATCACACAAATGAAGATAAACTCACCAGAAAAATATGATTCTGAAAAAGAACTGCATGAATCTGTGAGATTTGAAGATGAGAAAATAAGTCCCCCAAAAGTGATCTCTCAACTGAAATGTCTGGAGTAAGACTGGGACAGGAGGTGAGTGTGGGCAGTGGGGTGGAAACACAGGGCAAGATCATTTCGGGAAAAAGTCAATGCAGAAGCAGGAGGACCAGAGATAATATGGGGGTGTGTAAGAATACAGAAGTCTGTTTGGAATGGAGCTGCAGGGGCATGGGGTGAGGTGAAGTTGGAAACACGTGGGTACAATCTTGTTCACCAGTCTATTCTGAAGCATCGGGACTACGCCTAACACAGAGAAGATGCTCTATATACCTACTTAAAGAGTGTGTAAGTAGATGATCCTTTTAAACCATTGAAAAGATACTCCTTTGGGGACAAAGCAGCAGAAAAAACAGCTTCCCATGATTTCTGTAATACTGTCATTTGAGAGATATTTGAAAAGAGAGAGAGAGCAGCTACACATTTAAATTAAGGCGTGCCAACAACAAAAGGCTTTAACACTAAGCAGAATCAAAGGACTAAGAGACAAAGAAAAAATTTATTCCTTTTAAGTTCACATACAGAACAAGGGGATATTCATGCTAGAGGTAATGCCAGATTCTAGGATCCAGTACTACTGACTGAACTTCACAGTGCTTCCTTGCTGGCCAGTCATACAAGCAAATACTCTATTTCTAATTAGATATAATAAATATCCATATTCCTAAAGTCTTTGGCCTCAACTTTATTTTACAAATTTCTCTTTGTTTGGGCGCCTTCTACATCACCACATGGTAGGGTTTTCTATTCTATAACTATACATTTATTTTTCTAAGGCTGATATTTCTTTTATCTAAAAATCAAACTCTAGGACTATATGACATCCTCTTATGCACATGAGTGCCTTGTGAAACTTTCTGATAGTCCAGGGCAAGACTTTTGGTATCTACTGATTTGCACCATAGAGGATTTTTAAAGCAATAAAACTCTTTTTCTGTGATATTATAATGATGAATATTTGTCATTATACATTTGTCCAAACAAATGTTCAAAACCAAGAGGGGACCAGAAAGTAAACTCTCCATATAGGATAATCAATTGTTGCAAATAATCCACTCTTGTGGAGAAGCTGGGCGTTTGTGGGCACAAGCTGTGAGGCTTTGGGAAATCTCTGCTCTGTTTTTCTGTGAACCTAAAATTGCTGTGAAAAAAAATTGTCTTAAAACAAAACAAAAGAGTGAACTAGAATAACCATGTTAATATTTTTTCAAAATAGACTGAAAACCAAAAGAATAATAAATGTTTAAAGACACCAAAAAAAGGACTATTGACCATAATCTTCTTCAGCTCATGTAGTCTAATTAATAATCAGTGCATTTCTGAACCTCTTTTCTTTGAAAATTAATAACATAAAAAATAACCCTAACTTTCCTAATTTATAGACAATATTCTAAGAGCTGTGGGAAAAGTAATATGAAAACTAGTATATGTCTTTGAAGAGCCAAATATTATTTTTTTTCTAAATATTTTAATTCTCAGTAGAAATGCAGAAATCATCTTGAGGTTGTTTTTATAATTTTCTGTTCCAAACGGACTACTGCTCTTGATTTCTTTCCTACATATTCTACCACTGCCTATTAACTAATTTTTAATATCCACGGTGTGGGCAACATCTAGAAACTATCTGGCATTTCATTAAGCATTCATTACTTTCTGTCCAGTTTTATAAATTAAAGTGTTGCTCAGTAGTGATTCTCAATATATGGAGAGCTTTGACCTCCCCTTTATATTCATATGTCTAATTTTTGACATATCTCCACACAGCACTCATTAGGACATAAATACTTTTCTAAATAAATTGCATTGACAGAGACATTTCTGGAGATTTTACAAGTTCTGAGACAGTTGGATCCTCAAAAGTCGGTGAGGAAGTCAGAGTTAAGAAATAATCTCTATGTTTCGATTCTATACGTGTTACACCATGGAAGAGTGTGTAATTTATAATAATTATTTATACTGCAAATGTATGTCCTTTTGTGTACTAGAAATGTTCTGAAAATGTGTGTGTTTTCACTCTTTCATATGATGTAGATAATTAAATTTTAAAGTGCAGTTGGTATTTAGTCGTTCCTCACGTGAGCTTATAAGTGTCGCAAGGTCCACAGCCTTGTGTGTAGGGATTCTTCTGTTTAGCCAGACCCTGAAGGAAGGCATTGGCTGAGATGTAGGCAGAGAAGAGCTATGTGAGGTGCTCAGGGCAAGAAGAATGGGCAACATTTTTACATGTTTAGCTAAACAACAAAAGCACTCACCTTCTTAAATCTTTTCATTAAAGAAATAGAACATTTTAATTCATAAGAAAATCATAAGAACCAGAAATTATTAAATTTATCAGTCATTCTCATTTTTCACATTCTGAGGTAAAAATGCAAATACCTGCATACTTGAATATAGAAACATTAAATTTAATTTTAAATATAAGTTTAGAAAATTTTTTATGGTCACCTTTTACCAAAGGTGTATACAATATGCCAAAAACTTAATTAACTTACCTTCTGGTGATAAAACAACTGAATAAAAAAAGAATATAACATTCCAATTTTAAACAGATTTTGCTCTACACTTTACTTTTAATAATTCAACTGTTATTAAGACCCTATAAAATATACTCACCTCCTTCAAATATCACTTTTAATTTAGGACAACTGGATCTATAGTTTTATATTGGTCAGGCTAGATATTCTTTCTAAAATGATTAAGGTTAGATGGAAAGGGAGTGTGGGTCACAAAAATGAGGCATATCGTAGGCTCTCAGTTAACGTCACCATTCACCATGGTGTGGTTGTAGCTTTTGTCACTTCACTGCCCAGGGAAAGGATGTTTTTGAGGTGGTGTATACAAATGTATTCAATGGGAGGTACAGAAAAGGTGAAGTGGATTTTGTACCAATCTCTGTTTTGTGTTTCAGACACTGTGTTGAATGCTCAAGGGTACTTGCCTCTGCTAACACTTACACAGTGGTAGATATGACAGCTATACTGTAATAATGATGTAGAATGAATGTTCTGAGTATAAAAGTTATACCGTAGCAATATACACTGATTTTAATCTTATTTTTAAGTAAAGGTAATTGAATAAGCAAGAACAGAAATAGATGATAGATAGATAGATGGATATTATATTTTAGCTATATCACATATATTATTGATATATGAATAAAAGGTTAGTTGTTAAGTTAATAAAAATATACTGTAAAAAATACATGTTAAAATTGTACGCATAATTGCAATAAATCTCATCTGCTAAAATGATAGTTTTATTATCAGTATGCAACAATTACCAACAACTCTTCATTGTGCCAACTACAAGTTTTCAATGTTAGACCAAATAAATAGAAGCTAATACATTTCTCTAAAAAGTTAATTATCCAACCTTGCCAAACACTGCGAAGTACCACCTTACAAGGGTAACATTCAAGTTGATTAATATAATATTTTTTTCTCACAAGTGGAATCATGTCACAATAATTCAAGGATACTGATGAAGTAATGACTAAAGTAAAAATTTTGACAACTGGCAATATAGCCATATCATATAGATCATTTCTGTTATGATTTTTCCAAGAATCTTAAATTTTTTTCCTATCTAAACTTTCACAAACACAAATAATAGATCTCTTTCCATATTCTCTGAAATAACATTTGCAGTAAATATAATTTATAATACTTACCAAGTATCCAGTGCTAGACTGTCATCAAGATTATTGAAATGATAGTTCTGCTAGATAATCTATCAATCCAAATGGCAGAACTTGGACCAATCTCGTCTATATTAAAATTACCTTCCATGTAAGAAACCTATAACTCTTTTCTTTTCTTTCACAACTTTGCCTCTATTTTGAGTGTTATGAATAATTGCTTTCTACTGATCAAAAACAAATCCTCGTATACTAGATACAATATCATTGATCACAATAAGTACCAATATATGAATAAAAATATGTTTATGTTTCAAACTAAAACTGACATCTCTGTAATAAGACCTCATACACAATCTAGCACATTACTATCTTTCGACCTAGGGAAGGAGACGGCTTGGGTTTTATGAGTCAAGATTTGGTTTAATAAAATACTGATGAATAGCTTGCCAATTATTCTTTCATTGTCCTCCCTGCCTACTCTGATTTGTTAATATAATACATTGGAGGTATTACTGTTAATTAGTGCATTGCCACAGAGTGCAGAATCATGAAAAAATTTCCCGACTCCCTCTTTCCAGACATGGAGAGCAGTGTAAAAACAGTTTGGTTAAGACACTTGAAGATAAATTAATATACTATAGCATGTATTTAAATCATCCTATATTATGAATTTTAAATTAAAGCTTCTTTGGACTCAAACTAGAGCCACAACATTTTGTTTTGTTTTGTTTTGTTTTGTTTTTCTCTAGCAGGGTAGCAGTTGTGTTGATTACACAAATCCTCCATAAGCAAGAGAAAAGCCAGGCACCGGACTCTCCAAACTGTATTTATTCTTTTTAAAGAACAGTTTGGAAAGCTTGAAGAATGAAACCTAAAAGAATAATGTAGCCACAGCACTCAAGCAATGGGCTAGGTGGACTCAAGTTACTGATTCTTGTTGTTAGATTTTTTTAATTCGGTGTATCATGGTCCTTGAAATTGGAAATATGAGCCAAGTTCCTGATGTTTTTTGCTTCTTCATTGATATTTGAAAGGATAGGGAGTCTTTTTTCAAAGTGGAGAAAATGCTATTCCTCCCCCAGGAGGAATTGGCACACACAAAAAAAAGATAATTGACAATGGAGACAGCAGGTTCTTTCTAGCAATATCTTCACTAAAATCAATCAATCTTTTAGTGAAAATATTTGTGTTTTAGGAATTGAAGGAGCCAACAGTATGCATTTAGTTGCGTTGGTTATGAGAGAATGTGGGGAAACTTAAGCTCTTAGTGGCCTGGGCTCTGATGTCAACTTACCTAGTTTTCAGAAAAGATGAATGTCAATAGAGATGAATAGGTTTTTTTTTTTTAATATAAGTTACATATTTGGACAGTTTTTACAAGGGTAGGCGATCAACAAGGTCAAGTAAGTAGAAAAATAACCAGTAACCTCCCATTTTCTAGATAAAGCAACTGCTATCATTTCACTGTGTGGCCTTTTAGTATTACATATTAAAAAAGATGAATTTATAAACAGTAAATACAAGTTAGTTAGAAAATAAGCCAAAGCATATGGTTGTGGGTGTTAGTGTTTTGACAGAGACATGGATTCCCACTTTTCCCCCAATTTTATTTCAAAGCAGCTGCTTCAGTCATAAGAGGAATTGATTAGAATACATAAACATATGACTAAATTCTATACAGAAATTGTGAATATTTTTTGTTTGTTTTACAATGAAAAACAAGTCCAACCTGACCTGTGGTGGTGCAGTAAATAAAGTATAGACCTAAAAATGCTGAGGCCGCTGGTTTGAAATCCTGGGCTTGCCTGGTCAAGCATATATGGGAGTTAATGTTTCCTGCTCCTCCCCCTTCTCTCTCTTTCTCTCTCTCTCTCCTCTCAAAAATGAAAAAAAGTATTTAAAAAAAAAAAAAAGAAAAGCAAGTTCAGTCTGCATATTTTTGTCTGTGAGTTGTAATAGGAGTATGAATTTGTGGAACCACCTCCAAATTCAGAACACAGATGAGTTCCTTCATAGCCACAAGCTCCCCTATGTTACAGCTATGCTCACAGTCCATCGACGACCCCAGGGAACTGTAGCTCTGCACGCCCTCACTAGAGTATTATGTTTTTTAAGAATGTCATGTAAATGCAATTATGAAATATATAACATTTTGAGATTGGCTTCTTTCACTAAGCATATCTTTTGACATCCACCCACATTACTCTACCTTATCAAAAATATATGTGAGTGCCTGGTTTTTACAAGCCTTGCTAATAAAGCATTTTGTCAATTTTTTTCTAGGTGTTTAGAGATATCTATAAGACACTAGGAAAACAAATATTCTGGGAAAACACACTTCCTCACTTTTCATTCGAATCTTGTAAAACTACATACATGTATACAAGCATGACTTCTATAAAGAAGGTAGTTAGAAAGGTTGTTGGAATCAGACAAGACCAGGACTCTGGCACTTAACTACTCGACTTGAACCACTGTGTCAAGAAAATTACTGTTCAAAGGCCAAATAATATTCTGAAACAGTCATTTGAATATGGTTTGTAAAATTAGTCTGGATCTCTTTTTTGTGAATTTAACCCTTTCAACTTTACATTCCTTCTTTTTTTGATGGTGTGTTTAATTTTATTGAATGCAAACATGTACTTTTTAGACAAAAATGTGTTCTACATTTTGTGAATACATATTTAAACATGATTATATGCATTTATTTTCTTGCTTGCTTTTATTCAATTACCTAGCTTAATTGTCTTCATTTCTCATTTTACTCTGGCTAAACACAGCAAAAGTTTCAAGTAGGAAAATTTAATTTCAGACTATTCTTCCTAGCTCAGGGACCCATAATTCTAGGCCTGGCTACGAGTACCAAGACTCGTAGTTGAGGCAATAGATATATCCAATATTTAAAGTTTGGCTTTTCTTATTAACCTTGAAAATTACTATTAATTTGTTGATTTCCCCTATAATGATCTTAAATGTAGGAATTTGTTATTGTTGCTCTGATGTTTTAATTGATTATTTAAGAAAAGAGTAATGTCAACTTGCCTTTGAGCATTAATTTTGGATTTATTTAGTATTTCCTGCTTCATTAAAGTATTGTTTTTAAGCATAGTTATAATAACTTCTTAAGGGCCACTACTATTCTATCTTATAAATATATATTCTTGAGCTTTTAGAAACAAATTCTGTAAAACTGTTTTTATGGGCCTTTTATGAAACTTTGAGAAAATTGTTTGTTTTTGCCATAGGCCACTTAGTGAAAAATACCAGTATTATGCTTCAAAAATGAAATGAGAATAATATACTCATTAATGGAAAAATGTTTAATTAAACAGACCAATTTCATATTAAAATATAATCACTGTAATAATTCTACATATAAAAATGTTAAAGAAAGGTATGAATCAGACAAATTTTCATGTGAAATATGAAAAGTTCTATTAATTTAAAGTCAAGTCTCTTAGATAATGTGAATTATTAAATCATCAAACAAACTTATTATTTTTAGCCCAGAATAGCTCATTTTAAACTTAAGCACAACTTAAAGCATAAAGATATACACTAACAAAAAAATGCTCTTAATTAGTTTTTTTTCTTAAATTGTTCAAGTTTATATTTCCTAGTGTTAATTACAAACTTATGTTATGATATTATTATATAGACTTGTCCTGGATTTATGTAACTGAGTTGTACAAAGAATATACTTTATGACTAGATTATTTTGAATCAAAGTACAGGTGCCATGTAAAATCACTTCTTTCAGAGATATTTAGAGAGGTTATACTACACGCAGTGCTATGCATATTTAGCGTTGGATGGCTTGTTTTCATTGGGACTTGGACAGGCTTGAATGCATCCTGAGAAGAGTGATCTATAAATTGTCTTAAAATCATTTTACTAGTTACAGTTTATTCATTCCACACCTCTATACAGTACATGTGTATAGTTGCATACCAGCTATGTGCAAATATTGTTCCAAGTACTGATCATACACCTGTAATCAAGGCTGTTTAAATCCACGCCTGAAATGACTGGAGAATTTTCACCCACAAGCAGAGATAACACTTCACAAAATTATAACTGTTTTTGGACAGGATCACTTGCAGACTTCAGAAGCTGTGTAGGCAAAAAATATTTACTGAGCATCTGTTCTTTTGCAACTTGTTATAAAGATGCAGAAACATACATTTTAAACCCGCTCCTTGAGAACTCCCTTGCCTGGTTCAAATACATAGGGAGAACAATGTCTGTGTAACAAAGAGCCACATTGGGATCAACATCAAGTAATTATTAACTATTATATCATTTTATTACAAGGTAGACTCAAAACAAAATAGGCTGACATCTACTGTAATGAACTCCTTGTCACTCAAAAGCTCAATTATTATTTTTTGAGGATATTTACATAGTCCTATACAAGGCAGCACAAAATACTATGTTTGAAATACACTTGGTTTCCAACTCCCACCTGGCCACTTCCTGGAGATATTAAAGAGAAAAGTGGCACATTGAATCTCAGTTCTGTCATTATCTAAGACAGGGGTCCCCAAACTACAGCCCACAGGCCACATGCGACCCCATGAAGCCATTTATCCGGTCCCCGCCGCACTTCCGGAAGGGCACCTCTTTCATTGGTGGTCAGTGAGAGGAGCATAGTTCCCATTGAAATAGTGGTCAGTTTGTTGATTTAAATTTACTTGTTCTTTATTTTAAATATTGTATTTGTTCCCGTTTTGTTTTTTTACTTTAAAATAAGATATGTGCAATGTGCATAGGGATTTGTTCATAGTATTTTTTTATAGTCAGGCCCTCCGGACTGAGGGACACTGAACTGGCCCCCTGTGTAAAAAGTTTGGGGACCCCTGCTCTAAGAAAAGGATAATGGCACCTGCTTTTGGGGGTTATATGAAAGATCGAAGGTCATACATGCTGAAGAATTTTGTGATCTGTAAATGTAAAGTATAAGATTTTAATATTTTGGTAGGAGGACTAACAGACTGAGGTATAAAAAGCTGGATGAATTTTAGGTTTTATTCTCAAATTCAAGCCCCCCCATTTCTAGAGCTGGAAAAGATCTCATAAATGTTTAATCAGACTTCATTTTATAAATGTTCAAACTAAAGTTACATAAAATATACATGTCAAATTAATCACATACTAGCTAATGGTCAAGAAAATCCTATAAGTAAATTTGTTTTATGTTCTCCCTAAAAAATGGTTGAATATCTAAAAATGTATTTCCCAAAAGATTTAACATTATTTTACAATGTTCTTCTGGACGACTCTTATAAACAGAACAGATATGTTATCATAAAAGACTTTGATTCTGAAAAGTTTCACCTAGTAAGATAGCATTTCATAATTATAATTTTTTTTTTTTTTCTGAAGCTAGAAATGGAGAGAGACAGTCAGACAGACTCCCACATGCGCCCGACCAGGATCCACCGGCACACCCACCAGGGGGCGAGGCTCTTCCCACCAGGGGGCGATGCTCTGCCCCTCCAGGGCGTTGCTCTGTTGCAAACAGAGCCACTCTAGTGCCTGGGGCAGAGGCCAAGCAAGGAGCCATCCCCAGCGCCCGGGCCATCTTTGCTCCAATGGAGCCTCGGCTGCAGGAGGGGAAGAGAGAGACAGAGAGGAAGGAGAGGGGGAGGGGTGGAGAAGCAGATGGGTGCTTCTCCTGTGTGCCCTGGCCAGGAATCGAACCGGGATCTCTGCACGCCAGGCCAACGCTCTACCACTGAGCCAACTGGCCAGGGCCTCATAATTATAATTTTGATCTTTCTTCGTTTAATAGTATTTTTAAAGATAACCAGTAAAAACATATGATACAGTGCTAAAGTATTTAACTTATGTGTAAGAAGTTATTTTTATGAGTACTGAATGCAAATAATAATCATATATGTCTTTAATATTCTACAGTTTTCAAAGCATTTTAGGTTCACTGTAAATAATGACATATAACTGATATGTCAAAAATAAAACAGGTTATAACTATGAACTATAAAATCAGTTATATTTCAGAAAAGTCAGGATACATAAGCTGATAATCTTGTAAAATCAGGAACTGATGTATATTTCATGACTGAAAACCCAAAGGAATAAGTTTCTTATAAAAATAAATTTTTGCTACTACCATTTTTATGGCATATTATTGATTTCAAATGCAGTGGGAAATAGTTTAAAATTATGTAATCTAACAAATTACAATTAATTTTCAAAAATAATTAATTTCAAAGAAACTACCTCTATTTCAGACCATTAATATGCCAATAGACATTACAAAAAAGTCAAATATAAACTATATATTTAACTGAGCTAAGAATGAATAGAATTACAATTTAATGTAATTATAACTATTTCTTAAAGATTGCAAAGCCAATATGATTAATGACTTTATAGTTAAAAATAAATTGCAGAGCATATTTACTGGAATTGGGAATGCACACTTTTTAGAAATAAAAGATGTGCTTTGTAAACTCACACTCTTTAGGGCAAATGTTTTGAGTGGTTTTCACAATAACACTAATTTACCAAGTTCATAGTCTCTCAACTGGCCCTGTGATTTTTTTGAGGACAGGTTTAAGAGCAATTTTGTGGATTCTTCAGCCTTCTTCAGCACCAAGAACTATCACTAAACATCTCAGTGAATGTACTGTCAGGTAACCAGTGGTATTTCTTTGCAACTACAGATATTGATCAACTTATGACCTATGCAACTTACGACCATTTGACTTTACGACCACAATCGCTAGCCACTACTGCTCCACATCTGGCAACAATGCAAGCGATGCCCAGCTGGGCATACAATAGTGCAGACCAGCTTCCGGCAGCACTACCATCTCCACGTGTACCATTTCAATTGTTATCCCAGACTTAGTACAGCAATTTGTGTTTTGTGTCTTGGATATTTTTCATCAAACCCCTCCCAAGATGTCTACCAAGAGGAAATTGTCTTTGTCTTTGACTTAGAGATTTTTATAACATCATTTCACATATAGCCTACTCAACTTACGACCAAATCGTGTTACGACCGGCCTGTTGGAACCAATTGTGGTCGTAAGTTGAGCACTAGCTGTATAGTTCTACCATTGCAACAAAATGCAGTTGGCTGTTTTATGAAATTCTCTCACTAACAATGCCTTCTCTCATTCACAAAGATCACTCTCCAAAAACCATAACCACATTTTATTTACTTGTTTGTTTGTTTGTTTGTTTAAAAATATGTAGGCCTAACCAAATAGTCATGATGACTATTATGGTAATTGTAATCAAAACATTTTTATTTTTTTGATCTTTGGTTATGTGTGGAAACAAACTCCAAAGAGAGAAGATTATACAATTTTCTAGATAAATCTGGGTTATAAATATTTTCATCAAAATCTTTAAAAATATTTAGGAAATAGTATTTTTGGAAATTATCCAGATATTATAGGATTGGAGGCTGTGTGCTAAAATTAACTGGGTGATTGCCAAAATTTTCCAATTTATTTTCAATTTGTACATAAAAATCTAAATAATCATTTAAGTTTGATAAAAAAATAGCTGCAATGCTAAATTTTATATGTAAGAACAAAAATATGTTGAAGTTATTTTATTAATATGTTTTAATGGGAAACAAATGGAACAGTTTTGTTAGTTTCTGAGTTGCATTTTCTTTTTTTAAATGACATTAGGTTACAAAAGCAGTAAAAACAAGCAGAACTCTACATTAAACAGGGACTTTTAAAAATATACAATCTCATGTTTATTTTAGTCACTTATCATTTCACAACCAAATGAAACATGCATATAATTTTAGAACTCACATAACTGAAAGAGAAATCAAAATCATGCTCAAATCCAAAATAATCGTCACTCTGGAAAGCATGCCCAACTTATTTTAAAGGTGCATTATTGCCTGATTTAAAGGCAGACAGGGGCTCTGGGGCCACATTCCATGACAGAGCCTCTGGAGACATCTTTGATCATTCTTTGTGATGCATAAAATATGTCACAGTCGTACTATAAAAGATATCAGCCATCAGGTAAGGCTGTCATTTGCCCTTGTAGGATTATATTGGAAAAATACGGCTTTTCTTTCTAGTACTTGTATGGGATTACTGCTCATGAAAACACAGCCTATTTAGTCTGTGTGTGACCATTATCATACTCCTGGTTTCTTTCAAAAGAAAGGAGTCATAAATAAACATGCTAAAGAGAATAGATCTGGTTGATATTTTGTTTGAACATTCACCCATTTCATAAGTTGTTATAAGCTGTGAATATGTTAAGTACTGGTCTCCATTAAAGCTGGTTCTACAAAAGGAATGCATATTTCTCCAGAGACTGGTTGCTTTCATTTGATTTCTGTTATGCATACATCTTAGTTTACTTCAAAATCTGAACCTATGTCACAAATAATATTTATAACAAAGGAACAATAGCAATAAACTATTCCAAAATGTTATATATTCTTATTTCTCAGCTCTTCACATATTTTTTAAATTATATGTGTGTGTGTCAGAGAGAGAATTGGCTTTACTAACATAGTTAAGATAAAACAAACTACAATTATTCATGTATAATAACAGCAGTATCTTTCCACTATATTTGCTTTTTATGTATTAATGTTTATAATCTTTTTATCTTACAATTGCCTTAGTGTTTCTTTTATATTTTTAAAAGGCATGAGGCTGACGTAATCATTTATATAGGGAAATATTTTTAAACTATAAAATATTGGAAATACTTTAATATAAAATATAATTAAAAAGTGATTTTTAACTTTGAAAACTCTAAGTAATTACTCAAGATTTTACCAAGTGTAATGAATTAATTGACTGTGAATACTGGCAATATTTACTAGAGAGATTGTCACATATATTATTCCTGTCTGAAAGCGTTTGGCTACTAAACCAACAAACAGCCAAACAAATAAGCTATGTAAACTATGTTGGATGTGTGTTAAGTATGAACAGCCGACAGGAGTTTTGCTAAAAGAATAAAAATACAAATTTCACATAATTTCGATCTTTAATAATGCGCTGCCTTCTTAAAAATAGTCTCAATTTATTATTTCTATGTTGCAAAGCATTGCATCTTGCACTTGAAAATTTAGCAATTTCTTTATAAATTGGGAAGGAGGAACCCCTTTAATGGAGAAATAACATACGGTCTAGCAGACTGGATCGATTAAAAGCCTCCATCTGGCACAAGTCTAGAAAAGTTGCTGCCATATGTTTTGAACAGCACAGAAAAACTAACTGTTTTATACTGTCACCACCTCCAGATCCGTTTTATAAACTGCATTTTGTTCTATTATATATGCATATATGTGCATATATATGTATGTATGAAAAAACTCAGGTATATTTTATCTATTGTTGTTTGCCTAATTGGAATGCAGACACTATATAAAATTTTAAAAAGGCCATTGGTCTTCAGGTTCAGTGTAAAAGGCAGTTGACAGCTTCAAATAACAAAAAAGAGAGAGAGAGAGAGAGAGAGGATGGGGGAGAGACAGGGGCAGAGATTGCTGTAATTTGTTTACTCAAATGGTGTTTAATCTTAAATGCCTTTAGATTATTCTACAATGATAGCGCATCTTTCAGGATTACTAACAACACAGAACAATAATAATATCTTAAGGGAGAAAATTTCCTAAAATTTATGAGAATAGTAAAGATAAGTTCTATCAAACATGTATTCAGTAGTCCCGTTTTCTTAAAGGTAAAATTACATAAAGATAGATTCAAAAATCAGAATATCTATGTTGCTGTTGGAAAAATAGCATATCAGGTTCAAATGAAATTTAGGAATGTTAATCTCTTTTGCAGCTGCTATTTTTGTTTTATGGTATTTTTACAGCTGTTTTTAATTTCTTTTAAGAAATACTAAACCTTTAGGAGAATTCCCATGTGAACAAGCACAGCACAGATAATTGGTTTCATTGCAATTCAGATTATGAACATCATTTTTCTGTTGTTACTTTCAAACTATATACATAGCTCAATCTGTAAGCCATTTTCTTTATTCGGCTACTATCAAAAGGGGAAAAACCAGTTAAAAAGCCTCACGGAATCTTGCTCTTTATCTGATAGGGTGCGATGTCTAAAAATATTTACCTTCCTCAATAGAACATTAATATACCCTATATAGTATGTGCAGATGTAACCTATATTTTTTATTAAGAAAAGCAGAACAACATAAATTACGAAAATTCCTTCAGAACTAGGATTACTTTAATAAATTTCAGGATTGGCATTTATCATGCAATCCTGTCTCTGTACCTAACAGTGTCTTCTTTGATTAATTATTGCCACAGACAGTATATCTTCATTTAGCAGCATCTTTGATTAGCAGCCACACCTATACCATGCCGTTTTTAATAGACGCCACCCTCCCTGCGCAAGCCGCAGGGGAAAGTAATTAAATTTAATAGAAGCCGTCTTTGTTTTATAGCCACCCTCAATTTAAAGCCACAGGGGTAAGTAATTAAATTTAATAGAAGCCATAGCTTCTAAACAAAGATATACAGTATCAGTTAAGTATGCAGAAGTATAGAAATAAGAAATGCCCTACGTGGGCAGTCGTGCAGAGTGTGGGTTTATAAGGAAGCAAGATTAAAAAATGTAAAAGTTCGGATAACACTTTTGTAAAAGTGGTTCAGCTGTGGGTGGAGAAGGTGTAGTTGTCACCCTGCATTTTTCCCAGGGCAACAAGAGAGGCGGAGCTGCTACTCTTCCTGGCTAAACCACAATAGCTTGGATAATTGCCTGCTGAGAGCCCCAATGCTTCTTTCCCTCTAGTATACACAGGGTGAACATATAATGCCTTGTGATACAGTGCCTAGTATCAGTGGGATGAACATGTGTGTACTCAAACATATAGTGCATTAGGTAGTTTAGCAGCAATTTATGGAAACATTAGATATTTGATGTGCATGTTCATTTATTCTAAGTCTGAGCTGCTATGTTTGTTGTTCTTGTTGTTGTTGAGTTAGGTTGTATCTGTTGTTTTCAGGTATAGTGATGACGGGCCCTCAATTAGTTTACCCTGCCCATAGCGGATGGATCCACACCGGAAGCCCCATGTGGATGGTAAATTTCAGATTCATTGTTGGGACCATTTGGCAGGCGTTCACCTCACCACCTAAGAATCCTGATATAGTACCAAGAGACTGATGAAGAAGTATTCTAGAATTCACATTGACCATATAAAAATGTTTGAGGCTGGTTTTTTTCCCCACAAGGTACCATGCAACCAATTTTGATTCCTTCAATTTTGAGTTTTAATGCTGCTTTTAAAATTCCCATTTTTCAGCCTCCCAGGGGACATGTTTAATCTAAGCTTATCATAAATGATGTTTTAATAATGCATAAGCCTCACCTAGGGCAAAAGCCCAGTGTGAGGACAAAGAGGCTGGTAGCATATCCAGTGATATTCTAAGTTCATTGCCTTTAGAAGCTAGTTTGTAGTTCCTTAAAAAGAGAGGAGAGGAGGAACTCTGGCATTCAGCGGCCCAGATGGTAAGAGACAATGGGGCTGCCTATAAGCATATGGTGCACAGAAAATGTGTTTAGTGTGTTAATAAAGAAATTCAACTTGTATTTTAAGTAGCATGTGAGTACAACAAGGATTGTGATGAGGACGGATGAGAATGAGCTCAAAGAAAGTCTCTATGTATGAGAAGTATAAATAAGGGAGGTTTATAGCATGCACATTTAGTCATTGGATGGCTGCATATACTTAGAAATTATTGTTGTGCTTGTCTTTAACACATGAACAAACTCAGACTTACCACTGGGAAATAAAGTTTTGCAACTAACAACTGTTATCTAACCTACTTCAAAGAATACAAATTTGATATGTGTAATAACAAATCCTTTACAATGAATATCTTCGCCTGTGACAATGCCTGGTAGCAACTGCTCAATGTGACCCTTCCACTTCGGAGGACTGAAAACTTCTCCAAATTTAACCAGCATCCACAGGTTTTCATTAAGTAAAGAGTCTTAAAGAATCAATGGGCATTTAACCAAATTTTTCATTGCCTTGTGTGGGTACCTATAATTTTTTTTTACTAGTATGAAGGTTTAAAGTACTCAGTGTTAAATATGAGGGTCATATCAAACTTTATTATCATTATCCTGTGTTCACTGAGAATTTTGTTCTTATTTGTATTTTCCATCCCTTTTTATCATCCTTAAAATCAGTCTCTGGATTGACTCCTCCCACTTTTCTATCAGTTTCTTCCTTTCAGGAGTTTTCTTCTGTTTGGATATTTGAGACAGAAAATACCTTCATGTAGTGTCCTCCTGGCTACCCTATTCTGGTTCTCTAAAAGGATTCTAATGTTAGCAATATTTTCAGAATACATAGAGAGCTAGGTCATCTCAGGTCCCTGACTCTGTTATCAGGAAAGGTACCTTTTCCCAGCTTGATTTGTCTACATGTAGGTAGCTCAGGCAAATCATAGCCTATTTCATTTGGATGGTGCAGAGTTATTTGGAATTGCTGGTATTGAATCACCTAACTCTACCACTGAGAAATATAAAGCCAATTACTGTATTTTCACATTCTCAAAGGACTGTAAGCAGGTGATTTGCTATTTTATTTTTATTTTCATACCTACTGATATACACCTGGAATGACCTGCAATTCTGGTGAAGGTAATGAAAGGAAAGGCTTTAAGGTCACTCCAGACCCAGATTTAATATGGCAAATGGAAACCACTTCTGACAAAAGTATTGTTTGGTAGTATTGTGCCCAAATTTTTAATTCTTCTGAAATCTATAAATCATTATGAATTCTTTCTGTTTAAAAATTTAAGAAACAAACTCTGAATGGAAAACATTTTGATTTTCCTGAAGAATATTATAAGTTTATTACAAACTCCTAAGTAAAAGGAACCAAATGGGAATTTGAGAGTAGCATGCTACAGATTATCAAGATATACACCAGCCCTGCTTCTCCCATTATACACAAAAACAACACACACACCTACACAGACACACAACACATTAAAAGGTGATTTCTTCCATTGGAGATTGAGAAACATAAGCTGCAACTAAATGCAAACGGTTATTATTCAGATATTCAAACAAAGCACTAAGGAACATTAAAGTATACAGTTATGGTGACTTTACTCAGAAGAATTGAATAGCTCTACAGTCACTACTAGAGTAAACTCAGCTTAGGCAGAGGAACAGAATAAAGGTAGAAATGTGGCTGTCCATTGGGATCAGCAAACTGGGAGTGGATATGTGCTTAGAAAAGCTATAGGATTCTCCACTCCCTCCATCAAAGGGGGTGAAAACAAGCCCAGGGTCTCTCTACTCTCTTTCCAGGAGGATGCTGGAGTAGAGAAGTGAAACAGGCTGGAGAAGTAGCAGGGATGAGATTCCTTTGGCCATTTAGTCACCTGACTGGGGGCAACAATCTCATGTACTAACTGAATTCCACTTGAATACACAGGTGTGCATTTGCTAAGACCAACCAGAGCCAAGATTGTCAGCATCAATATTCTGAAGTTCCAGTCGACAAAAGTTACTTAAATGTGTCCTAAGTAAATAAGCCTATGACACATTTTTCTTCAGCCTGTATATTTGGTTCCAAGCTAGTTCTATATTATGGCAATCTCTTTTTATGAAAGAATGATATCATAGTTAAATAATTTTTAAAAAGTTATGATGTTCAATCCAATGATAAATATACTGATTTAATTCTTCATATATATTTACTTTGAAGACTATTGTATTTAGGTTGATTAACAATGAAGAATCTTAAACATCAAAAACTTGCAAACAAATGAAAATTAATTTATGTTTAGCATGGTTATAGTATTTTTGGGTAATTTATTTTTTTCTAATTATGTTTTTATTGCCCATTCTGAAATGATTATTCAAAAATTCTATCTCCTGTACACCTTCAACACTTATCTTCCAATCTTATTCTTCCTGAAACATGACTGACAACAAATCTGTTAGTGGTTGACTACGAATTAATTTAGATTTTTTACAATTGTGGTAAAAACATGAGTTCTACCTTTTTAATAGACTTCTAAGTGAACAATATAGTATTGTTAACTATAAGCCCAGAGTAATACAGCAGGTCTTTAGAACCTTTTCCTCTCGCATGTCTGAAATTTGTACCAATTGAACAGCAACCCCAATTTCTCCATCCCTCCAGCCCCTGGCAATCATGGCTTTACTTTCTGCTTTAGTGAATTAGACAATTTTAGACACTTCCTATAAGTGGAACCATGACACACTTGCCCTTCTGTGACTCTCTTATTTCACTAAGCCTAATGTCCTCAAGATCAGTGCATGTTGTAGCAAATGACAGGATTTTTTTTTGTTGTTAAGACCAAATAATATCTCATTGTATGATGTAACACATTTTCTTTATCCATTTATTCACAGATGAACATTTAGGTTGTTTTCACATCTTGGCTACTAGTCAAGTAATGCTATAATTAACATGATACTGCAAATATCTTTCTTTGAGATGCTGATTTCAATTGTTTTGGATAAATATCTAATATTGGGATTGTTGGGATCGTATGGTGATTCTTCTTTTAATTTTTGAAGAATCTCCACATTGTTTTTTATAGCAACTGTACATTTTACATTTCTACTACCAGTGCTCAGTGGCTTCAATTTTCTTATAATCTCACCAACACCTGTTTCTTTTGATAATGGCTGTCCTAACAAAATGTAAGTCAGTCTCTTGTAGTTTTGATTTACATTTCCATGCTGATTAGTGATGTCCAGTGCATTTTCATACTGTTGGCCAGTAATATGACTTCTTTTGAGAAATGGCTATTTCATTTCTTAGCCCATTCTAATTAATTTCTTTTTGTTGTATGAGTTTCTTATATATTTTGGATATTAACTCCAAATATTTTCTTCTTGAATCTGGATGTCTTTTCCCTTCTCAGATTTGGGAAGTCTTTGCCATTAGTTCTTTTTTTTTTTTTTAATTTTTTAAATTTATTCATTTTAGAGAGGAGAGGGAGAGACAGAGAGAGAGAGAAAGGAGAGACAGAGAGAGAGAGAAGGGGGGGAGGAGCTGGAAGCATCAACTCCCATATGTGCCTTGACCAGGCAAGCCCAGGGTTTCGAACCTGCAACCTCAGCATTTCCAAGTCAACGCTTTATCCACTGCACCACCACAGGTCAGGCCACCATTAGTTCTTTAAATATACTTTTTCTTCATTTATCTCTCTTCTCCTTCTACAACACCTTTCATGCCATATTTATATTTTCATAGCATCTCATAAGTCTCATAGGCTTTTTTCTCTTTCATTTTATTTTCTTTTTGTACCTCTGATAGGATAATTTCAAATAACTGTCTTTAAATTTCCTGATACTTTCTTTTGCTTGATACTGTGGGTTTGTGGAACCTCTTTAGTGACTTTAGTTTAGTTCAGTTATTACATTCTTCAGTTCCAACATTTCTGTTCTGTTCTATTTTTATATTTCCTTTTTTTAAAAGAATTTCTTTATTTATGCATTGCTTTTCTGAGATTGTTGAATATCCTTTTGGCTGTTATTTTGTATTTTTGTAAGGTAACGATATACTTCTGTTTCTTTTGAGTTAGTTTCTGGAGATTAATTTTTCCTTTGATTAAGTGGTTATTTCTTGTTTTTGTATACCTTGTAACTTCGTGTGGTATTCACAC